>NW_020454228.1:1867792-2117792 GCF_003342845.1 Nothoprocta perdicaria
AAAAAAAAAAAAAAAAAAAAAGAAAAAGAAAAAAGAAAAAAGAGATTTAAAAGATTTACAAAATTTCACAGAAAAAAAATCAAGAAAGATATATATTCTAAGTGGAAAGGCATCCTTTGCACTGTTTCTATCATAATCATTTGTCTACAGTTTATGTGAGTGTATTAAAACAGAAGGCCGTTTTAGAAAAGAAAGACAGCTTATTTTTCATATAAATCAATAATACCTTTGGAGTTACTTGATTCATGCTTAGTCTCAGAAATACCTTAATGTGGTTTGCATACTAGAAATAGATGATGCAGTCTGGTTTCTGCACAGGCTAGTGAGTCTTTTCCCACTGACTTAAAGGCAACAGCACTGAGTAGTAATTTATTGTAGAAGATTAAGCAAAAAAAGGTGTTGCTTTACTAAAATGTTTGTTTTGTTCCAGTGACAACGTCAATGCCAATGCTGCTACTCTACTGATCTAAATGTCATTATCCCCTACAGTCTGATCCAAATTTGACTTAAAAATTAAATTTCACATTACAAATTCTTCCAGCAGAACAGTCAATAGCTTTTATCACAGGTGCTCTTTCTTCTTTGAATACGGATTGCTTTAACCTACTTTGTGCTGCCACTGAGGTGATTCCCTCCTATCCCTACTCTGAGAACAAAGCAATAACCAAACCCCAATATACACATTTCTTGCATCATATTCTTCCTAGTGGTGGCTAATTTTCCCTATTACTCTGTTGTTCTGTACTGTCCAGCATGCAGCATGAATCAAAAATCTTCAAAATTGGAGCTGACTACAAATCAATGAAGAAAAGAAGCAAAACCTGGAGTAATCTATCAAAAAACACTTCTTTTGCTGAGGTCCTAAGCATTAAAGTCATATCATTTTAGTGCAATGCTCTGAGTCACAAGTAGCTGTCATGTCAGAAACATGAAAAGGTAATGACTTGTAAGGGAAAGTCTGTGGTATATCTCAATGCTCCCCTTTGTAGATCAGCAAAGAGCTGCAAAACGAGACAACCTTAACTTCCACAGTTTATTTTCTATATTAAATATTACATAAGGTATGATTTCACTGATGGGAAACTGAGACACACGTGGCCTTTGTCTATATATAATACTGCTATTATAGTCAATGATGTTTAACAGCTGCTGCCAAATGCAGTCTTAGGTTTGCTGGTGTTCACATGCACGTTTGCCATGAGCTGGCAAAACGAAGCTTTCTATGACCTGAATAAATACACCTCCCCCAGTAGCACAGATCTTCAGTTTTTGATAAAGATAGAGTATCCTAGAAAAAGATACAATATCCTGGAAATTTTCTTAGTGGTTCATAAAAATGCCAATTAACACATCTGCCAGTCATGCATCCTTTTTAAGATTCTTCCTTCTGTTACTAATAGGCACTGAAGCTCCAAAGACAGGACAGCTCTTTCTTTGGGGCTCTTTCTCAGCTGAAAGAGACTTTCTTCACTATATCTACAAGAAATACAAACGGGAAAATTCTAGAGGCAGTTTTAAAGAGTTTGTGATCATTTATTGTCTGATAATGGTGGTTTAGTTTTGACTTGACCTGCAAGACCCTACGTCTGAATTCCCAAGTCAGACTGTGTATTCCAGTTCTGCACAAGCAACCAAGAAGGAATGTGCCAGTCCTCTTCTCACCCCAGGCGCCTCCATTCTGCTTGATTTCCTTGATTTCCACAGAGATGGAAACTGGACAGGCTCTGGAGCCTTACGATCCTATATAAAATGTAGGTGGAGATAAACCTCACATTATGTCCTAGTATGTTACCACAGGCCAAAAAAAAAAAAAAAAACCAGTATATTCTAGTGCTGAAGATGTTCTTGCATTCTGTTAAGATCTCATTCTCTTTAAGTGTGGCCTTGAACTTGTGCCAAGATTCTTCTTCTTTATTAATTTAGGGCTTAAAAAATAGTCTTTTCAGTAAGTTAGTTAAAGTCTACTTGATTCCCTTTCTATATTATCATTAAGTTTAAGGAAAGATGTTTTTATGATATTCACTCATAAATGGTTTCCAAGTTCCTCAAAACCAGTGCTACATCTGCTGCCAAAAAAAAAAAAAAAAAAAAAAAAAAAAAAAAAAACAGACTCATCTTGTCCAAATCCTAATACTTTTGATTAAGAGAAGATCCCACAGTTTCCCCTCCTTTGAAATATTTGCATTCCCAAAAATACATTCGAGCAGCAAAAAATAGCATATCATATGCTACATGCCATACAATTATTAGAGAATAACAGAGAACACTAAGACAGAATATTGCAAGAATTAAGATCTGTTTTGGAGGATCACAGGATCACAGAATCACTGAATTTAGAAGGCAACCCTGTAGATCCCAGTTCAACTTCTCAAGCAAGTTAACCTGGTAACCTATAGCACTCAGGACTATAACCAGACATGTTTTGAATACCTCCAAAGACAGAGACTCCACAGATTCTCTGGGCTACTTATTTCTTATGATCAGACAAAATTTTCTGTGTTTCAGTTTGTGACCGTTGCCTCAATGCTTGTCACAGTCTGAGAAGAGTCAGTCTCCATTATCTTGGTTTCCTCCTATCAGACATTTTATAAACATTGATCAGATCCCCCATCAGTTTTCTCCAGATTGAACTGTCCCAAATCTTACAGACTTTTCTCACATGAGAGATGCCCCACTTCCTTCATCATCTTAGTAGCCCTCCACTGGGCTTACTCCAATCTCTCTTGTACTGGGGACGAAAGATGCAGACACAGGACTCCAGATGTGGCCTTGCCAGGGCTGAGTGGAAAGGGAGAATCACCTCCCTCATCCTGCTGGAAACACTCTTCCCAGAATACCTCCGGTCTCCTTTGCTACAAGGGCACACTGCTGGTTCATGGTCTACTTGTTGCCCACCAGACCTCCAGTTCACTCTCTGCAGAGATGTTCTCCATCAGATCAACCCGCAGATCATCCCTTTATCCTGTTGTGATCACTCTTAATTGCAACTCAGCCCTTTGGTGTATCAGCCATTCCTTCCCATTTTCTATCTTCTACAAACTTGCTGAGGGTGCATTTAGTTCTATTGTGCAGGTCACTGAGGAAGACATTAAATAGGCCCCAGTATCACCCCTTGGAAGGACAACTGATAACTGGCCTCCAACTGCCCTCACAGCTTGGCAGTTCAGCCAATATTTAATCCACTACATTGACCACTTATTTAGCCTATACTTTCTCAGTTTATCTGTGAGTGTGTTTTGGGAGACAATGTCAAAAGCCTTACTAAAGTCAGCTTAAACAATATCTACTGCTCACTTCCCAATTATCATAGAGGGCTATTAATCTGGTTAAGTATGATTTTCTCTTCATAAATACATGCTTAGTATGCCCAGTATGGAAGAGATGTATATGGGCTAGAGGAAGACCTTCCACGGGTTGAGAAGGATTGGGTTAGGGATCACTTAGGCAAATTGGCCACTCAAAAATCTATGGGCCCTGATGGGATGCACCCAAGAGTGCTGAGGGAACTGGCCGAGGTTATTGCTCAGCCTCTCTCCATTATCTTTGAGAGGTCCTGGAAAGCAGGGGAGGTGCCCGAGGACTGGAAGAGAGCCAABGTCACTCCAGTCTTCAAAAAGGGCAAGAGGCAGGAGCCGGGCAATTGCAGGCCGGTCAGCCTCACCTCTGTGCCTGGAAAGGTGATGGAGTGGTTCATCCTAGAGAGAATCTCCWGGCATATGGAGGAGAAGAAGCTGCYGAGSAGCAGTCAGCATGGATTCACCAAGGGGAAGTCAYGTCTGACGAACCTCATAGCCTTCTATGATGGGATGACAGGCTGGCTGGACGACGGGAGAGCCGTGGATGTTGTCTACCTTGACTTCAGCAAGGCTTTTGACACTGTCTCCCATAATATCCTCATACGGAAGCTCCAGGAGAGTGGACTAGACGAGTGCAYGGTGCGGTGGATYGAGGGCTGGCTGGATGGCAGAGCTCAGARGGTGGTGATAAATGGGGCCGAGTCCAGTTGGAGGCCTGTGGCCAGTGGTGTCCCCCAGGGGTCAGTACTGGGCCCGGTGCTGTTCAATTTGTTCATCAATGACCTGGACGAGGGCACAGAGTGCACCCTGAGTAAGTTTGCACTTGCTTCTTGACACCAAGCTGGATGGAGTGGCCGACACTCTAGAGGGCTGTGCTGCCATCCAGAGGGACCTGGACAGGCTGATGAGTTGGGCAGAGAGGAACCTCATGAGGTTCAATAAGGACAAGTGCAGGATCCTGCACCTGGGGAGGAATAACCCCAGGCACCAGTACAGATTAGGGGTCGACCTGCTAGAAAGCACCTCCACAGAGAGGGACCTGGGAGTCCTGGCTGACACCAAGTTAACCATGAGTCAGCAGTGCCCTTGTGGCTAAGAAGGCCAATGGGATCCTGGCCTGCATCAGGAGGAGTGTTGCCAGCAGGTCAAGGGAGGGGATTCTGCCCCTCTACTCAGCTCTGGTGAGGCCGCACCTGGAGTACCGTGTGCAGTTCTGGGCTTCCCAGTATAAGACGGATGTGGAGCTTCTGGAGAGGGTCCAGAGAAGAGCAACCAGGATGATTAAGGGACTGGAAAATCTCTCGTATGAAGAGAGGCTGAGTGAGCTGGGTCTGTTTTCTCTGGAGAAGATAAGGCTCAGAGGGGATATGATTAATATGTACAAGTTCAGGAAGGGAGAATGCAGGGAGGAAGGGGACAAGCTGTTTTCATTGGTGGCCAGCAATAGGACGAGGGGTAATGGCCATAAGCTGGAGCACAGGAAGTTCCGTCTCCAGGTGAGGAGCAACTTCTTTACTGTGAGGGTGACAGAGCAGTGGAACAGGCTACCCAGGGGGGTTGTGGAGTCTCCTACTCTGGAGGTCTTCAAAACCCACCTGGATGCCACCCTGTGCCACATGCTCTAGGTGTGCCTGCTTGAGCAGGAAGGTTGGACTAGATGATCTCTAGAGGTCCCTTCCAACCTTGAATATTCTGTGATTCTGTGATTCTGTAACATTTCTGTCCCTCACATGTCTGAGATCAGTTTCTTTATCAGTTTTCCAGGGATGGAGGTGAGGCTCACTGGCCTGTAGTTTCCCCAATCCTCCTTCTTCCCCTTTTCAAAAATGTGACAGTTGTTCTCCTCAGCTACCTCTTCCACTGTGATGACCTTTCAAAGAGAAATGAGGGTGGTCTCAGCAACAACATGGGCCATCCTCCCCAGCGTTCATGGATGCCTTCTGTCTGAACCCTTGTACTTGTGCACATCCAGTTTGCTTAAGTGTTCCCTGACCTGATCCTCCTCTACCAAAGCTAAAAGTTCATTGTTCCAGACTTCTGTCCTGCTCTAAGGGGCATGGGAATTCCTGAGGGTTGGTCTTATTGGTGATACCTGAGGCAGAGAAGACATTGAGTACCTTGACCTTTTCTGTGTCTTTATCACCAGAGACCCTGTCCTATTAAAGGTAGGCCCACATTTCCCTAACCCTCCTTTTCCTGCTGCTGCTTTTGCAGCCTTCTTGAAGAGGTCACATGCAGCAGTAAGTTAAAATGCAGCACTGGTTCAACACCAATGCAATTTATTTTCTGCACAGCTAATGGAATTGTTTAACATACTTTGTTACTCTCCCAATACATGCCATCAGAAAAATCAGGATGACATTATAAAATGGCCTTAGCTCAAGACTGGAATAACTTAGTGACTTGCCTCAGTACTGTACTCTCTCTCACTTATTCCCTTTCAAAATGTTTTCACTGACTTAATTTCCAATATACGTATCCGGATTGCCTTGGCAGTTCAAAATCAGAGTTCAGAAAGTGCCTAGGCTACTCTTGAGAACATTTTTTTACTCACATATTCAATATTACACTTCACTTAGTCAATATGTAGATGATTTAAAATCCCGCCTGGATCAATGTGCTGACCTTTTTATAAATTTCTTTTGTCACTTAATTCTGTCACTTTTCTTTTTTCCTCCAAGAGGTTTGGAGCTATAAGTCTTTACTTTGCCTATTCTTACCCTCAGTCCAAAGTATGCATCAGCCAAAGCACGAAAAAGTTTCAGGGTATCCCAAACTGTTCTCAAAGAAATGAGCTAACATATGTTTGGCTCCAAGCATAATTTGCGTACTCTGTTCCATCTCTTGTTAGGTTTTTGACTCCATTATAAAAGTTGCTTTGAAATTGAAATATGATCATGTTTCCAAGATTTGTATTTACACAGCAAATAAGTAGAAGTAAGTGTTAAGTTACAGTCAGAATATGACCCCACTAGACTGGGGGGCCCAGGAGAGCTGGTTAGTTTTCAAGTGGCATTTCCTCCATGCCCAGCAACAGTGCATCCCTATGCGTAAGAAGTCAGGCAGAGGGGGCAGGAGACCTGTGTGGATGAGCAGGGAGCTCCTGGCAAAATTCCAGCAGAAGAAAGCAGTATACAGAATGTGGAAGAAAGGACAGGCCCCTTGGGAGAAATACAGGAGTGTTGTCAGGGAATGCAGGGATGCTTTCCTTAAAGTCAAGACATGCTTGGAACTAAACCTGGCAAGGGATGTTAAGAGCAACAAGAAAAACTTTTTCAAATATATTAACAACAAGGGGAAGGTCAGGGAGAACGTGGGTCCACTAGTGAACGGGGGGTGGATACCCTGGTTACGGAAAACATGGAGAAAGCAGAGCTGCTGAATGCTGCCTTTGCTTCAGTGTTTGTCAGGGGCAGCCCTCTAGAATCCCAGGCCCTAGGGACACAAGAAGTGAGCTGGAGAGAGGAAGGCTTGCCCTGGGTGGAGGAAGAGTGGGTCAGAGAGCACCTAAGGAAACTCGACACCCACAAATCCATAGGCACCTGATGGGTGTTGTGGGAACTGGCGGATGTCATAGCCGAGCCACTCTCCATCATTTTCGGAAGGTCCTGGAGAACGGGGGAGGTGCCGGAGGACTGGAAGAAAGCCATTGTCACTCCGGTCTTCAAAAAAGGCAAGAAGGAGGATCCGGGCAACTACAGGCCGGTGAGCCTCACCTCCATCCCTGGGAAAGTGATGGAGCAGCTCATCCTGGCTGCTGTCTCCAGACACGTGGAAGAGAAGAAGGTGCTCAGGAGTAGCCAGCATGGATTCACCAAGAGGAAATCATGCTTGACTAACCTGATCGCCTTCTAAGATGGAGTGAGTGGCTGGATAGATGAAGGCAGAGCGGTGGATGTGGTCTGTCTGGACTTGAGCAAAGCTTTTGACACCGTCCCTCACAGCATTCTCCTGAGCAAGGTAAAAAAAAAACCTCAGAAGTGTGGGATAGATGAGTGGACGGTGAGGTGGATTAAGAACTGGCTCGATGGCAGAGCTCAGAGGGTGGTTATCAGTGGTGCTGAGTCCAATTGGAGGACTAGAGGAAATGGCCACAAACTGAAGCAACAAAAGTTCCACAGGAACTTAAGAAAGAATTTCTTAACAGTGAGGGTGACAGAGCCCTGGCACAGGCTGCCCAGAGATGTTGTGGAGTCTCCTTCTCTGGAGATCTTTAAAATCTGCTTGGATGCAGCCCTGTGCCACATGGTCTACCTGCGTATGTCACATGATCTACCTTGTGTGTGCTTGGACTAGATGAGCTCTGGAAGTCCCTTCCCTCCTTAAGCATTCTCTGATTCTATGATTTTAAACAGACCAAAGTGAGGTTATAGTGGGTAAAAAAGAGAGAGGAGACTAGAGGAGACAAAGTTTCTTTCAATGAATCTGCAATGTACTCTATGACAAAGTCCATCAGGCTTCTGACTCATATGTTCTGCCGTCAGCCAGACTTCTGTTGTGAGCCAACTTTTTTTGAAAAGATTGGCAAGATTTAATAATCTGTTCACAATACTTGTTATTGTCTTCTATCAGGCCTTTCATGCAGTGCGCTTGCCAAGTACTGTCAGGGTCCAGTGATCTGCCAGCCTTGCTGGGATGCTGGGGCTATTGACAGAAAACTCTACAATGGGATGGGAACTTTTATCTGAGTTAATGGGGGAGTCACAGCACGGTTTTCTTTGGTTTCAACAGCAACACTGCATCACACTTCTATTTGCTAAGAGAGATATTTGCAGGTGATGCTAACTTGAGGATGGCTGTTTTTCCTGGGAACCCAGAATGCATTGGTGTTGCATCTTTTTGTCTGATTTGCATTAGATAAGAAAGATAGATAAGAAAGTAACCACTACTCTCATTACTAAACAAGACAAAGTTAAACAGCCTAACCAACTAGCAAGCAGGTGACAGCATCAGGTTATAATAATTTCTGTGTTAACCTAAAAAAACCTGATACAGTTGAGCAACAATCAAATCTCAAAGCCCCATAAAGGGTGACTATGGTGCTGCTTAAACCATGTGCTTGCTTTATTAGACAGCCTTCTTCTAATAGCCTTCTTCTGACAAGTCACATGAATAGGATTTGGATGACACCTATCTTCTTGTTTCTTTGTATGCTAATCAAACCTAGTTTACCACACTATTTTTCCCACATTGATCTCAAAATGTTTGTGTTTATCACTTCAAAATGATGTTTGAAATGCATCAGTTACCTCTTTTTTTTTTCTTTTTCTTTTTGCCTATTTTAATCTCTCCAACTTTAACTTCATCTAATTAACAAAACAATCCAAGCAACTTCAGCTGATTTCGGCTACTTGGACACCTTCAAAAAAAGCCTCTTGATATAATGGGAATGGCTAAGTATGAAAAGCTCTTAAGGTTAGCTCTCAAATGAGACCTTATAATTTTTTCCTTATTCTGTCCATATGTTCCTAAAGAAGTGTTTGGTATCTGCTTTTTTCCTTCTGTCAGTAAGTTGGGACCAGGATCTTTGAATCTGGTCATTTTTTTTAATAGAAATTATTCCCATAAAAATTCAAATTCCATGGATTTATAATTTCTGGTAGGCCTATTTTTAATATTCTTTTTTTACTGCACCATACATTTAGTCCTTGGCAAGAGGGCAGGTGTATGATGTGATCAACTGTGTTGAGATGTATTTCAGTCCTGGCAGAAATGATATGTCAGGAGGAAAGGGGATAATGAATAGCCTTGGCCAAGAAGATACCCAGTCTGGGCCAAGCTTTGGATCACCAGTTCTTCCAGTCATGGCACTTGGCACTGTCAGTGAGAAGTATGTTTACATCTATACTTGTTTCCCATGTTCAGTGATAATTCCGCAGTACAATAATTTATGGCAACCTAATTCTCTTCTTCTCATGAGAGTCACCTCTGACAAACAAATGGACCTTTTAAAGTAAAATCCATCTGTTTGCTTTCTCTATTCTTATTATTTTTTTAAAAGGTGAGAGTAATGTGGAGGAAATAAAGACTACTTTTCAAGGACTTCTGCTGCCCACTTCTTTCTGAACAAAACTAGAGGTGTTAATTTAGCAAGTGCAGTCCCATTTGTTTCAGGTCCTGACCGTCTTGCAGGCTGCTTCATCCTCTGTAATTCAGCTGAACAATTGAAAAAGACTGAAGTATTTTTGTGAATAATCCCAAGCATTGTATGGCCAGGAAGACTAGGGGCCAAGGGGGCTCAGAGGCCACCCTCCATTGGAATTTAATGCCTTTGTTATTCTTTCCAAGCTGGAGTCTTTTGACCTCCAGGGCACATTGTAAATCTTGGCTATTCATTTAGGCTCTGATTTAGAGTATTCACTGTGGAGAAAACAGCAATTTAAATGAAATTATATAGCCTTCTTTGACTTATCATACATGTGCATAAGGCTCATTGTGTGAAAGCATTTTACAGACTGATAGTGCTGGCAATTGCCAAATAAATTCTGAGGATGCTAAGGGTAATAATGCCTTTGATTTTATCCCTACTTGCACAACTGAGAGAAGTGCAACCAAATACAGCATTTTAAAAGAACCTCGTTAACATACCCAGTGGCATTGCTATTTTTTGCTGTAGGGGATGCTTTCCTACATTCAGTCTGTATTAGGAGAGGTTGTCTCTGAGGACAGTAATCAGAAAAAGCAAAACTTCATGTATGCTGCACAGAAGATCTGTCGAAATATTTTTTTCTTCTCCTGTGTGTTGCGATGCCTTAAAAAAAAGGCTACTCATGCAACTGCACATGCTTGGATGAGAGATCAAGAGGAACCTTACAACTCTTCTTACAAGTGGAGAGGGCAGATTTCAGGCCACAAAGGGTGCAGCTACCAGCTCAGTCTATCAATAAGCAGTATAATTTGCTTTACGGCACAGGGATCAGGGTGAGAAGAGCGGCTATG
The DNA here is from genome assembly GCF_003342845.1 of Nothoprocta perdicaria. Lineage (NCBI taxonomy): Eukaryota > Metazoa > Chordata > Aves > Tinamiformes > Tinamidae > Nothoprocta > Nothoprocta perdicaria. The sequence continues at coordinate 1,878,028 of NW_020454228.1, forward strand.
ATACTGCAGCAAGTCGATGGTTTGAAGTCAGGTGGTGCCAGAACATCCTGAAATGGTAACAGAAGTTGTTAAATAAAAATAAAAATAAAAGCGACATTTTTAACTGATCATATATGCATCATCCAATTCACTAGAGATAAGACTGTCTCTAATCCACTGAGACTGTGGATTTATATCTCTAGTAGGCTTAAGTCTGGATGACACTTCCTAACTTTTTGGTTTGCCTCAGAGTTGGAGTCAGACAAAAAAATTGAGTCAGCCTCTTAGCACTCCCTCTCTTCTCCTTGTTTCTCTCCATTTACCTCTTATAAATACATATATGTACTTTCATGCAGAACTTAAAACTCTGTGTATTTTTCAGACTCTTGCATGTGTTGTTATTAAACCAGAAAAGCATTTGCATTCGATTTTTTACTGTTTTGTTACATTCTTCTTTTTGTACAAATCAACTAATGGAAACCACTAAATGTTGAAAGAAGAATGCATATTATCATATAATAAAAAATGTTAAAAAGGCCACCTGGATGCTTATAACAGCTGGAAAGAATACAAAATACTATAAAATTACTGCCTTATATGATTCATGAAAACCATCTCTGTGACATCTGACAGATTTACTGCATTAGAGATCAGCTCCACCATGATTCATCTTGCTGACCTTAGCCCATAGTGTCCCACCAAATGCCACAAAGACTATTCTTAGATAAAGATAATGCAAAGGAAGAAAACAAATCTCTTCCAGTGTGCTCGTATACTCGCTAATGACAAATTAAAATGTTTAGGGACGTGGTATACTGAGGCTCTCATACTTTTTATAGGTTCATCAAATTATTCCTATTTAATAAATACACTACTTTATCAATAGCTACTGCAGTGACTTTGCAAGCAGTGCATCACTTCAGCAAACCCATTTTGTAACAGTGGGAGTTCATGGAAAGCATTAGGAGGGAAGCCAAGCAGCAAGGAGTTTGAATAGTCTAATCCTAAATTAACAAAGGCATGAATAACCATTTCAGGCTCTGGATCAGATACAACTGGCTGCAGAGTGGTGATATTCTTTAAGCACACTGAACAGGATTGGATTTAACCCAGAAAATAAACCAAAACCCTAGGCAAATTACTATTAAAATACAGGCAACATCAAAGAGGATAGCAACAAAACAAAGAGATTGCAGGAAATAATTTGGTGGAAGCATAATTTATTTTCATTTTATCAACCTTTGAGCATATGAGGATTTTTTGTTTCAAGGAGTGAGCATTTGACAGCCGTGATTACATTAATATCAAAATGGCAATCCATATTTTTCATCCCCATCAATCCTGATTTCCTTCTGATAGCTGAATTATTAGATGTTTTTGCATTATTGATTTAAGATGTTTTTGTTTTTTCTTTCTTTTTCTTTTATATTGTTCCGAAAAGCCCCCCTTGACATTAAAAGAGAGAGAGATGTGTTCTCTCTCTCCCCACACACAAGTTAGAAGGTAATTGAATAAAATAGAAAGATGAAATGCATTTTGGCTATTACAGAGATAGGAAAAAAACCCTTCTGTCTGTGGCAAAAAATAGAAGGTAGAAAGTAGTATTGATAATTTGTGTAACATTCCTTTCAAAAGATATCTGATGTGGTATCCTTTAAAAGTCAACAACATATCATATTAACAAAGACCAAATATAATCTAAAATATTTATATTAATTTATTAGATTTAGATTAATTTATTAGATATATTAGATCTAAAATATTTAGTTTTAGATTAAAATAATCTAAATAGATTTAGATTATATTTGGCCCATATATTCCTTGAGAATTTCTACTAAGGCAGGAACCATCAATAGAGTTTAGATTTGGGATTCATATAAAGATGATCAGAAATATCCTGAGAGTAGTCTAGGCAAAAGATAATTTGACTGATATTTGATAATTTGAACAAAATTTGATTTAGTAGTTGACTTTATTCCCTCATAAATCATGTTTTAAATATGAAAACAGTTTCACAAATATTCTAAATATAAATATTGTAAAATATAAGACACACTGGGATGCTGAAGTTAAAAGCAAAGTGTCTGATCACTGCTAAACCTCTTTATGTACTGCTCTAACAAAATATAAGGCTGTATCCAGACAGAATTTACATATTCACTCATTATTAGCTGCAAATTTCAAAGAAAACTGACCAAAAAATGAAAGATTAGATGGCTAATAACTATACATCTGTAGAAAAGAATTACAGTTTTCTAATGGCCAAGCAATTGCTTTTGACTAAACCAGAAACAAGAGCACCCAGACAGTATTTTGTTTGTAGGTAAGTGTTTGTACATTTGATGTACAAATATAGCTGTACTCTGTAGCTGGGGTAGCAGGATATCTTTTCCTCACCGAGCGAAAACTGGAAATGTGAAATGTGAGATCCAGGAAATGTGTGACAAAATTTCCTTTTTTTAAAAGGGACCAAATTTTCCTTCATTTTATTATATTTAAATCAATTACTGTAATGACCAAGGCACTTAAAGCTCTATAAGCTGTGTAAAGTTTTGCCACTTCCCCAGTTTTAGTGAAGATGCACGCACATACGCAGAGCCACCACAACCACTGGGTTGCAGATGCCTCAACATGAGCATTCAGCAAGTTTCTCCAGTTGCTGGTGTGCAGGCAGGTAGGTGGCCTGGAGAGCTGTGGGAAGGAGTTAGCCTTGGCACACAGTGCTTGAGGCCAAGGACCAGGGACATTGTGGTTATCCCTGGCTCTGCGGTTAATGATGTGCAATTCCTCCCTTTTCCCCGCTCCTCTTGTACCCTGTGCTGTGCATTTAATGATATGTGACAGCTCTCTGAGACAAAAGACATCCTCTCTTAAACCCTCGTCCAGGTATCAACACAAATGAGGCTCTGAACTCCATATGATCCTTTAATTGCTACTGTAGAACAAATAATTCATAAGACAAACTTTCTTTCAGCCTGAGCAGTCGGTATGGTATAACATGCTCTTTCCTGAAGAAAGGCAGCTGGGTAACATATTGAAAGGTCTCATGTACTAGGCTTCAAATTCACTGCAGGTCCACACAAAAGAATCTAATTAAAGGCTTTACACAAAAGGGATTAATAACTTCTCATTAACTTGGAGCAAGTGCAGTATCAGTTAGAACTGGGGAAATCCATGCAAAGACATCTCTAGTTACCGCCTACCATCAAGGATGCCAACATCAAAGCTTTTGTTACAAAAAGACATCTATTTTATATTTCCACTTAAATACACATTGGGGGTTTTGCTAAATGCTGACTGTCACAACAAAGGGTCAAAGCTTTATGCATATGCATAAATATGTCTCTGTAATACCTCTATTTATTTTGGTAGGCAGCTACCTTCTTCAATTTGCCTCACACATGCTCTTCATAAATAAGTTTCAAATCAAAATAGGGAATCCCCCTTCCTCATAGCGCTGTCAGTGTATCTTGTTCTAACTTTTATTAAAATAAGAGGAATGTTCTTATGGATTTTCTGTGAGAATTTTTTGAGTAGAGGAGATAGACTGTCTTCATTAGTTTGAGTTTACTGACACCAGAGCTAAATAGCTGGAACTGTCATCCACATCATCTCTTAAGTCCATTTCCTAAGTAAATTTTACCTCTGGGTGTTCTAAAAAAATAAAGTCCTTGCTTTCTTTTTTTCCCATAGAAGGCAATAGGCTCGATGTAGGAGGAGAAAAATTCCTTATCCTGTTTAGAGTCTAAGCCCCTCAAAAGTAAAACAAGGTCTTGGAACTCACTGTCTAACAAGAAGTCCCATCGCTTGCAAATCCACCGAGCACTTCATGCTAAAACTGATTAGCTAAATCTCCACAGCAAACCGTACTATGTAACTTTCTGTGACAAACCAACACAAAATATTTCTATGAATAAACACTGATTTGACAGCAGGTTAGGCAAATCCACCCCAACATACATCTTCAGCATTCTGGACAAAGGTTGTTTTCAGAGAAAAACTGAAAAAAAATGTTGCACAGAACTCCAGCCTGGTACATTTTTTATTTTTTACTGTAATGGACCTGGTGTAGCGGAGTCTTTCTGATGTGTGCAAGTGAAGCAGAGCCCCTCCAGGGCTGAAGGGCAATGGTACGATCCCCCAAACACCAGTATTAATTATCGCCCATCAAGCAAACATACCTCTGCTTCGGATGACTATCCCTTACACTTTGCTGGAAAATACTTGCAAGGCACTTTTAAGATGCAGCAGAAATAGGTTTTTTTTTTTTTGTTTTCCAGCATAGTTGTCTTTTGATCTTTCTTTGCTTGTTCAAAGGAAATGGACATACTGTAACAGATGACCTTAGCAGATACTGTGTATCTCCTAAACATGCTTTTATGTGTCCATACAGACAGATTGTTCCCAAAACATATAATGCTTTGTATCTTGGTGCAAGAGTATTACTTTGAATTCTAGATATTTCTGCACTAGTAATTCAAGTGTCTCCATGTCTCAGTGTGTAAGTATCACTAACCTAATTCTTCCCTGCTGCAAAGCAGCGTAAGATGATAACAACAGGAGTAAGGGCAAGCTGAGAAAGGCCACGAGAAAAATAAACATATGGGACCCATCTTTTCCAGTCCCATCTATTTCACTGACTGACTTCTATTTCACTGAAATTCTAAATTATGAATTTAAAATATATGAAATATATATATATATGCTTATAAAGCTACTGATTAGAAGGTTTTCTTCTATAAATTAGGGAAAAAAATGAACTGATGTGAGCAAATATCCTCAAAATGTTTCACATAGGCTGATCAGTTACACAGAGAAAATAAATTCATACAAATCTAAGTCTTCACATGAACATATCTCTTCAATGACATCCCCATGAGTTCATTTCTTTCAAATTAATAAATCAGGCATTAACAGACTTGCCAGCATTAACCTCTTTATTCAATAGTTCATTTACTTTGTGGAGGAAAGCTATTCTCTATGTGATTGCTATTTCTGATTAGAAATGTGCTGAAGACTTTGAATAAATGATACAGAATGGTTTCAGGAAGGGCTGGTATTTATTCTGCCCAGTGGAGCATGTTGAAACACTTCCCATGTGCTACATTTTTGTCAAGCCAGTGCTAATAAAGAACAGGCAACCCAATTTCTAGTCCATGAACTGGGAAATAGATGAAAAGGACCAGCAAGGAAACTTCGGCATTTGGGCATATAATTCTTTATACTGCCATGTCATGAAGACATAATGATATTATGTCCATTTTATCTCCTACAGAGAGGTGGATGTTTCTTATCTATGTAATGACATCTAGCGATCTGGCAGATATAACCCTACAGATGGTTGATGGATTAACTAAAACCTTGATTTAGAGATTTCATAGACAAAGACATTCAAGCCAATACCAAGACAAGAGCAGGAAGGAGCTTGACCTTCTCCCACTTAAGTCAGTGCTGAAGCTCTTATCGATTTTCATACAGCAGCATCAGACACTGCCTGATACTCAGAAAGCACAAATAACCTGTAAAATATGCTTTTCAACTAAATCAATCATAGGATGAAGAATTCAGTTACAACAGGAAAAATCCCATGCTTTACTGAAAGGTTTCACGATCTGCCTCTATATTTCTGGGCTTCAAAATTTTTATATTTTCATGCTTCAGGCTACAGAGTGGTTGTAGCCTGAACACAGGTTACAGGGCTCAATGGTATACTCTCCCAATGTTGATGCCTCTCTGAAGTGAGGTGAGCAAAAAGAGTGAGAAAGGCCCAGCAATTTAGGCATAACATCCCCACTTCCACCACCACTTGCTTTAAACTTTTCTGAAGAAAGTGAGCCCATTATCAATGCCTCTTCTCTACTTTGTTTTCCTTTTGATTGTATAGGTTCTTCAAATTTAAACACAGAGGCTTATCCCCATCAAATTGTTCTTTTTAGAGTTGCTACAGAACAAGTCATAAAAGTAGCTGCAGAGGGAGTTTATAATTGCATTACATAGTTCTGAGCTCAATTTTTAATACAGTATGCAAACAAACCATATTAAAGAGGACTTCCAAAGAAGAAAAAATATGTCTTTCTTTTAGTTTTCATTACTTTGACATTTGCAGCTCAACCACTTCCCATACTGTGTCATGAAAAATTATAACTCTGTATAGTCTTCAAAGCAAAATATATGCTTTCATTTAGCCATGATCCCAATTATCTGATCTGTATCACCTGGTAAATGGCAGGCATTTGGTGTGCATTCAATCATTAATTCTTTTGTGGGTTTTGAGAAGGTAAAAAAAATCTAAATAATCTCTTGCAAAATCTATTATATTTATACACACCTTCCACTTGTTTCACTACTCAGTTACTAAGAAATTCAAAATGTAAATTCATAAAGTTTCTGTGATACAGTGGATTAATAATTGAAGAGCTCCTTAACCAAGAGGAATGGAAAGATTTGGAATCTAATGAACTAGTTCTTATATACATGCAAATGTTCAGAATCACAAAAATGCAATACAGACCTGGTAACTGGAGAGTTAAAAAAAAGAAAAGAATATATGATTTGGGTTACAAGCATTAAAATCTGATTTAAGGGTGGATTAGGGTGATTGCAGTTCCTAATTATACAGATTAAGGTGTCCTTAATCATTGTGGGTTGTTTTCCACTGCTGTAAACACTCCCCTACAAAGCAGGCAAGCAAAACAATAATGTTCGCTCTGAAGAGTGTGCATGTACTGGAGGACTGAAATGTAGATGGAAGAGGGGAAAGTGTAAGCAATGGAGAGAAAAGGAATGAAAAGGGGAAAGGCAAAAGGGGAGGGTGAAAGGCATAAGAAATGAACACATGGCCCAACTTGATTGCATCAATAGTTTCAGTTCACCTCATGTTGAATTCTTTAGTCTTTCATTTCCTGTTTCATAAAGGAAAAGGAAATAATGAGAGAGCAATGAATAATGCATATTCATATGTCAGCCTGAGAGTACAGACTAGCACTTTTCCTAATTTGTAATTTGACAATATTGTCCAGTATGAACTAGGAAATTTTCTTAGTCAGGAGCCAGGCTCTGAGTCATTATGAGAGATACACACTCACAAGACAATTTTCTGTTCTATTTTTAGGAAAATACTCTGTACCCAGGCATTAGATACTCTAGCACTAGTCAATTAAGAACCTTGCTGAGCTTTCAAAGACAGAAGTCAGTTTGCGTTTGTTCCTTGGCTTTTGTTGGCAGATCTGTTCATGCAGAAACATTCTTAATGGAAGGCTACTATGAACTGCCCATTTAAGAGAGATTATAACAAACAAAAGAAAATTATGTAGGCAAACAGCAGCATTAATAAACCAAAAGCCTATTACATGTTTTTTTTTTAAATAAATTTTTCCATTTCATTCAAAGTTGATCAAAATATGAAAACCATGTTTAGTATTTTCTTTTGTATTTATAGTCCTGGTGAATTACCATGGCCTATAAATAGAAATTATTTTTTCGTTGCCATTTTATTTTACTTTTATGTTCTTTTTCTCCACTGTGACACAAAGTGAGAAAAAATAAATGTAGAAACTTTTTTCTTTTTTTTTTTTCACATTGTAATACTGAAAATTTTCAGCATCAAAAACAATACAAAACATAGTTTTTCAACAAATACATCGTTTTGGCAAAATTCTAGCAGTCTGCACAATCCAGCAGATGTAGAGGCAGGTTCTGCTGATTAAACAGTGCTATCTGGAGCACTGAGATGGTGACAACCTATGCAGTTGCAGATAGCCAGAGCCAAAAAGGGATCAGGGAGGAAACTTTGGTAGGGTTGCATCCTTGTGTATCCTTTTAAAGAGAAAAGTACTTTTATTTCCTGGCCAAATTATGAAGAGTTTTGGTAATATCCTTGACTCCACAGCAGCATGTTTGTCTTCCCAGCAGAAACAAACAGAAAAAGGGTCCCTCACCTGTTTTTCTCCTCTCCCTCTTCTTCCCTCCGGCTGGCAGAAACCTTGAAACTGGCACCCCTAGTTGGCTTGTAAGATGAATTCCTGTCATCAATTCTTGCAAACTTTGACACAGAAAAACAATGAAGCATAGAAAGGATGAAAGATACAACCTGAGGAGCACAGCCTGAAGTGTTCTTGAATTTTGTGCCCTGCTTCGGATCCTGTGCCCAATGCAGATTACCTAGGCTCAAGAATGAGCTCCTTTGCCTGTAGTCCAGTAGAAATATCTTTCGGTTAAGAATATCCAGGACATGTTACTGGAAATCTGCATGGTTCCATTGATTTATTTTGATATATGCTTGCAAAGATCTATATTTTAAATTTTAGGAAAAGTGGCTTAAAAATATTATACCAATAATTTGTACTGATAGGCTTTTAATTGAAAATACTCCAAATAAGGGTAAATGTAGCTACCATAAAATACTGTTTTTTCAGTGTTCTTGAGAAGCTTGGAGAGTATCTGCAAATGCAATAGTTATTCACAATATAGCACATTTCATGGGACATTGCTATTGCATCCCAAAGTTGGTATAATTTTTGTAATCCACTGAAGACAGTCTTCTGCATTCTAAGCTTTCTGCTTCTAAGTAGATTCCTCTCTTCTTGTTTGTGAAAACGCTGAGCATGGTTTGTAAGCTGCTCTGCTGTTGCCAAAGGATCTGCATTGTAACATACAGTTGCTTGCCTGATGATCGAGGCTATAAGGGGAGCTAATATCTCTCTCATGACGTGGGTTGACAAATTAAGAAGCACAGACAGACTCTCCGTCTTGGACTTTCCTCCCTCCTGGGCTTATGAAAGGATTCTTGTCCCTAGAGCTTTTCTACCATTTTTCAGGCACATTTTCATGTCCAAGGGGTACCCCGGAAGAAAAAAAGGATGCTTTCCCTTTGCTCGAACCTCCCTTTCCATTCTTTTAGTCAAAGCCTCTGACTTAGGTGGCCCACATCCATTTAAACACAATGATTTTAAAGATTCATTACCACCCCACTTTATTGAATAACATACCTGGGCTTTATTATTATTGAAATCTCTGGGAGATTTCTGTCCTTTGCTCCCTCCAGTGTGAATATGCCTGACTGGAAACCAGAGGAAGTCAAGGGTTAATGTTTGAGGAATGCAGGTTTGGGATTGATGTTTGTGGCAATTAGTTACTCAGGGGGACTGCATGTGCACACTAATTTTCCTGAGGCTTGACAAAATCAGTACTTAGGCATATGGCGAATTTTACTCACCTGGCAATTCTCGTTTTACCTGAACAGGCCTCCGAACTTCAATGAAGCTGATTGCATGTAAGACTATGAAGCCTCTAACCCTAAAGCAGTGAAATCAACTGCATTCAGAGAATCTTACTTTGAAATACAATCCTGAAATTTAACTGAAAGAAACAAAGTAGAGAAGAATCTTCCTTTGAGCAAGAGAGGAGACAAAAACCCTAATCCCTCACTACAGACCTAATTGCAATGCAATCGTAGGTTCCTTCATGACGTGAGCGATCTGCAACACATGATGACACTGCAACACGTACAAAGAGCATTTCTTGAACATCAATACACATGGAACTTAGAATATCCTTTTTATGGTTCCTTCATGCAAAAGTAAACTGTATTTAAAGGCATTATACATGCTGGCTGTGTAATTACATTAATCAGAGAAAGCTTCTTCTCTGTGTTCCTCTGCTGTTGCCATGGCAGCATCCCCGTGTTTGCAAAGTGCTGAGCACCCATTCTTAATTATACTTACAAAGCAGCTACATTTCAAAGGAACACAATAAATACAAAGTTAAAGTGAGAATACTGTACAGAAGTGATACGAACAAACACATTTTTATCACATCCTTATCTTGCGCGCACTGCACAATCTGTCCTTAGAACGTTTTCTTCAGTTCCTGCCTTTCTTCGAGGACTCATCACAAGCTCCAGATTTTGGTCTGCCAGGAAATACAGTACTATGTCGCTGGCCCCAGAGCTACCTCTGCTTACAATCCAGGAAATAGTCTTTATGACCATCAATTTAGAGAGATCTTTGAGTTTGCACTGCTTAAAGGATGGCAAAAGAGGATGTCTTCTGATTTGCCACTGACCAATACAAATCCTACCCCATTCACATTGGTGCCCAAGTCATCCAGCCCATAGACACTTTATGATCTGTTTCCTTGCTGCAGTCTCTCCTCTCAGTGTTATCATATTGTTCTGGGTTACAGGGTGAAGTCTTCACCACAGTTAGTCTGAAGACATTAACATGAACTTAATCATGCAGAATATATCTCCTTGGCGCACATGAACCACCAGCTCAGTGGAGCATACACGCGCAACAGAGTCCTTGACTCTTTGTGGATGAATAACATGGAAATTACAGCCAGCACTAAAATTTACATTTTCTCCCTATAAAGAAATAAGGGATTCCCTCATTCTGAAATTAATGTTCTCTCTGAAGTTGAACAGAGCTTGTACAGATGCTGGATTGCAGATATGAATTATGTATTTTCTGGGGGTGGAATGTCATGCAATTTTAGTGTTATTCAAGCCACAAAGATCCATCGGGGGAGAAATAATTAGAATATTTCAGAGCCTGGATTTACATTTTTTAAGCTTGTGAGTGAAATGAAATTGGCTGCCTCTGATTTACATGACTGCAGTCATGCCTTGATGAACTTCTCAGATCTTAGGTTTTGGACCTGAAATCTCTCAAGAAAAAACAGATGTGCTGGAAAAGTTTGGTGTTGTTCTGGAAGGCACCACAGAGTGAATCCTGAAATAATTCTGTACTGAGGTATTAGAGGGCATCGGGCAACTGCATGCATGTGAGTATGGGAGGTAAAAGGCTTTGTATCTGTCGGAGAGCAGAAGACTTGTCTTCCCTTTTCTTAGTTTCTTTTCTCAAGTGGACTTATTTTTCACCTTTTACATAGAAAATTGTGGTGTTTTCACTTGGGTAGATGCGTGCTGCCATAGAAAAGGGAAGCATTTCTGCATTCTTAATGAATGAAACATAGTCTGGCTTAATTATCAGGCTAAGAAACATGGCCTGGATGTGATAGGCATATAAGAAGATATGAACAGTAATGTTTATCTTATATTGAAATGGGAAATCACTTTACAACTTGACCTGTGAGCTCTAGCTGGGTATTAGATACTATATTCTTGACGGCTCTATAGACTTGCCCCATGCAATTGCTTCCACAGCTCACTTAAAATTGTAGGGACTTAAAATCTCTAGGCAAACTTAAAGTCTCACCTGGTTTTGGCCAGCCTTGATCAGTTGTGGAGGTCCAAAGCTGAACGATGGGCTGGAGCCATGGGCTGGACAAGAAACCACACCACAGGATCGCAGAAGTGAGGTGTCTCCTACAGCACATGCTGCTTCTCAGGGCTGCAAACCCGTATCTTTGATTATTCTGCCCACAGAATAAGAATAATGCCAGGATATCTGGACTATTGACATAAGGACTGTTCTTCTGCTCTCATTCGTGCAGGCTTAGATAATCCAGACTTTCTGCTTGTGATAAAGTTTTCCCATAGATCTGAGAAATGTACTGCTGGCAGTAGAGTCTTCACAGCTCATATCATTTTATCTGTATAAATATTTGAAAATATCACCATGCAAACACATATACATGAATATGTATATATGTATACATGTATTTTTATGTGTATATATAAAGCCTGTCCTGCTACTGCTTTTATGTAGAGCAGAGATGTTACATAATACTTCCTGCCTGGGAACAGAGAAGCAGCTACATGACTAAGCAACAGAGCGTGACTTATGAATAACAAATTGTGAATATTCCCCAACATATTTCCCTGGTTGATCTCCAAACAAATAACATGGTGAGATTTATACATTTGGGGATTCTTCCATCACCTAGAGGACTAGAAGAAAGCTCTAGAAGACAACAAGCAAACAAGCTGACATTTCTTCAATAGATTTACATTGTTCCTTGTAGATTATTGCCTTGCTTCTGATAGTGACTTCAGATGATTAATATGCGGGTCAAGAGTTTTTCACCCATTGTACAGCAATGAGTGTAGTGCAGCAGTAGTCAAGTTGGTGGCTGAAGGTGGAAGGCACAGGAGGACCGTTTGAAACAGACTGAGATTCCGGTGAGATATAGGGAATTCACTGTGGTCCTTCAACTCCACTGGCAATCCATATGCAGACACCTACAACTTTGTCACTTTGTGGAGTTAAAAAGCCGTTTTGATTTGTGAACTGGCTTCTGGAGAGGCCTCTGAACATCCTAATTTGCACAGCAAAGGCCTCAAAAAGAGGCAGCAATGGCAAGGCAAACACTTCTGAAATCTTTGAGTGATATCTTTGTCTAGAAGAAGTCAGCAGAGCTCCAGTGCCACCAATAAAACTATGCCAACTGACTCCTGCTGGGACTCAGCCTCAGATTTCTCAGGGAGAAAAAATTTAAATGATGATGAAATGGGAGAGGAGAAGGAAAATCTTTTAAATACCCGAACGATGTTTTTCAGACAGAAAAGGAAGGCCCAGAGGCAAAGAAAGAAGGTTGTGTTTGAAATAATTGAATAAGGAAGTGAAGAAAATGATGAAGGAAATATCACAGATAATTAGGCTATGGTGGTTGTTTTCTATCATCTCCTCTACAAATCCATGTTTTGTCAAAGCCATGATGTTTCTCCAAAGAGAAAATGGGACCACCTGATTTAAGGAGCTATGACATCTGCTTGCAACAGTATCTTCCCAGCCTTGAGATTCTTGTTTGCCCAAGAGTTGCTCAGGCAATCAGGTCATGCCCTTGTCTGCTGAGTTCCTCAAATGCTCCCCTTAGAGCCAAGCCTGAGAGCTGAGTTCCAGCTCTCCTTTACTGGTTAGATACAGCTGAGTCACTACTGTGTGCTTTGCAGCTTTTTGCTGGCACAGCTCAGCAAAGGAGAGCACTGAGGGAAGGAGAGCACGAGAGATTGACTCTGGAGCACAGTGCCACTTTGGATCGAACTCTTAAATTCACAGTCTTCACAAAGATGCGATGAAGCCAGGATTTTCTGCTGACATTTTTAAATGGCACCAATAGTTCTTTTCTGTATTTCCACTCAGACCAATTCTGTCTTCCATGTCAACTCTGTCTGCCATTTTCCTTGTTTACTCCCAAATAAAATGCAGTGTGGTCTCATTTAGAGTGCCTGAATACTATGACTTATACGTAACAAAACTGCCCAGGCTTGGTGTCAAAGTCCTATTCTTCATCTCTTTTTTTTTCACATTACTTCTTACTCTGTTAGAATCATAGAATCACAGAATGCTTAAGGTTGGAAAGGACCTCAGAGGTCATCTAGTCCAACCCCCCTGCTCACGCAGGGTCACCTAGAGCACAGGGCACAGGGCTGCGTCCAAGCGAGTTTTAAAAATCTCCAAAGGAGACTCCACAACCTCTCTGGGCAGCCTGTTCCAGTGCTCTGTCACCCTCACTGTCTTCTTCCATCTTCTTCTAATCCCACTATGTACTTCACTTTAACCCTTTCACCGTTGGCCATTGTGCTATTTCTCCCCATACCGAGAAGCACATCTTGGTATAGAAGGTCTCACACTTTGATGGAGTTCAAATTCAGATTCCTCAGTGAGGGAAAGCTCATTACAGATCAGCTCTCTGTTTAGCCCAGTATGACACTGGCAAGGGCAGAGTTGTTGTTGCTGCTGATTTTGTGGCTGATTGCAACCTCAGTTTGACAACTTTTGACCAAAGAAATTTGCTATATGTAACAGATGATAATATATTTTATGATGTGGATATACATTCATGTTCATGTTGAGTCTGATCATAAAATGGTAATAAATTACCTTGCAAAACCAAATGAATACCTGTAGCTTGCCCAGTTCCAAGGTGTACCAAGGCTAAAATATTTTAGGTCCATCTTCAAGGGAGAAAGAAGCCACATATGGGCAGGCTACTGATATCACTAGTTCAAACGAGCTACTGCTTAATTTGGAAGGACTTCAAATATCTGGAAGACATGCTCTGTATGTATTTAGCATCCAATTAGCCAAAGAACTAAAACAAGACATAAATCTTTCTTCAAATATATTTTTGTCAAAACAGATGATAAAGAAGCATTCATGGAGATAAAGAAGCATGCGTGGAGATGACAATTTGGACAACCCTCATTTTTATTGCCTCATTTCATATCTTAGACCAGCTCTTCGAGCTTCCCTGCAGTTGTCAGTTCTGGTACAATTTATTCACCATCAATAAAGATTCCAGGCATTCCTGAGGAAGGTAACTTGCCTAAAGATTTACACCAGCTTGTTGCCCTCTTCCCATTATCTGTGCCCGAGTCCTTCATTTCTCCCTCCATGCCTTTGTCACTTCTCTCTCCCTTAGGGAGAGTAGTGACTCCACTTTCCCATCAAACGCTTTTCCAAGTGGCCACCTTCAGAAGCAGCAGCAGTGAAAAACATGCCACAGAAGTGACAGCCCTGGCTTACCCTGGGGATTGATTTACTTCTCTCAAGATGTAATTGCACTATGTAGCTGTGTGCAGTTAGCATAGGCAGGGCTGAGCATGGTTAATACTGACTGAACAAGCTAAAGAAGTGAAACCACTATTTTAGCCTAGTGTTATCCACAAGTTAATGAGCTTTAATTACAGCACTACACTAATGTGCCTATCTTAAAGATTGAGGTAGTTCCTCTGGTCAACTCTAAGTAATATACATAAGCTTCAGGGGCCCTAAGGCACCACCCTTAAGGCTGCGTGGTAGAGACTGTATGTTTTTCAAAAGCAAATGTGAAAAACAACCGCTTCCCCTAGAATAACCAGCCAAACAAGCGATTAGGGCTGCAGTACAGTGAAAGAAATCAGTTGCTCATTAGCAGTGCAATCAGTGAAGCTGCTTTCCTAAGAATTTCTCTCTTCAAGTTGGGATCCACAGAGCACCTCATATATCTGAATATCTGGCCTATGCTACTGCTTTTCCTTCTACAGTCATAGTAAGTTATCTGTCCTCCAATCAGTAACAAGAATTTAATATGTAGCACCTCTATTAAGTTTGATTGAAATGGGTCAGCAAAAGCTGTTAGGGTACAGACTGACAGACAAATATGTAAAAACACATTACAAACACACATTTTTTTCAGTCTATAACTATCTCATTAATCAGACTAAAATCTCAAGCTGGAAGTAACTCATATGTTATACTCACATTTAAGATCATTCAAAGTACAGGAAGTTACCAAATAGCAATTTTGGGATGCCACAACGAAAAGAACGTAGTGAAAATACAAAGATAAGCCCTAGTGGACCAAAAGATCTTGTTTGTACGCATGGCACCCTGGTGCCGTGTCATCCTGCTCCTTCGCCTTGTAATCCAGGAGCGTTATCCAGCCTTTTCTGGATGTTACCACTTCACAAAGTTCATGTAGCATGTTATATAGTTTTGGAGAAAGATTTCTGGTAATTCTTCATATTCTGAATGGAGAAATGAGAGGGAGTTTCTACAGAGTTTTATTAAAGAATAGATAGCAGATAAGATATAAAGAATAGATAACAGATAATAACACTCCAGTTTCTCTCCCACATGGAATTTCTTTCACTCTGCTTTCTTCTAGCATCTAAGTCTACGCTAAGATAGTTTCTCAAGTCTAGTACCTCTTTGGATTTGCTCTTTTGTGTTAATATAAATAAATAAAGAGTGAATAATCAAAGACTCCAAATAACTTTTCATGTGGCAGTCAGGCCCATTTATCACAGTTTCTATGTCAACGAATTTTTGCTAGGAAAATAAGCCTTTGGGCAACTGTAAAGAGTTTTTGCTTCTGTTTCTGCCTTTTTGGTGGAAAACTCAGTATTTTCTATAGCTTATATATCCTACCAGATGCCATAATATGTCACCACTTGTTTAGACTATGCTTTACACTTTTAAGAGGAATTTTAATGAAGAACTACACATGACTATTTCTCTTTAATTTCATGAGAGCAAGCACCATAACATATTTCTGGTTTTGAGACACATTGTACAACTTAAGATGTTTGTTTTCTTAGAGTAAACAGGCACTTCTGGTTCTACTGTTTAGTTTTGTCCTGAAGCATTACCAGACATCCCCAGCATGATATTTACACAAAAGGAATGTAAACTCTCATCCAGGTCAAGTAATTTTTATGGTCCAGCGAGTAACAAGGTATTAGTCACCAGAAGGTGCTATGGCCTCATTCATTTTGTATTCTTTTCTGTTCTACTGGTTATGACCTGCCTAATTTTTGTGCAGAGAAAGACATTTTCCTGGAGTAATCTGCCAATGGAAATCTTTTTCAGACTATTATATTGGAAGTTATTAAGACAAATTAACAGCTAATCAACTAATATACAATGTTTTCCAATCAATAAACAGCAGCAACACATAGGCCATTCTTCTCATGTCTGCAGCAGATGTAGGAAAGCGGAAGCAAGGGCTCTGTACACACTGGCCACAGGAAATATTTTAACTCCTGTATAGCTAATCCCTAGATTTGGGTTCTTCAAGCCATTTATAAGAATCATCTTGGATCTTTTCCAGTTTGAGAGAGAGAGCCATCTGGTCCAGACACCCCTGGCTGTTAGAGGCACAGGCCAATGTGTCTGCAATATGAACAAAACATGAGGAGGGACAGGTTGCAAATTCCTTGGAGCTGGCACAAGGAAAGACTTTTTCCTTGTCTCATCATTTGTGAGATGCTGTTAAACAGGTTACTCGCCTAATCCTGACTTTCTCCAAGACCTCTGCTGGAGCAAGGATCCAATCTGGAAGTGGCATCCTGTCATGTTGGCAGATGGACATGAGTAAAACATCCAAAGACCAGAGGAAAATGGATATTTATGAAGAAGTCACATAAACTTATCAAAATTCAGGGATTTAGGCAGCTGTAGCAAGTTCACAGATTACAGAGAAGAGACAAAATTATAACATAACTGCATGCAAGCAGGGAGCTAGGATTAAGACTTAAGAAACAGCAGAATTGGGTTTTATAATGTGAGTTACCAACAGATATCTACAGCTGTTTATGGAAGCAGGTTCATTACCCTCTGTGGAAAATACTCTGCCACAAAGAGAGGTCAAGGCATGATACCTTGTTCTCTGAGCTGGCATTTTATCCTTGCTGAGACTATATGCAGCTCTATGATACTACTCAGCATGCACATGGTGATCAAAGTCTTTTGCAAAAGCAGCAGAAAAAAACTTGAAACCTCTCAACACTCAAAACCTAACTCTGATGCCTCTACAGTGTAGGAGAATATAACTAAGAACTTCTAAATATCCAGTGTAAATTAAATGATAGACTTCATTTGCAAAGTGCAAGTGCCCAGTTTGCCAATTTAGCATTGAGCTTCTACCTATGGATAATATAAGCTGCTCTCCTGTTCCTGCTGAAATAATAGTACATTTTAATAAAATTGTAAGCTTCACCACTGAAGCTTCACCACATTACTCTATTTTTACATGTTTATTGGGAACTCTGGGATTTAATGAGATATAGTGCAAGCATTTATCTTGTCAGCAGAGATATGAGACGTGTAACTTTAATGGGCACAGACACTCTTCCTAAATAATTTCTGCTTCTCCCTAGCCCTGAATAATGACACTATATGTATATGTTTAATGTTGGGTATGGGGATTTTGTGACAATGATTGTTAGCATATTTTTTAGTAGAGATCATATCAGCACACACTATATTCTGGACCCTGACATGAATGGCAACAGAGCCTCTGTCAGAAACAGTTAATAGTTTATGACAAAGATTAATACAGGGAATTTTATTCAAGTGCAAGCTTAACATCATTTCAGGGAATAATGCAGATAGGTCGCTATCTGCCACACTCTTCAAGGAGAAGATATGCAACAGTGTTCAGAATTGCCTGGAGATTAAAGATGCTCTATTTGAGTGCTCTGAAGAAATCTAATTTCCTAAGGTTCATTGGCTTTCACTTTCTGGCACTCAAAACTTAAGCAAGATGTTTCAAATGGATACCAAAAACCAGAAGAATAAAAACAGTAACCTCTCTTTTGTCAGTATGAGCTATATACTTTATCTTGTTAATATATCTGACCTAATCTTTGAGCATTTTCTGGCTCCTACTGCTATATAGGCTGCAATAGGCATTTCTTACTCTACTTTCTTTTGAATAATCTCACCATTTTAGCTTTAGCCTGACAAAGTGCATAAGCATGGGCCTTGGGCCTACAAGCAAGCATATAAATATTATCATTGAAGCCAAGGGGGACTACTATCTTCTTAAAGTCAGTATGGACTCAAATGTTTCACTAGTTCAGGCTCCACGAGGCTGCTGATGAGATAGACTGGGAGATAACTGCTGTCAGTCAGACACCTATCCTTCTGTGGTGAAGATTTCATCTTGTGCAGGATGAAAATGTAGCTGGAGATGCTGTTCTTGAGCTTATTCTCTTTAAATGGAGAATAGTCACTTCTTAGAGTCAGGGTGGTTTGTGCCAATGAGCAGACCCACTTGGAGAATTAAAAACCATTAGCTTGAAAGCAGGAAACCCACTTGTGTTTCTGTTGTTCTCTGCATTATGCAAGGCAGAACTGAAAGAGTTCAGAGGGCTCAGGCTAAAGCGCTGAATCTTGGCTCCTAAAAGAGAGGTCAGAAGACACTGGAGACATAAGAGTTTCTATATTTAGATCCTTAAGTGCCTCTGTACTCTATGCATGGATTCGAACTTGATGTAACTGTTCCCTGCTTGCTGCAAATTAACCTGGGTGTTTCAGCCTTCACCTGGCATAACTACTACTGCCTTCACCTGGCATAACTACTACTAAAACAAGGCAGTTCATTCAGCCTTCATGCCAAGCCTTTCATTGCTAAGCCCACCAAGAGGGTGGAAGATGTGAACTGTTTTGCACATTGTGCTGTCCTAGGAGCTGAGCTTCCCTTGCCAGCTATTTCATAAAAGCAATTGACGAGCAGATAGGTAGAAACTACTTAGAGAGACCCCAAGCCAATCTTGAACATATGACTCACTCATGAAAGTTTCTGTCATCCACCATCTCATCCTCTGAGATATCCAGTCACCTAATAACTATGTATTTTGCTATTTTTCCTTTCATGAAACCGCTCAGAGATAAACTTTTGAGAGGTGGTAGTACACTTTGTAAATCAGAAAGCACCTCTCCTTAATGGCTTATAGAAAGAAACTATTACTAGTAACAGTACATTAAGACCTTTCTTCAGTTTTTCGTGTCAGAGCTGCCATTTTGGGAGTCCTGCACTTGTTGAAGACCCAGAGTAAGAGCTTTGTTTTCGGAGTTCAGATTGCAGAAGAGCTCTGGATTCTTGCTGCTGATATGTAGGCATGAATTCCCTAGACTGGTGGTAAAGTAGTAAGATTTCACTCACTGGTGAAGAGGAGGGCAAACAAACAGGAGAATTTCAAAGACAGACATCGAACCGAGGTAAGTAACCTCAATTATGTCTTGGAAAGGAGACCAAGAGACTGGGCTAGAAAGAATACTGAAAAATGTATAGCAACATCTGTCTTGTGTCTGTATCAGACTTGAGGCAGAGCAGGGAAACCTGTTTTGATGACATGCCAGGAGAGAATGAAGTGTTCCCAAGTCCTCAAAGAAAATAAATACATTAAACATTGCTCACTCTTCCCTGTGCTATGCCACAGAAACCACTTCAGACTCGCCACCTTATTTTCACAGGTCTTACAAAAACAGAGGAGACAAACATCCATAGCTGCAATGTGAGTAGTGCTGATTCAGCTGAAGTTGGAGCTGAAACTGTCTGTGAGTAGTTGCCAAGGAGGAGAGAGCCCAGTGCCGAAATGGGGGAAGCCAATCTGTTGTCATGGAAAACATTCCAAACCTGAGACTAGCACCAGAGCCCAGTTCTCAAACACTGACCTGCAAGCATGGGCAGGAGATGGCATAGACTTGAAGGACTACAGCCAACACACCGTGGAAATGTTACATTCATGGCTCAAGGTTCAGCAGAGTTCAGTTAGAAATAGTCTACTTTTGATTCAAAGTTTACTGAAAGGAAGAATTTGAAGAGATATTTTTCTTATGAAATTTATGGAGAAAAGAGTGTAAACACAACCTATTCTTGAATTGGTTCTTTTGAAGGGAAAGGAGAGAACTGTGCCAGGCCCAGAACATGCATCCCATACATCTTCTGAGAGACCCATGCAGGCTTCACACAGGGACCTCTATACTGTGTTGTATACATGGACGTCAGGAAGCAGAATATCTCCTAGATTACATTATTAAAGACAGAACTACAGAGCAAAATGAATAAAACTAGCCATCTAGTTTTTCAGGAAAATGTCTTTGTCATCACTCAATTAGAATAGTTAAATGATATCTCATAAAGGACTAGAGGGAATATCTTCTGAGATTTTCTGAGAAAGACTGATGGGTTTTCAAGAAGTGAGAAGGTTTGAAGAAGTGAGATTTGGGGTTTTCCTTATTTTTTAAGCCTTTTTCTTTTTTTTTTTTTTTTTTTTTTTGTAAACTTTATAAATCTCATTCTACTTTTCGTATCTGAAGTACATTAGTTTCCATGGAAACAATATAGTCGTTTATGTGCATGGTGTTTACTGACATTCATTTGTGGAGTCTAAAGACAAGTTATGTCACTGTTATGAAATGTAGGCATTTATGTGATGCTTATAATGACTCTCTGTGCAAGACAGTGGATACCTATACACCATTATGTAAAGATGCAGAAGTCCAAATTAAGGAATGCACCAACTATCTGACCTGTAGAATTTGACATACTCCATAATCAATAGTCACAGTGAGGTAAAATATAGACTTTGTTTAATATTTTGTCCTCTTTAGTTCCACTATGTCTGTCTACACTATGTAGACCAGCACTGCCTCAGTGCTGGCAATTCAACCTCAGTGAAGTAATTCTTTCACTGCTATTTGTAGAAAAAGTGAAGCTTTAGAAGGAGGCACTGTGTTCTTTGAAGTAACCTCTTCATTGCTTTCCACATATACTTTACTCTTGATTCATAATACTCAGAATTAGTGTCTTACATTTTTATAATTTCTGTCACTATTTTTTTCTATCAAGACATGCAAACTAGCTTCCATGGATATACCTGCATAATGCAAATTAAACTGCCACAGGAACATCAACCTCTCATATACAAATAAGTTGCTATTATGTATATTATCACAATACTAACAAGAGCAAAAAAAAAATGCAGTGATATGACAAGAAGAAGGAATTAAACTTCATCACCAAGAACTGAAATCAGTGAGAGTTGTTTGCTAAGAAGGTATAGCAATAATCTTAACATTATCATTTATTATGCACAGCAAAAATAAAAATCTCAAATTCCTCCAGATGATGCATGGGATTCTGAATATTTTTTTTCTTTTTTTTTTTTCCATTTTTTTCTAAGATAATTAACAGTCACATAACTTTCTCTGCTGTCCACATTTCTCTGTCAGACCACCTTCAAATATCCTTCCAACGAGTTTAGTAAGGGCTGCCAACTCTAGCAGGAGTCTGAGATGAGGACAGACAAATGTCCTGATGGCACGCGGCAGGACAGTTCAGTGTCTGCAAAGCATTCATCCCCTCCCCTGGCAGACCACAGCAGAGGTCCTATTTAGCCAAGTTAGATGAAATTGGGATGGTTGCACTCCCAGTTGGTCTGATGTCATCAGAAAGCCTTATATAAGATGGAGATTTTGCTTTGGGGACAGTAAAGGAATGAGGGAAATGTCATTAAATGACATTTTGAAGTTTGCAGCTCCAATTTGATTTTACCGTGGTTACACTGTGGGTGCTTTTATCCTCAAATTATGATCATAAGAGCAAGCAAGCACTCTGTATAAGGAGATCCTTGTTATTCTAAGTTATTATTAATGAAATATAAAAATCTATTGGTACAGTAGTAACGTTCTCAAAATGGTTAAAAATATGGGACCAGAGTACCATAACAAACAAGACTATTGACGTTTTCTTCCAGCTCTGTTCTTCATTAAAAAAATGTAGGCCCTGAATGTTCCCCAAAGGTAATGCAGGTTGTGCTGGGTAGTGAGCTTGTGGTCCATTTTTCACCTGATTGCAAATTTCTTTTGCTAGTGATATGGTAAAATAACTTTCCTGATGCAGGCAAATTTGGCCTCTGGATATGGAACTGGCAGTACTATGGGATAAGATTATTGCTGAGTGTTGGCATTCTTTTGGCAATGCTTCATACCTTACACCTTGTGTCACAGCTTCAACTTCATCTCTTTTTTCCTTTCTATTGTCCTTCCGAGGAGAATTGTTTCTTTTCATTGGCAGAAATGTCAAATGGGCCAAGTAAGAAACAGAACTCAGTAAATGTGGAGTGAAGCAAAATCCTGAATATTTATCCAGGTATTGACCCTGGGAACAGGTCTCAGTTGCATGATGCGGTGTCAGTTGATAGGTAGCAGATACACTTACAGTCTTTCTGAAATATTCCTGTTAGATTTGCCTTCCGTTTCCAACATAGGAAACAGACAGATCAAAACATTTTTAGGAAAGGGGTGTAATTTTCTCAATATGTTTTCTGAACGAACTTCATAATATAGCTTTAATAATTTCATCAAGTGTTCCGTGAAATCCCAGTACAAGCAAGGTCAAGTGGATCTCTGTTTATTAGGTAGTGAATTAGTTCTCAAGATTCTTCTGTCAATGCTGAGTCTATTTAGCAAACATATATTTGGGTATCTGTAAATCGGTTGTTTTTATTTTACTGTTTTTTAAAGGTAGCTACCAATTTCTCCACTCGTGGAGATTCTTTCTGTCATTTACCCTATAGCATATGCATGTGCTTCATGCAAAATCAGTAACAACAGTAAATTCCCCAGTGAACTTCAGGAACTCTCTTCTGCCTTTTTAAGCTAGATTTCTGCCTGAGGAAGCTCCTTAGATAGGAGTTTCTTCTATGTGGGGGAAGTGAAAGAAGCTGAGAAATAAATATGACATTATATCTATTAGGACTACATCTGAGGCAACGATTTTCCCTTGAGGGATGGCTTCCTAACATCAGACTTGCCTCTGAGTGCTGAGAAATGCCCTTCAATAGGGCTGAGGCTCATCATATATTCCATCCCAGACTCTTTATCCATCCCCAGGGGTCCTAGTCGCTGACACATTCCCATGTAACTGGGGACTGATAAATTCACTGATTTGAAAATGAAGCCAAGGTCTCTGCTCAGTGACAGATGCTGACTAGGAATGCAGCAAAGCCTGACTCCAAGACACCAAGATGAGCACCAGGACAGGAGTTTCTGAAGCAGCTTCAGCTATGAGGAGTTACTCTGTGCCAGCACAGAGAAGTAAATGCCAAGGGTCCTATGGCCGTGTCAAGATTACCATCAAATAAAGGATTATAGAGGACGTTTGTACAGCCTAGTACATCCTGGTCTTCCACCTTTTGTGGGGAACTGGACAGAAACCCAAGTCTTTGCACCTTTTGGTCCAGTGAGTGCCCTATGCCCTGTTCAACCTGAAGAAGAGAGTGATCAGTGTCTATAAACACCTCAGGGAAGGGAGTGAGGAGGATGGGACAATCTCTTTTCAGTGGTGGCCAGTGATAGGACCAGAGGAAACGGCCACAAACTGAAGCAACAAAAGTTCCACAGAAACTTAAAAACATATTTCTTAACGGTGAGGGTGACAGAGCAGTAGAACAGGCTGCCTGGAGAGGTTGTGGAGTCTCCTTCTCTGGACAGCTTTAAAATCCACTTGGATGCAGCCCTGTGCCACGTGCGCTAGGTAACTCTTCGTGTACAGAGGAGTTGGACTGGATGACCTCTGGAGGTCCCTTCCAACCTTAAGCATTCTATGATGAAGAAAAGTGGAAATAAAATGTTGATCCTTTAAGACATCTCTTTCAGACCAGTATGGCCTGAATCTTGTCCGGGCTCAGCTTTAATCAATTGCTCTTTTGACATTGTAATAGAATTAGTAGTAATACAGTATATGTATAGATAAATATACATATGTGTGGGTGTATGCATACATATATATGTATACATATGTGTGTATATGTTATCGCCATGATCCTATAACCCCACAATCTGTTGTCATATTGTAGACATTTCCCACAGTTTTGGTAAGAGGATGAAGTAAAATAGTTTCAGGACCTTAACTCTGAGTATAACTCTTTCATGGGATTTTTTCTTTCTTTTTTTTTTTTTTTGAAGGATGTAGCCCACAGGGTAAAGATTTTGCAGGTGTGCTAGAAGCAATCTCAGCCAGACCCTCTGCAGCTCAGGATAGAATTGAAAGGGGAGAGCTTCCTACCCAATTTAATTTGTATTATGCTAATATTTAACTATAATGTTTCCACAGCTTGCAGTGATTGACATTTGCCTGCAAATGGGATTGTTTTACGATATGCTTTCAAAGCAGTGAATGATCATCATTAGCTAACAGGTGAGGGAGTTGTACCTCAGAGAAGGTAAGGGTCATCATGATCATAGGTGAAGCCTAAGACAGCAATGGTGGAAGCTTCTGCCATAATAGCCATCAGTGCATCCTTTTCTCTCTCTGAAAGTGTAAAGTTTGCTGGGTCATAGTCTGAGAGATACCTGAGCTAGTGCTCAGAAAGACTGGCATAGACAAGGAGCTTCCTACACTACTCATTGCCCTTACTATAGAGCTTTTCCAAGATAAGTCCCTGTTTGTGCTCTTCTTCTGTCTGGCCTTGCCTCTGAGGCCAACAAGGTATGAAAGGGGAAAAGAAAAAAAATAGCAACCCTTTTCCAAAAGATCTTCAGCTGTAAATTGTATTTTTTATTGATATGGTCACATAACCTTGCATTTATTCAACCAAATTCCTGCTCTGGGCAGAATTTTGGCCCTAAATATACTATTTCTACAAGTAATTATTGCTTCCAAAAGACAGTAATCCACATATTTGGAGGAGCAGGGGGAGAGAAGGAAAAATGATTTTGGTTTGAAAAAAAGTGCAATATTTATGTAAACATCCATTTCCAGTGTATGTGGGAATTTTCATTTAATCAAATTATCAGCATGAACCTGAATACTTTTCTCAAAAACATATGAAGAAACAAGAATCCTGGAGATCACTACCACATGCTAAACAAATATGATGCCTAGTTTCTAGCAAGTATATGACTTCATATGACCTTATTTTAAACTATTTTTATTATGGTAAGGCCACAGTATATAAGAATACCAGTTTCAGCTTCTCCAACAGGAACTTATTTTGTGGAAATGGATACCAAGTTGCCAATGGATACCACATTGCCAACATGATTGCCTGTGAGTGATACCCAAAGGTGGCTCAACTCCCCTAACTTCCACAACTCCCCTAAGGAGAAAACAGTATCTAAAAAAAGAGTATCTTAATCAGTATTCTCCACTAAATAGCCTGGATTTTTCTCCCATGTTATTTAACTACACTTCAAACCCAAAATACTAGCTGTCAGGATTACTCTATATGTCACAGTCTCTGTGTAGGACTTGGTTCCTTTTGCAGCCTTCATCAAAAGCCTCTTTCAAACAAGGTGCAAATTTGTGTTTCACACGTGTCCTCATCATTTGTTTACTCTTTTACAGAGAGTAAATTGGTGCCAGCTGTGATGCTGAACTGGGTAGGTGACTGTACCTTGAAAGATGGTTTGGTTGGTACAAGATGCTTTTCAGAAATCAGCTGAAAAAAAAAGAAAAAAAAAAAACCCCAAGTTTCGGCAGAGTGGTTTCTGCACAGCTGTAACCTAATCACTAGGTCAGAGTGCTTTTGAGGGCTCATTATGAAGGTCATCACCTGTGTGGTCACCCTAGGTCCAGCCTTATCTAAATCTGTGCTAAGTACTCCTGGAAGAATCATTCACGTCTTCTATCCTATGCTCATAAGTGTATTGTAGATTTACTTCTGATAATAAATGAAGTGTTATGCTAGCAGGCAAACTCCAAATATACAGTACTTATGAAGTCTTTATCCCTATAAACTGATTTTTACCACAGCCTGGGAAGCATTTTAGCAAGATAGTAGTCAAGGGTAAAGAAAGAATGGCAACTCCATGAAAAAGATACATTTATTCAGGGAGACAACTGCTCTACATAATGTTTCATATGAAATATTGATGGAAAACTGAACTAACTCCATTAAATATACCATTGGTCCAACAAACACAGTGGTCCAGGTACTCAGTGCTGACACCTATTTATGTCAGAGTTGAGCATGACAGTGCGCCTTAGCAGGATGCTGAGGGGAACACAGCAAATGTTTCAGAAAAACTTAGCATCTCACCCCATGTAACGCTTTGAAAACCCACCTCATTTTCCAGTGCAATTGAGTCAGTGATTGAGAGGTAAGCCCTGATATGTGTGCCCTTCGAAGCTGGCAACACGAGAAGCATTTGTGAATTCAGTATTCCCACACCCTCTGGGGAGCATTTACTTCCCCTATAAGAGTAACGACCAAAGCTATCTTCTACGAAGGAAACACGTCTTTTCTCTACTCCTAGATGTTATGCACCATCACAGCAGTTAGCTGCATTTGGATTTGAACACACATCATCTCATCACATCTGCGAGATCTTATACACACTTTAGAAACATTACCTCTGTGAAAAGCATTAAAAATCTGACTTTGAGATGATGCAGAGAAGACCATTTGATTCTTGCTCACAGCTTTTTGTACGCAGAGATAATGCAATGCATTGCCATCCTGAATCGCTACTCTGCAGCAAGGTTGCTTTTAAAAACGATCATAACTCACTGCACAGGTTCTTGCCACAGTCAAACAACAGGGACACGTTAAATGAAGATTTTCATCTCAGTCTCTTAGTCAAGAACTCCCAGATCACTGCTGGGGCTTTACTCTTTTCTCTGCTAAGTTCATTCATTGCGCAATGGTTTGGGGGGAAGCTTTAGATACATCCCTAATGTTACTCAAAAGATTGCATTGATCAAAGTTGAATTTAGAAGGATTGTCTTCATTTTTCTGTGGATTTTTTTTTTCGTAGTGGGTACATAGTTCATCTGTATGAACAGTGGAATTATGTGGGCATATCCAACAAAGGAGCAAAGTCCTATAAGGATATAGATGTGAAATAGAACTTTAACAGGGAAAATCCTTCTCTTGAATACAGCAGATCTTTGCACCTCCATCACTGCAATGCAGGCCAGGCAGTGTCCTGTGCATGGGGAGGGCAGTTCTGGCCCCTGAGCTGTGGACTGTAACAGACACGGAAGCAAGGGAGGTCAATGATCCATCCATAACAGGTAGGTAAAAAGTACTCTGCCCTGCTAGAACTGCAAAGGAAGCTTTGTTTGAAAGAAGTAATTATTTAAACTGAAATTAGGCCAGAACACTTAATTTAATTGTGGTCATTGTGAATTGCATGTGAAGTGTTTGGTATTTTGAATTAGCTTACAATTTAAGTTGCCATGAGATCTGTGCTGATCAGAAGTAGCCAGAAACTCAATTTTACATTTTTACTGATTCCTGCATTATTGTGGTTGCTCTTAATTACTTGCAGCTAATAAGCACTCAAAGATCAGCACTTTATTATACAAATGTACATGGCCTCTTATGCCAGGAACCTCCTGTCACAGGGGGCTCTAGTTTCCCTTTGCATCTGACTGTCCAGTTACTGTGTGCAATTACCAGTGGCCATTGCAAGGTTTTGAAGGGGATTTGCCTGCCCAAACTGCAGCATCTTTTGGCCTCAGAGCAGTTTAACTCTTTCTTTCTTCACTGACTATGGAAAGGGAGCAAATTATGAGTAAGAGTCAAACATTATCCAGGCTCCCAGTTTTTAGGTGGCTAAATTTTGGCAAGATAAAGCCCTTTCTCTATGTCTTCATGTATTAAAAAATGTGTAGTCCATCAAGAAAAGGTCTTTTGATTAACTTAATTAACTAAATTTCCAACTTGTCCATTACTTTAGCTCAAGATGAGATCTTGTAAATTTAATTCACACATGACACCAGAGTCTAGGCACAGTCAATGGCTTTTGGAATTATTAAAATACAATACGATTTGGGGACAGAGGAATTGAAAGAAAACATTCTGTTGTGCTAAGGGAAAAAATACTAGACATTGCAGAAATGCTGGCATAGTCAGGTGATGTGATTTGCTATATGGTAGGTAGTTACATAGATGGATCTTTTTGTAAGTTACACTTGCTGAGAGAGCTAACTGTACTTGTATAGATACAGGGACCTCTGTCATTGTGTTCATGTCCTTTGGTTTCATGATAGCTTGCAGACATCATACTGGTAATACATCCCGTTAGCCCCAATAGCGTTTTCTGCACCGAATAAAATAATATTCATTGTATATTCATAAAAGAATCCGAATATAATGGGTTTTGACTGAATAAATGCATAACACATGCATACCACAGCACATATTTTTGATGAGTTGGAACCCTAAAGGACTATGCTAGTGGCTATAACACTTCAGTTGCAGTTTTCTTTGTTTTCCATAACTGGAGCTCTGCTTGCTAAGTGTTTCATAAAGGACATCTTAATAGCAGGACATCCCCCCTCCAGAGACTCCTAAATGAGCTGTGACACACCTTTGCACAACACTACTCATGTACATCTGAAGAATCAGCGATGCTCCCTGTGTTTGGATTAGCAAGCCAATTACTGAAATATGACTCCTATTAATCTTCTGCAAATCACTACAGGATCTTCCCTGCTTTTAAATATACTTTCCTTCAGATTCCTTTGCAGCATTCTGCAGCTTGTTGATAACCATTTGTTCAAGCAAATGCAGTTTTAGTTTGTCATCACAGCTCTCCCTTCATGCTTCAAAGAAATACATGCGTATTCTTCAGGAAAATTATTTTGCATTATTTCAGTATGAATTTGGCATTATTTGAATGCTTTATTTTTTTTAATGAGTGGGTGAATAGCACGTTCTGTGCCAGACTATAAAAGCTATAGTCTGCAGGAGTTTGCTTTTTTGTTTAATCAAAGGAGAAAAATATGTTTAGTAAGGAGTTTGTTTTTCACATTTTCCTGAGTTCAGAACACAAATTGTCACAGTGTAGTTCCAGAATAGGTAAGTAGAAAGCCAGTCATTATTTTCTGTTCTTTTTTTCTTTTTTTTTTTAAGAGCATATAGAATTAGTATATAGCCATATCTAAACAATTTAGCATCTTAGACTTAGACTTCCTTAAAAGTGCTAGTTCCTGCTCATTAAAAAAAAAAAAAAAAAAAAAAAAAAAAGTATTGCTTTTTCTTAGGAGATTGTATGCCTAAACACGTTTAAGAAATGAAAACGAGTTTGCATGCAGTGTCTGAAAGAATGCATTCCTTCTGCATAGCTCTCAGTGACAGGCAAACAAATTGCAAGCATGCCAATACCTTCTGAATTACCTCTTGGGTTACACAAAGGAAAATGCTGCAAGATGAAGTATCGGTGTCTTACATTATGAATAAGTATCAGAATATAAAGCATGAAGCCCATTCTTAAAACAATGGCAGCAATCCAGCAGTACAGTTAAGCATGTGTTCAAAGTTATATATGCGAAAATTTCTTGTGATTTACAGCAAGTGTATGTTTAAGTGTTTTTCCAGATTGGGGCCATAACCTCTGCTCATTCCCATTGCAACGGAGTTGTTATCACTGCATGTTCTCTGCTTCCATGCCAGAATTTACACCAGATGTTGCACATTCGTGTCTTTCAAGTTCTGAAGAGGATTGGCAAACCAAAATTAAACTGTGCAAATTAGTTTGCATAGGAAGGAGAGAAGATTATTATTTGGAGCTTGTGGCTGCACTTTGGAAATGAAACACAAATTTAAATAGGAGGTAGCAAAAGGAGATAAGAGAACACACATTCGCTGTATCTTACCTAGCAATGAAGGCATTACTTGATAAGTAACAGAGAAGCCATTTGGAGACAGTGAACATATATAGGCATGTACTGAACAGCAAAAGAGCATTCATTACTTTTCATACTCCAATAATCCTAAAGTTCCTTGCACATTTTCCTGTTGAGAACTGAACATCTCAGAACTGGAATCTGGCCTTGACAGAAGAGTACAATACATCAGTCTATTCAGAATGATATGGGATCTTTGGAAATGTGAAGGCTTGAGGTGAAACCCCACTTTTATTTGAATCCCATAGTTTTGCTGTTGGCTTGATTTGAGCCAAAATGTCCTCTGGACTTTATGTTACATTTGCAAGTCTGTAGCTCTTCCAGTGCCTCTGGAATGGCCTGAGAGCACTGAAAGGCAACAGGGGTGGTCCAGATCCAAGCAGCTGGGATTTGCAAGGTTCATGTAGATATCGACTGTACATCCAAGTGCTCTTGCAGCAGTGAAAGGTGGAAGTCACTTTGCAGGGCCCTGATTTCTCTGATTGCCTCCTTCGAGGCAGGGTGAACTTCTTAAGGTGAACTTCATGTGAAGGCACAGGGGAAGGGAGCATCTCAGGCCATTAAAATGGAAATGCTGCATTGTATTATCCCTAGGTTTACCAACAGCAAATCCTTCTGAATTCTTTCGGAGTTGCCTGGGAAAGGACGGCCACAGACTGTCTTTGAAAGTTTCATTACTATGGAATGAATGGTTCATTAATCATATTGTGGAATCTTCCCTAGCAAATGCAAGACATGCAAAGTGCTACCATAAAGGTCATGCTGCTTAAAGCAGGATAAATTTAAAAAGTGATCTTATTTTAGTAAGAGTCAACCATATTTCAGTGTGGTTAAGATGGAGACTGTGTCAGATAAGAGTGTCTTTAGTAAGCATTTTTGTTTATTGTTTTTTTTTATCTCAAGGAGAGTAGAAAATGACTTTATTTGGAAGGAAAGTACCAATAATACGTCAAAGTAATATTCATGCCTTCTCAGAGATACTAGTTTTTCCTGTTCTAAGTTACTGAGTTTATATAAACAAAACCAAAGAAAGCAAGAAGAGGAAGCTTCATATTAAGAAGTGTAAGACTGAAGCAAAATGCTCAAACTGCAGAAGTAGCAATACAGCTTGGAAATAAGGTAAATATATATTTATTTACAGCTATACATTATAAATGGAATTGAAATCTGCATAAAAGGTAACCAAAAAGGGAGAGCTTATTAAAATATTTAAGAATTAATTCCTTTTTCTCTTTTAGAACCCAGTTGCACCACTGAATATTTCAATTGGAATATTCAAGGCACATATGGTACAAACTTTTAAATAAGGCATTAAAAGACTTTATTCAAAATATTTAGTTTAATTATTGGACTGGTCAATATATCAACTGTAATTACTCTTGACAGAAAGTTGTCAAACTAAACAATTGCAGAAAATCAGACCACACGTCTTTGGGATAGACAAACTGGGTCATGTTTTGTAATTACACCTTTGCTCAAGAATCAGATTTAATGTGTAGATTTTTTTTTCTCAAGCTATATTCCTTGTTAGTGACCTTAGTGGCTCTGATGATAGGCTTTTTGGCCTTTCTGCTCCACAGGATTCACTTCAGTGAACCGCTTAGTTATTCAGGTAACCTGTAAAAGAAAAAAAGGGCAAATGAAACACATGTGGTTAATGTGCTACCTTGTAACGTGTTGGCTAGGTAAATAATAATGTTCATTATTTTTAAGATGCCAGGAAGTGCTCTCTTCACAGGTCAGAAAGCATTAATCTAAGCTAGTTTCTCTCTAAATGGACCAGAGGAAGGTAAATAATGTATGTAAAAAATTATATTCTGCAGCAAGCAGAATTATATTAACAAAGCTCTACTACTTTGGCTACTTTTCATTCCTCAGGAAAGAGTACACAATAGCATATATTCTTGTCCATGTGGGTAATTCTCACTTTAATATGAATAAGGAAGTTACCTGTATACCTGGTACTAACCAGCAATAACTTTACTTTCCCATAAAGTGTCCTTGTTAAGGATATCAAGGATATCAAGGTATCTGATGGGCAGGAGTAGAAGTATGGTAGAAATAAAAAGAGACAGGGACAGAGAAAATCTATAGCTGGGGGAAATGTGGCAAACATTTAAACCAAATGAGGCTTGATATTCATATGAGATTCTCCTTGTGTTTCCAATTTAAAGGAAAGACTTCCAAACATTAACATTTAGGCCTGTTCCTTCAGTGAGGTACTATTTAATTGTGAAAGGGTGTAACATTCGGCTGCCTAAGACAAAAAATATATACTTCGCCCCTAGGATACATGCGCAAATATTCATCTTGTGTTCAGATGCTTACTTTCAAGCTTAGTAAGTATGATGTTAAGCCCAAAGTTCTCAATATAGAAATATTGTGGATATTTAGTCTGAAAGAGTTTTCAACAGGCTCAGTATTCAGAAAGTAGGAGAATACCTACTCTTTTTTTCTGGAAATACTGAGTAATGTAGATACGCTGAAAATATGAGCACTTCAAAAAAATTTTGAACAAATATTTGTATAAGTCCGTATTTAAATACATAACAATTTCAAGAAGTTTGTTTTGAAAAAGTTGGAACAATATAATAGTTTGAAGAACTATCACTAGCACTATTTTAAGTTTGATACATTAGATTTAAGAAAAACTTCAGAATTAATGAAATTAATGATAATTTATATTCTTTGTTTCATTTTAGGAAAACTTTCCCTCAGTTATTTTATTATGTAAGGCTATTTGCCCTTCATGTCTTGGAATAAGTGAAGAAATAAAACTTAGAAGAGGAGGGATCCTTATATCTCACTGGAAAAAGTTAGCTGTGTTATTTTGCTTCTTTCATGTTACTCTTTATATTAGCTACAGAAAAATAACATACATTTAAATAAAAATATTACTTTTATTTATCAAAGTATTTCCACTTTACTGATGAGGGAGCGAGGCCAAATAAGAGGATATGTTGGGGGGTTTTTTGATATTTTTACTTTGAAACAATGATGAAGTTTATGAATATTTTAAAAAAATGAGTATAGATTGAATATATGGCTTTTGCATATATCACACACTAAGTTGCAAAGTTTTTGTGAGCCAAACCAAGGAAGCATTTGAGGACTGAAAATGCCCCCTGGGCAGACCAGTGCACCTTGTCCATCTGGAAGATGGAAGGTGCAAGCCAAGAAGCCTGAGAGAAGCAAAGCCAAGGATAGGGTATATCTTTTCAACAGATCATCTGTGTCTGAAGTACTGAAAATAAAATAAATAAATATAACTGTGATGCATCAAGCAAAATGGTACTTTGAAGAAGCTTTCTGCATGAAAAAATTGAAAGTTCAGCGAAGACATATTGGAAGGGATATTTCAGGCATAAATCCTATTCTTAAAGAAATTAAATTCTCTCAGTGACTACCCTCCACACCTTCCATAAATTTGATATACGCATCCCATCCCTATCTAGATTTAAGAAGACACCAAAGAACTTTCTCTCTTCTTCTTTATTGCTAAAAAATTTCATTCCCAAGATGTATGACAAATGCATTTCCTCTGTGGACTTTCTTTTCAGGTACTGCACGCTCTGTATCAGCTACCAGTCTGTCTCAGTGGAAAGATTCACTCCAGCTTGCCAAGTGCCCTGTAGCAGGGCCCTGCCACGGCTGCTGCCACAACGTGGGCTATGTGCTAAGTGTACAAGGCCTCAGGTCTACCACTTGCCAGGCATGCTGTAAACTTTTTGCTGACCTGCCTGCTGCTCTGCTCCAACTTGCTAAATGTAATTGGAATAGCAATTTTTCTCCTGTCCAGGTGGCAGCAGCTAATTTGCTTTACCCTGCTCTTCGGTATGTGGCTCTGTTGTGACTATGGGAATTTGACATAGAGGCATGGGGTGAGAGGAGATGGGGCACAACCTGGCAGTGGAGATCCTGTGACTATAAACAGCTCACTGGTTGTGAGCTAAAGAAATGCAGACCTGGAGCTCAACAGAACCGGTTTTAAGGGCAATGGAGAGGGCAGAGAACCAGCATCCAGCATGCATCAGAGGCACTGGATATGGGGGACTTGAATGCAAGGTGGATCTGCAGACCAGTGAGGAAAGAGCAAAATGTGTAAGCATGTTAAGAAAGTTAAAAACATCCCCAAGTGGATCCTAGAGTGAGGAAGAAGAAACTATCAGCACAAACATCATTTTCGCCTGTCAAAGGACCCCATGTGCTGAGGTCAGGCCACAACAACCATAATCAACCCATGCACGTCAGGTCCCAGACAGAGGAAAAGTGAGCCCTGGGTCAGAAAAAGGAGCCAAAGCTAAGAAACTCTTGCGTAACACTTTCAGCCACATTGCTATTTCTGCTCTTGAAGCTTTTTTTCTTCGTCAAGAAGGTGTTTGTCGAAAGACAAACTCTTTGCTCTCTGACCTAATTAGTTTTGGACTAGTAATGATTCTTGGGTTAAGCTGATAAAATTTCAGCTTCGCTAGAAATAAGTTTCTGGCCTTGTACATAAGATATTCTTCTGCTTTGCCCATAAAAGAATATTTTGAGTATTTTTGTCACGTTAGCAATTCGGAAAAGTGTCTCGTCTCTGTTAGCATAACATGCAAGACTAAATACTACTATAACTTTTAACATAAAGCTTATTCCAGCTCAAGCTCCATCTGCATATACAAAATAGAAAGGAATTTGAGAGATCAGATTTTCAGATGGTGTAAGCAAGCTCAGCTTTTTGAAGAAATGGAAAAAGTAGAGCTCTGGTTTTTAGACTCTTGAGTTCCTTGAAAACCTGACTTCTGGCTTGGTTATACCCTAAGGATGAAGTCGTACTCTGAAGTCAGTGGGAATTTTGCCACATATTCCTACAAAGGCCCAAGAAGTTCTTGTCCCAAAATAAAGCTTTCATCCAGAAAAAGTTCAGAGCAGACCAGAATTTTGCCCAGTCTTCTGCTTAAGCTTGAGTGCTGAGCCTGATGCCAGCAATGAATTTCGACATTGTTGCCTATGCACTGGAGCTAAAAGAAAAGGGCAGTGGTCTCAAAATACATGGGAACACACTTGGGCTCGATTTGTCTTTGGGATTTTTTCAAATGCATTAGAAACACACACGAGTTCATTAGATCAGCTGGTGCTACAAAGCACATTATTAAAAAAAATAGAGAAAGAGTAGCAAGGAACATGCAGCTGTGAGCAAGGAGAATGAGACTAGATGCTCCAAGAAAAATACAGTGCTTGAAGTCCCTGCATTAGAACATGTAGGCACCTCTGGATCTCAGGAGGAAAACTACAAAAACAAAAAAAAAAAGTTATGTGTATTAACCTGTACATCTGTGTTAATTCCTTTAGATTGTGTGGTATGTAGGAGTAACTTTGATAAATCTTCAAGTTAAAACATGTATAGATGAAAATGTATGCATGAGGACAAGTCTTATATGTTCACTGAAGTGTTTTATTCCCCATTCAAGATATATGGAGAAAGTTGCTGCCCTAATTCAACCGAATTATAGCATTTAAAGATGCGAGTCTATAAACCAAGAATGAAGGGAATATGGGTGACCTTCTCAAACAAGACACACTTTTTGTGTGCCTTGTCCCCTCTACAAAGAGGTGAAGCTTTCAAACTACTCTGGGGGTAACTGTGGTAATTTCATGTGTCAGAAGTATGCAGCTTAGCACACTTTAAAAGAAAAAAAAAATCTTTTTTTCAAGCTTACAGATGCCCAGCATTACTTTTATTGCTTTGTCACATTAGATCCTGTTCATTTCTGTGTGTTTATGCACAAAAAGTGCGGACTCCATCTGCTCAAAGTTAGATATTCTGAAAAAAAAAATGCTGTCTGAGTCTGAGCTATTCACTACAGATCCTTTTACAGTCTGCTGAAAGAAACAGTTATTTCTAGAGGGCAATTCCCTTTCCTCTAAGGTTGATCTTTAAGACAAATCGTCTTCCAGAAATGTTTGCTTCTCTTAACTGAGGTTCCAACATGACCAGCTCAGACTTAGAAGTTGAAAAGAGTTCCCTTAAAGCTAAGCAAGAGGAATCCCTCTAATACTCTGTGTAAGGAGACACACAATGTTTCTTATGAATTTCTACTTTTAGCTAATCCAGGGGTTTTAACACAAGATCATGTATTGTGCTCATCTGTAAAGATTGCTCTGGGTTGGACTGTTTTGCATTCTGAAACTAAGTTTTGGATTTTATTGACAGATTGATAAAGTTAGCAACTCTACATAAAGCATTTGATATTTTAGAGCTATTTAGAGCACATAAGATTTAAAAAGAAAACCAAAAGATTCCAAAGCATTTGAGCCTTTCAGTGGAAAAAGATCCCTGAAATTTAATTAGAATTTAGAATGATGATTTGTTTATATTGAATTTTTCAAAACAATAACTTGTTTTTGATTTTCAAGTGAATACCTGAATGATTTCATAAGAAAATTACAATTTTTGTACTATGAAAAAGCAAAAGAGACACTCAAACTTTCACAGTCATTCTAAAAATATTTGATTAGCATATTTTTTACACTCAATCATATTTGGAAAATTTACTAGCATCTCTCTATTACAGTGTTGGATTAGCCATGGAATGATTCCCGTCACTAAACCGCATGCTATGTAACCATCTTGAAATACAACTAGGCTGAAGCAATGGAAAAAGCATCACAGTCTTTGATAGGGAAGCTCATTTTCTGGAGCAATGCAGGGCAGGGGAATTGAGTTCAGGAGTAACCTCGGGACTGCTGTTTCCCTGCCAGATGGAAAATCTCAGAGGCGACACATTTGGTCCTCAGGGGGAAGGATGCCAGGCTACGCCAGGCCTCTTGACAGGCCATCGACTCCACACCAATTACATTGGCCTTGGAGGAGATTACAGCTCCTGTTCTCCTTGTCAGAGGAAAGGCTGCAGCAGCAAGAAATGAGGAGGAGGAGGGGACATCGTGGCTGCATTTGTGCACAGTGGGAACGCAGTGAGCTCTGTTAGAAGATGCCGAATCCTCTAGCTGGACCTGCTCAGCCCCATCGCCCCGGAGCCAGCCAGCAGCGAGGCTGAACCTATATTCCCAATAGGTAAACGTGCACATCTGTAATGCATATAGACACCTACGCCCAGCCTTACTCCTTGACTTGCTGCCTCCAGCTGCTGTTGCTGAGACCCACACAGACACACACTCAGTAGATCCCTCCAGTAACGAGCCTCACCCACCCTGCCTAACCCTTAGCTATTTCACGGGTCATGTGTCTCCCAGTTGCCTCACTCATACACATGCACATGCTAGAAGGTCTCTCTGGTAACTGGTCCAGACTTGTGACCTGATCAGTAGCCAACTCTGAACTCCGTGGTCTCTCACAAACTCTCCAGTGCCTCCAGTCTCCAGCCCAGAATCCTGGTCACTCCAATAGCTCGCTTCCAAGTCTTTATCATACTCACAGGCTACTCCACCTTGCTGTTTTCCAGCAATCCAATGATGGCACGTGCACCCTCTCTTGTTCTGGTTGCTGGCACCATGGACCCTGATACTGGAACTCCAGTGCCAGCTCCTAGCACTGAATCCTCAGTGCACACACGTACTCAGAATGGAGAGCCTCTCACCTGGGACAATAGTTAGAAATGCAGCCTAATGAGAAGACAAGAGCAACTGTGGGGATCAGGCCCTGACAGGGTAGACCAAGGCAAGTACACTGGCAGGCCCACTTACATATGAGCAGCCACTTTTATCCCATTACCCGTTTTTTCCCCACACTTCTCCTCCTCAACGACCTTAATCACTCCCTTTCCCAACTGCAGTCCCTTCCTTAAATATCCCATCAGAAGTCTGGTACAGGCCCAAATTGCTCCCCTCTGCATTCCCACAATGCTCCCCATCTTTTCATAGGCAGTGACCCCCCCACACTCTGTGAGCTGCTCCAGGAACCCTCCCAGGGACCACTGATGCTTCTGTCCCTGAAGGGGTGACAGTGTTCCCCTCATCTGCCACCCCAGTGCTCCTCAGTGTGGGCAGAGATGAGCCTTCAATCACAAACTGCAGCAAACACATATCTCATTAATTCCACAGAAATGAAAACGGTGGGGGCAACTCACTGAAAAACGTAGGCAGTGCTAATATTGTGACACACTACTGAATTTGCTAAACAGGAGGACACTAGGTCAATACAGACGCATACACTAGACAAGGGACTGTGATGAGGTTGTTTTCCCTCTTTTATTATTTCCTCTTTTTTCTTTTTTTTTTCCTTTTCCTTTCTTTTTTAAAATTCTTTTTCTTTTCTGCAATTTTTACTTGCTTTCCATTGTTGCCCTTCCAAACCGAAGTGTCTGAAGCAGGCTTTTGGACTTCAGTCCTTCCTGCACTTGTTAGCAGGGTCAACGTGACCTCATCCAACTGCCATTTATGCCTTGGGGCCATACAGCTCTTCTCAACACCAGGTTATGTCTATGAAATGACTTGAGAGTAGCAGAAAATTAAGGCTTTTGAAAAGTGTAACGTGTGGCACCAAACATCTAGTTTTACCCCTGAACTTGGCATAGGCCTTTGTATACACATTTGAGGCTTTCTTTACTTCTGAGAAGTTTTGATCTGGTCCCTGGGCTGAAAACTCATCTGCATTTGTAGGGCAAAATTTGTGCTACTGGAAACTGTCTGCTGGCATAGTTTCATCCAAAAGGTGTCCAGTTTTTGTGCACAGAGAACCCTCCCCAATGAAAGTCAAGGTGTGGCAAATTAGGAAAACTGGGAAGCATTCCTGCTTCAATCATATGAAAAGAGAAAAACAGACCCTCTCTATTTTTAAATAACAATCAAAAATATTTGAAGCTTGCCATGTAAGTTAATGGGATACAGAGAAGCACACCTGGTGCATTATTAAAGCTAGAATTAATCTAAGGAAAATCTGCTGCAATGCATATCATGTGTGTAACCCCTATCCCTGTCTCCAAATGGCACCCTGACATGCTGCACTATGCTGTGCAAGGCAGAGGGAACAACTTTCCCAGAGGGTTCCCTCCATTAAACATCCTTGGAAGTTTGGCCACCTTTTGTGTTGGAGAGACCTAGTAGATTCGTGCCAGAAGAGAGTATGAGACTCGATTATTTAGAGGATTATTAGAGGACAGGACCTGAAAATGAATGGGGGAGAAAAGTTATTTGACAGCACAGAGATAACTGATAGAGTTAGTACTGTGTGGAAGAAAAAACAAAGACGCTTACCTACATTCCAATGAAAGATCATTTCTACTGAAGAAATGGACCTAATACAGCATGTCATATATATATATATATATATGTATTCATTCTTGTGTATTTATTAAGTAACTACTACAGTTATTTTAGTGTAATTGCAGTGAGCAATGGATTACTGAAGAGACACTGATACAGTGCAGTTTATAAACAAGGAATCCTATTAGCAAAGTAGCATATTTTAGGCTCCCTAAACTAACTGAAAAATTCTAAGCCATGCCTATTATGAAGGCATGCAGGAAAGTTAATCAAATAAAGGTGGAAAGTAAGTAGGCTTACAGGTTGATAAACACCATATGGGTGCTCTCATGCAGGAATAAAATGCCTTTTTTTTTTCTTTTTTTTGTTGCAGCTTAATTCTGTTTAAATTGCTGCTAACTCAGAACTCTCTATTCTGAGTGGAAACACATGTCCTAAGCATTTAACATGCTTGAACTTATGCCTGTAGCTTAACCACTTGATTATCTATAACTTTCCAAAGAGTCCTCATCGAAACTAATCGTTAAAGCAACCTGCAGCTTCTATTAATATGTAAAATGTATAGGCAAGCATAGCAATGTGCTCTAAGAAAGGAGAGATCTGTGCATTAACCAGGTAGAGCTCTTCTAATATACAGCTTCTCCCACATCCTCATGTGTTCTCATAAATTGAGCTCCCAAAGACCACCCCGCCTCGCCCCCAGTAACTGATGTAGGGAGTTCAAAGGAGTGTAGTCCCTTCATCTCTCCTGAATTTGTCCCAAGGGCACTTGACCCTCCTTGTTTTTGTTACATAGCAAAGATGTAAGAATGGCAAGGCACATTAGAACAGGCCGTAGCAATCTCAAAGTTGGTATCAGAGGGCTGCTTCTGGCCATTCAAATTCCACAGAAAGACAAGCTCCTAGCTGTTCTGCAGCCATAGCCTACCTACAAAATACAACATTCAGAGGAGAAATGCTTCTTGATATATTGCTTCTGGTTTAATTTTAATGTTTGTCATTGTATCATATTTCTTAGCACTTAAAAAATATAGGAAGCAGTAAAAAAGTTTTTTCTAAAAAAAAGGACAGAGAGACAGAGAGCAGTAAATGCTAACTGATTCATAGCTGAGATTTCAGTCTGTTGCCCAAACTGTCTGACACGTGTTTGATGTACGGATGATGAGAAAACTTTCATAACAGCTATTTCATTTGTGTGCTCTTAAATAGGGCAAGAATATTCAGGGAATGTGCATCAGCACTAAATAATTCACTCATTGCAGGTCTTGTTCTGTGGACTAAAAAGGTAATATTGCCTTGATCTATTTTGGTGCACGGTGACATCAGCGGTGGTTCCCCACCAGCGGTATGAGTACCTCTAGCAATACACAAGCCACTTCCAAGGTTGCCGAGAGGCAGCTTCCACGTTCCCATATGGATGCTAATTTGGATCACCCAGGAATGCCTGTTCATGGCAATTCCTGGTGGATGTTTATGCAGACATCCACCCCCTGGCTCTGCTCAAGACATTCCTGCCTGCATGTCCTGACTGACCTGAGCCACCAAGGCTGTTGCTTAAGCCATTCACAGACACACGGGGGCTGAGTCAGGATGGCAGGAGGATGAGCAATGGTGCTGATGCCAGTGTGTGAGATGATATGGTAGGGAGAGGTTGACAAGGGTTCTCCTGGGCTCGGAAAGTTCAGAGCCAATATTTGCTGTCATTGCCAGTAGTACCTGCCCAAATTGCATTTGAACATCCCCCCTATGCAGTATTAATTCCAGAATGCCTTTGAATAACCGCTTAGAGATTGATAGAAAGAGGAATGCTAAAATCCCTGCCTCTGCATGTCTCTGGCTGCTATATAATTTCATATTTTAATAGCCTTTAAGGAAATTTTACATTTGCTGTGGAACCTAAAGGGGAAAATGCCCAACCTGTTTCCTCCAGATGGAGAATTCCAAGCTCCATGGATACTGTTGCTATAATACAGCTTCATAACTCTGTAGCTGGACTCTAGGTGCCCTTTGAAGGCAGATCTTTGATAAGAATTTTTATCTTCCTTTTTTTTTGGAAACACTAGAAGGACTGTAAGAAAAATAGAGAATGGTTTTCCTATTGCTAAATAGTCCACTGCTAGAATTCTCATCTCATAGCAAACTTAGATTATATAATACGAATATATACAACATCTTCATCTGGGTCAAGGTTTTGTAGATGACCTCAAATTCAGTCTCTAAAGAGCACAAATGTGCAGAATATTTTTGCAAGAAAATGTTTCTGAGCATCTTATAATCAAATAAGAAGCTGAAGAAGACAGCAAACAATAAAAAGAAAAAAAAAAAAGAGCTGAAACAGAGCATGAGCGGTAAAAAATTCTTAAAGTGGTATTGGTAAATAGGTCAAATGACAGCAATTCATTTCTGAGAGCGTCTAACTGGCTGTGCTACGTAACCACATCTGAATTTGACCCAGAGCAGAGGCAACACTAAACAACTCTTTCTTCTCATTCCTTCTCCTTTTTGTGTTGCAGAGACATTTACTGGGACCTGAGGCCCGTGAAAGTGCAAGGCAGTCAGGCTGTGAGGGAATCGGAATAGTTACAGAGACCAGAGAGTTAATGATGGGGCTGTATAATTTACAGCCTCGCTCTGCTCCTCACTGTGGTGCTTGAGAGGGCTGGGCTAGAAGCAGCTCCTTTAGGAAGGGATGCCAGAGGCCCGGCCACCCGGTGTGACATCCTCCATCGGTCCAACAGCATCACTACCGGACCAAATCCATCTTCATAGCATGAGGGTGGTGGGGAGAGATGGTGCTGTGGAGCTCCTGCTCTCAACCTCCCACCCTCTGATGAAGCACTGCATCTTTCTCGTGATATCAGTGTTTTGTCTAGTTTCTCGCTACCCCAAATCCCATGCGATGAAAATAAGAGGAGTGCTGTGGTGCAGGCTGCTGGAAGCAGCTCTGAGCACTGCACGCTTTCCTTTTGAAAGGCGCAGGAGGGAGAGCAGTCGTGCCAGGCTCAGAGCCAGGACATGGGGCTCCCCACTGCGTGGGCTGCATGAGTTGTTTGGCCTCGGTGTGCCTTGTTTGCCACTCTTGCCAGGAGAGGATTATGCATATTTCAGAGCAATATTATGCTATAACATACTATAAAGTAATATTAATAATACTATATTATAATGTAATGCCATTTATTATATGCAATATATCATATTGCATATATATATAACATTCTGATTTCAAACATTCTGTGATTATACATCTTCAGGTTTTACAAGTTTTAACACTTGCGTTGCCTGAGACCACCGAACGTGATGCATATCTGAAGACAGTGACAGGAGTTTGCATCCAACCCCAGGACAGGAAGAATGAAAACCCTTTTAAGTGGTAATTCCAAAAATGTACACATGCATGCGTGTAAAAAAAAAAAGGAAAATC
This sequence comes from Nothoprocta perdicaria, assembly GCF_003342845.1. Classification (NCBI taxonomy): domain Eukaryota; kingdom Metazoa; phylum Chordata; class Aves; order Tinamiformes; family Tinamidae; genus Nothoprocta; species Nothoprocta perdicaria. Next base: position 1,920,443 of record NW_020454228.1, read on the forward strand.
TCGACTTGTTCAAGGCATTGATGTAAATCCAAGGAGCTGATGGGAACTAAGTAAGTTATTCATACGAATTCTAGGAAGCAATAAAGACCAGAAACAGTTAAATGAATATGCCCACTCCATTCTGTGGCAGAAATATAAACTACATGCTCTCTGCATTCAAATGTCATGTTAAAAGAACTGGTGCATACATTTGGAACTATGGTTATGAAAAAATCCTTCTGGAGTACAGGAATTTTAATTCACTGCTCAGTTCTTTCCCAATATGATGCTGAAATAAACAACAGCAACAACAAAAAACAGACAAACAAAAAATCCACCTAAACTTCCCCCCCTATAATTTCTTCTGAAGTTTTGAGCTCCTCTAAGTAACTTCTTGACTACAAATTATAATTCACTTGACTTTTCATATAAAGAAAGAATAGCTTGAGACATCTAAAGCTTTGTTCAAAATGTGAGCAGTGCATTGGATTAATATCAATGGAAAACTAATCTTTGAAAAAAAATCTTTTTATCCTAATGTTTTCTTTGCTTTTTTATTTTCTTAAAAAGCAAATAATAACACATAACCTTATTGTTATACTCTTGTATTTGCACAATGCTTCAGTCTCTCAGTTCATGTTAAAGAAGTTGTTGCTTTAGAAGACCTGACCTGACTGATGAGATTTCTGATGCAGCATGTGACAAACCCAACTAATTGACTTTTAGGAGAAAAAGATCAGAAAAATTTATCCTAGTACTATATATCTTTTTTTTTTTTTTTTTTTTTTTCTGGCCAGAAAGGTCATGATGACAAATTTGCAAAATTGAAAAATGATATAACTATCCAAAAACATGAAAAGTCACATTCCTCTTGTCTATGCCAAGCTTGTGCCAAAGATGAGACAGAACCAAACCTCAAGATACTTGATATTAATAGTCGGTGGAGAATGATGAGGCTCCTGCTCTCTGTTCACGTAAAAGGGTGTCTCGAGGACAGTGGCACTACTGAAGTCAGAAAATCAGATTGTACCTTCCACAAAGTTAGCACTCGCATGGTGCTTTGAAGTTAATTGTATTCCAAAGTTAATTGGGTTTATCTCAGGGGAAAATTTGACCCACTAGATTCACTGCTAGCATGAAGGGCTTTGGAATCAAGCCTGTGTTGCTGGTCAAAGAGATTAATCATAGAGAAGAAGAGGACTTTTGAGACAGAAAGAAGGACAGAAGGCTGATGCAAAGGCAACTTGACCACTCCTTTGAGCTGGTTGTTGCTCATCTCATACAATATGATGGGAATGGGAGGCAGTCAGCACCACTCTGATTCCAACAAAATATTTCCTTAATCTCTCAGTCTCTCGTCACAAAAGCAAAGTGCATAAAATAGGATGAATGAATGAGAACAAGCTAGACTGGTAATGCAGGTTGCCATCTGGATCGATGGAGGATTGTGGTTACAGAGATCTGACTTAGTCATATCTGATGCCTCAAATTTATACGTGTAACTTATCTAAAAAAAGCATAACCGGAAAATACATTTCATCACATGTGGTTTAAATACTTCTCCGAGTTAGGAGATCACACCAATTCCTTTCTCTAGCTTCTCATAGTAACACGGGATCAATTGGTAAAAAGAATATTTATGACCTCAAACCAAGAATCAGCTATACCCTAAATTCCTTCCATTGTTATTCTGAGCATTTGCATAGTAATTACATTTACAGTACTGTGTGCAAGCTCATATAAAGTGCCCCAAATAAAATTAATCCCTAAGACTTTTATATCCTTCAAATATATGCATATTAACAAGCAAGGTTTTATCATTCACATGCTGACTCATTTCCTCCTGCAAATGATCATTCTGTCACCCATTGAATTTCTCCATGTTTATTGGCAGCCATAAGGTACTAACAATAAGACAGGTGCCATGGAAATTGGGCTACATTTATGTTAGTTTATACATTTGTGAGAAATTCAGCCTGTAATTATGGGAGACGGTTATGGTAATTTTCTGTAGAGTGCAGAAGGACATGTCAGATATGTTTTACCTTTCAGCTATTACTTTTTTTTTTTTTTTGTACTGAAAGAGAGAAAAAAAAAAAGACCATATGGCAAATTTTCAAATCTATCATACTGAGTTCACTTTAGATTCATGACAAGCATGATTGGCATGGAATATCATTCCTCTTGGTATGAAATATGGACAAGGGCCATACATGTGGTTGTTTAAGGCATATTGCATGCTAGTGCTTAGAAAATACTGGTGCTGGCTGCCACAGCTCTTTCATCCAAACAAAGCTGCATCACTATCATTCAGGGTCTTACTTTTGAAATAATTCCTGATGGCTGGAGGACCTGTGTCTCCTGCTCCACTGCAAAATTATACAAGCTGCTTTGTTCTGCTGCTCAAGACCCAAGTGTAACTACAGTCATGGCCTGGACCTGAGTATCTGCAGAGGGAAGGTGACACAGCCCCACTTACACTTCATAATACTGCATTAAAAGAGGTATAATTTCCCAGCTACCCTGGTCTTTAAGGAGATTCAGGTCAGAGCTGAAGAGTTTGTCCAAATCCATATTTGAATAATAGACTGGGGGATATGAGACAATACAGGACTTCAGTGGGCAACCCAGGCCCGTGAAGGCTTTTGATCCTCCCAACAGCTGGCTCAGCATGGGGCCCATGTCAAATTGTCAGATCTGGGAGCTCCTATTATGAGGCTGTAGTCAAACTTTCATGTGGTCCTGAAATGTTACCCTCAGGTAAGAGAGCAGGAGAGTTTCTAGCTCTGGCATATTGAAGACTTCTCATTGCTATTGGGTTTTCCAGCAGTCAAAACTGACAAAAGAAATAGGTAGGAGACTTAGCTTCCCATACATCATCTTATTTCGGAGCCTTGTGACTTCCAGATTTGACATGAATTTAGAAATAAGCCCAGCTTCAGAGGAAAATGACAGATTCAAAGTGGTTCAAGGGCCTGCAGCCTACCTGCAAAGAAAGGAAAAGGACCCTGATCCTCTCCAGATGAGTGAATTCATTGCAGAATATCTGCAGGACCACCTCATTCTAAAAAGTCATGAAACCGTATTTGTACAATAGGATTTTTTAAAGTGTAATGAATTATGCAAACTCTGATATAAAGTTGTGCATAAGTGTAAAGCAGGTATTAACTTTGATGTAGTTGCACACTGCGTGTGCAGTGTTGTACAGTTTAGCAGTGTAAATATGAATATTCATCTGTACTACTTACCCAGAGCTAAAAAGTTGTTGGAGCAAATCCACTTATGCTCGTGCCAGTTTCTCCAGTGCTGCTTGACATCCTGAGAGGAAAGCTTTCATTGGACTTCCCTCTTTCAAGAGATTAGAAGAGCCATAGGTATTGATGCCCTCCAGCTAAAATGCATAGTTCTCTGTCATCTCTTTTCCACAGTAATAACTTTAATAATAATAATTAAACTTGATGAGTTATGTACCTCATTCTGCTGCATGTATTGAGCAAGAAGAGAACCAAAGATCGATATTAATTAGATTATATAGTGGACTCATTTAATTCTCCAGAATACTCAGGATACCATAGAGAAGAACACAATAGAAAAGCCTCAGAAGATTAGATAGGTGTGATATCCAGCTGTCAGTGGGAATCATAGAGTCTTTAATATTAGGATATTCAGAGCATTCTGAAACGATGCCATGGCTTGACTTGCATTTTTGCTGAGCAATTACTCAAGCAACTCTTGAGAGCTTTGCCAGAGACTCCATTCTGTGACTCCTGTTTCCTAATTTTCCTGTGCTCATCTTTGCCAACCGTGAGACAAAACTTCAGTAGATCCTGAGACTGGGGCAGCATTTACAGTTAATAATAATCTGTCTGGGTAGAAGGTTGACCACTTTTCAGAGAGGAATTTGAGTCTCTGTAGCTACAGGCAGCTAACACATGAAAGAAAATGGTTTCATTCATAACATATTATTTATGATTTGTCCTCATTCTCCTACTTTGTGAGGCACAGGTATGTAGGGGCACCTTGTGGGAAAGTGAAATGTTGTGATATTCAGTTATTAATTACTTCTTTGAGATATTGCTTAGTTCATCAAAGGTCATCTTCAGGCCACCCCTGGGTTCTTGTTTTGGACTTAGGGCACCTTCAGAACATCCTGCATGCTGGTTGACCAAGAACAGGGATTGGGAGAGATATTGAGATTGTCCAGGTTCCTGTCCAACCTCACTTCACTGCCATGGGGAATGGAGGCTGAATGTTTGAGTGCAGTGCTGATATTCAAGATAGAGCACATCAGGATATGAATAAAAACTTGGAGAACAATGCCAGAGACAGTGATAGAAATGTAGGCTCTGGGGTTATGCCCATTCTAGCAAATTTAACAAGGTCTTGGGGTATTTTTCATACTACCAACTGTTCAAATGTTTGCTCTTGTAGTTTTGGACGATGCTAACGTCTCCCAGATAACCCCAAGCATGATCTGGATATTAGTATGGCTAGGGACCGTTCAAAATCAGCAGGTTGCAAGCAGCTGCTTAGTTTTGGAAATTAGGAGTATTTAATACTGTGGATATAAAACTGAGAACAAGCCCAGGCACATGAATTCAGTAGCTCTAGTCCACCATGGAACAAGAAAAATTATAACAAAAAGGCTTCTGGTTAGTATTTGATCCAGATGTGTTTTGTGAAGAGCTTTCTTGATTCTGTAATAAATTATTTTGACTTATTCACAGTAACTTAATTCTTGCTGACTTACTTTCAGGTATTTCCAATCTATCCCTTCAACACCTGTCTTTTTAAAATCCTTTTCTTCTAAAATCTGTGCATGCTTTGGATCTCTTGATTTTAATGATAATATAATTATATTTTCTCCCTTATACTCTCTCAATTTCAAGACTCTTTCATTATATCCTCAATTCACTGTTTTCTCCTTTTTTTAGCATTATTTTGAAACTACTCACTACTACTTATAACTCCATACATGGATTTTATGCTTATTTCCCCTCATTTCTTCTGATACTCTCTTTAGATTATTTTACTGCTTCTTACAGCTTATATAGTCTTAGAATACTATCATTTCACCTTCTTCTGTCGTTGCTTTCTGTATTAAGTTCCCTTTCCTTCATTATTACAGTTCTTTGACATTAGCTGAGTTCCTTTCTTTGCGAAAATATTCCTTATATTTCCCTTTCATAAATCAGTACTTTTCATCAATCATCTTACCTCTTGTTTCTTATGCTTAAATCAGGTCTGGCTATAAGTACCAGTAAAAAAAGAAAGTTAATGACATAGTAACACAAAAGAATTTAAATTATGGCATTACTGTGATATCTAATCACTCTTAGTGTGTGTTAAGTAAGTCTAACACATACTCTGTGTTAAGACTGATCTGCAGCAATTGACCATCAGCTTCTCTAAATCCACTTTGATTTCAATAGCACACCATAGGGATGGACCTTTAGGTCCACTGTCTCAGCTCCATAGAAAATACAGGGTTTGGATGGAGAAACTCAGAGGCCTGGGTCCTTAGGTTGCAAATTGCTCATACTGTAAGTATGAAGCAAGTGTATAAAACCTCAGTAAAATTCTAATCACAATAATATCAAGGCATATCAGAACACATATTTATTGTGTTGGAAATGCTGTTTTATACCAGGAATATTTGAAAATACGTAAAATATGTTTCTTACAAATCTTTCATTTATCTCCTTTTTTTTTTTTTCCATTTCATGTGAAGTATATTTGAAGTACAAAATGTGACTGGTAAATTCTGGCTTATTTCCATAACAATAGCTTTTAGAGAAAGCTGTCAAGTATGGGAAATAAAGTAAACCTGTCACACTTCCCTGGTCATTAGCAGCCACACTATTCCTGCCCAATTCACCTAGCCAAAATTCCACCACAGCTGGCTGTGTTTGTAACACAGGAAGATTTATACTGTCATTTATTCAGAATAAATACTATCCATACCGCATAGAATTCACGTAGTATGAACAACAAATACACTATATTTAAGAGGACATTACTGACTAGGAAGACATATGGCAATGCTTCCTGAAGTCAGAAATAAAATGTAATACTTATAATACAGTATGTAATACTTTCTGTACTCCACCAAATTACCAGGGAGACAGATTGTGCTTTTCTAAGTATACAGACAAATGTCTCTTCTCCTTATGGGTTTGCCCTTTTTATATTACCATATCATTATTCTTTTTCTTTCATACTGCAGTATGCAATCCAGGTGACTACGTTCTTAAGCAGTTCTAAGACGTTGCTTTATTTTCAGATTAGCTTAGGAAATCATCACGTATTTATTGCTCTTTTGGAGATAAAAATTCATGAGCGCAAATATATACCTCAAGGGGAGCCACCCATTGCATTTAGACAATCCATCCGATCACATCGAAGGTAATGAAATATCATTTACAACCAAGAATAAACCATGACATTTCTTTTTAATGCGGTTCCAGAGCTGGCAGCTAATAACCAGAGGTGGCAGCCATTTTACATTTGTGATGCTAATAATGAGTGGGCACCTGATGTTAATAATTTGTAGCTGTTTGCTTTTATAAGCCTTTTTAGACAGCTTTAGCACAGAAACACACCTCCCTCAGGTTTCTGATTATGGGGCACTGGAGCTGCAGCAGCACAAATGCAGCCTGAGCCTAGCAAGGCAGCTGAGCAAAGCATTACAGAATCACAGAATGCTTAAGGTTGGAAGGAACCTCAGAGGCCATCAAGTCCAACCCCCCTGCTCACGCAGGATCACCTAGAGCACGTGGCACAGGGCTGCATCCAAGCAGGTTTTAAAGATCTCCAAAGAAGGAGACTCCACAACCTCTCTGGGCAACCTGTTCCAGTGCTTTGTCACCCTCACAGTGAAGAAATGCTTCCTTAAGTTCCTGTGGAACTTCCAATGCTTCAGTTTGAAGCCACTTCCTCTAGTCCTATCACTGTCTACCATTGGCCTCCTCTAGCTTGTGCCTGCAAAAAGAAAAGAAGTGGGGCCACATAATGCATATGTGTTTTTGCTTTCACTGAGAAACAGAAAGGTCTGTGTGAGCACCCACCTGGGTGCTCTGGGACCAGGCTGCTGTGAAGTTACCCCCCAAATCATTCACTATTTGTCTAACACTGAGTAAGAACCATCGCAAGCTGCCATGGCCACCCATGGCAGATCCTCTGAAATTCAGGTCCAACGGGAAAAACATTTACAGCTCTGTGTTTCTTCTAAACTGCTGCCTCTGGTCCACAAGCTAGATTTGGTTCTTGGTTTTGTCAGAGGTTACTCAAAACTCGTGTAGCCTGAATAACTACTCCTTGTGCAGGATTTCAGGAATATACTGTGCAAGCTCATAACTTCAAAAAAGAGGCGAGGCAGAGCTGACCAAACCAGGTCTTCTTCTCTGCAAACTCCATGTGGTGACCAGCCCTGGGCTTTCCTTGGGGTAGTTTGTCAAGTTCACAGCTAAAAATCAGACATGTGACATCCCACAGCACAGCTGGGCATGGCCCCCTTATCCTCAAAACTTCTCCTTGGTTTGAGATGTGCACCGAAATCCTGGACATAACCGTTCCCAGTAGCACGTTCACCTCAGCTGGGAGCAAGTCAAATGCAGACAGAAATAAAAATGAATCCATAATATTAAGATTAATTTCCTTTCTTTCCCATGACAAAATGAACCATCCATTTTACTCCATATGAGAGAAAAATGAGAAATGGATACAGTTCAGTACAAATAAGAGACATGACCAAAGAAATGATAATTCACCTCACCACAGGAAAGTTTGGATGAAATTCTTTGGCTGGTGTTAAAGTGAGAGGACAAGTCAGATGATCAGGACAGTCCCTCCTGATCTTAAAAAAAAAAAAAAAAAAAAAAATCTATTAAGCATTAGTGTTTCTATAAACCTGGGAAAAGAGGAAATTTCAGCAGACAATTACTTGAGTCCACTGTTTAAGAAAGGCAATAGGACTTAAATTGTATACAGAGCATTTGCTTTCCCCCTTCTCTTTTTTTTTAATGAAGAGACCTAATTAAAATGATAGGAATTTCCTGGAAAATTTCCTGGGGAAAGCTTTCAGCCTATTCATTTTGTTAGATCCTTTGTATTATAAAAGGTGTTTGAAGTCCTTGAATTTTTACCCTTCGGCCACCTTTAATCTAATTTCTAATCTCTTAATGGCCTTAATTGAGTTCTAAATAGTTCAAATTATTAAATATCTTCAGGGATTATGATTTGTGTTTCTAACTATACAAAAAATATCAATTTCACAAATTAAAAAAAAAATATGTCAAGTTAAACCATCAGAGTGGTAAGGCATATACTTGAAGGGAAAAACGTTTGTACTGGAAATGCTAATTTAAAACACCTGTGCTTTCAAGAAGGTTGATAGAGGTGATTATGAGAAATGAGAAAACAAAGAGATATAGACATAGACCCCAGAATAAGTGTCACTGTCACTTCTTTATTGCGGGGATAACTTCTACCAGCCAACATGTGGTGACAGCCAACTGCAAGGAGTGAGCAGCTGCTTATTACAAAAGTAAGACATACAGACCCACTTCAGCACACCTCAGACACAGCACTGGGTCATGTTTGTGCCTTTGTGCCGCTGCAGCACCAAGTAAAAAGGGTCAGCAGGAATTTATGCTAATTTCTGCCTGTATCCTTAAATCCCAAGAGTTTTTGGCACAGAACCATAAGCAGTGGTGGGTTTCTTCCCACAAAACTTGCCCTTGATGCCCCAAAGTTCTCCTTCTCTCCCAGAGCTCCATAGCTCTCTTCAGACTCACCCTGTCACCCAAACTTCATGGAGTCACCAAAGTCTCAAGGTCTTGATGCCCATTCCCGCTTCTCTTTGGATAGCTCCTGCCCTGGCAGGAACAGCAAACCTTGCATTTGGTAGAAATCAGCTCAGACAAGACTGAGAAGGCAAAAAGACTCTAGAGAAAAGTGGACAGATGGAAGTCTTCCTGGGCAAGGAACAAATCCCATGTCTCTCTTCAAGGACTTAGCAACTTGCCTTAACACACTGATCCAAGAATCGGAATAAAATACTGTCTAGTAATATATGTTAAAGGATCCAAACCAGATGCTTGTGGTGTGTGCTGAGAATTATGCATGGGTAAGATCAGTTCTTCAGTTCTTATTAAATAGGGAAACACCTTCCCTAGATTGTGTGCCTTGTGAGAGAGAAAAAAAAAAAAAAAAAAAGCGAGAATTTATTTCTTAACCAAGTACAAGCTTTCTTGACTTGATCTTTTTTTTTTTTTTTTCAGATTTTGCTGTTATTGATGTTTTATCCAATGGCTTATTAGGTCCCAGTGTTAATTACTGTTAGTTTTCCACTTGTTTTCACCATCCTTGCCATACAAGGATTCATTTTTATAACCAACACCTGAAAAAAAATCTTTCAAAAGATGAATTATTTTCCCTGAATTCAGGGAAGAAATTCAACTTATAATTACTGACCATTTTGCATGTTTTTTAGAGACTCCAGCAGAGGATCCATGATGTTGCTTAGAAATCCAGGGGTACACTTGTATCTATCACTTGTAGCCATGCTAGCGTCTGGCTTCATGTAAATAAATCATGCTAAGAGTGCCTACTCTTAACTTTTGTTTTTTTGTTGCTTCATTCCAGCTAGATAAAAACATAAAATGGAGGCAGAAAAAGTAGAGAATATTTTCTGTTCTCTGAATAAAAACTGAGGACATGTGAAAATTTACTTACTGGGGTGCTCAACATACCCCCATATTAGAGTTTGGATCTAACCCTGCCACTGTTAGGCTGAGTAGCGCTCTGCTTCAGGAGCTGTCCTATTGATTAAATAGCCACAAAAAGCGTATTAACACTCTTCAGACAATTTGTTTTGTGGTATCAGCTGTGATTGCCAGTCATTAAGCAGGGCTCTAGGGAGTTTTGGTTTTGGCAGCGTAGCATTGCCAAACAACAGGGCAGCCCCTTCTCCTGTAAGCCAGCAAGTGCTGTGCACTTAAACTTACTCCTTGGGGCTGGCACATCTCCATGTCCATGGACGTGTGGAGAACTGAGGTCAAAGTAGAATCGTCTCTGGAGTTCAAGCTTGTACTTCAGGCTTAAACACATTCCCGTGCTTTCAATTTTTCTTTGAATATTGGATTTTACTAGGTAGCTACTTTTATACCTACTACATAATAATTTTTTTATATTTTTTTTTTAAAAAACAAAGTAATTCTTAATGTATTACATGCACTAGAGTAATTATAAAACATGAGTTAGGCATAATTCTGCAGCTCAGCATCTGTGCAGAAGCCTATCCCATATGTTTTACATAAAAGGCCTGACTCATGCAGGTGTGACTGCAAAATGAGGGCCACTAAACAGAAAGATGAAAACATCTGAAAGGCTTTGGTTAAGGCATTTTGGCTGAGACACTTTAGTTTAAGAAGGTCAGCACAAAAAATCATTCAGCCCTTCCTTTGACTTCTTACCCTAGAAAGAGAGAACAATAATAAAATCAGGCAGCAATAAATTTAGAGCAAATTAAAAAAAAAAAAAAAAAAGAAAAACTTTTATGTAGCACATGTCCTGGCTATAGAATTCATTTTGTAACATTAAGTTAAATGCTATGGCTGGATAACTTTATGATTGCTCATAATGGGCCAAATCCTCCTAATTTTAGCCAAGTCAACACTCCTCAGTGACTCCTTGAAATAAGAATATTTGCATGAGTAAAACAGTGGGATATAGCACAGTGTTTATGCAAGTGCTACACTCAATGAAAAAAATATAAAGGTAGTTAGATACACTTCAACACATCAGCTGTTTACTGAGGCAAGGCAGCAAACTTTAATTGTTCTGCAATTCTTTAGAAGCACTGTCAAGTGGTACTGACCACTGCTAACAGAGTGGACTGCATATGCTTTATTCAGAAACTACCTCTAGGTACAATTAGTCTGGAAAACTATAGGTATCGTGGTATAGCCTGTAATTATGAGCTATAGGACTTTACATGGCTTTATACATGGGCATTCAGGACTTATTACTTCCCCTCTCCTCACCCATGAGGAATTTTTCAATAGGAGAATGGCATTACAGATTATATGCCAGGTTTCAGTCTGATCTTGGCTATTCTAAGCCTTTCAAAATACTAGTTTCTAATTAAAATGCTGACACACTTTTCCAACACTAACAAAAAACACCCCACGTATACAGATCCTGCATACCTTTCAAATCTTTCATAAAGAAAAGAAAGGGGAAAAGAAAAGAACCAACACTAATTTGCAAGTGCCAGTTATTGCTGCTGTGGCTTCACGTAATGAAGCCTCCTTAGAAGTGAACTGTGCCATCCGTGAGCTGGCAGGGACACGACACAAGAGCCACATCTCGGAGAGCTGCAGCACTAGAGTCCCTCTTCTCATTAAAAAGAAGTTTCTCTTGCTGATAAATGACAAATAAGACCTTGAAAGTGAGGGGCGGGGTGTAAATAATGCTGCTCCAGGTGACCGCAGGGACAATCTTCCTGGGTTTCTAGGCAGGACGATTGCGAGGGCTACATTCCCACAGGCTGGATGGGGAGTGTCTGCTTGGCCACCGTGCCATTGATGTTGCTGCTCCACAGCCGAGGGAAGCCTCTTTTTTCTCACTTACAGATATTAAATGTCAGCATCAGCAGCTGGCGTTGTGCAGCCAGCACAGTGAGAGGGAACATCTATGGGAACATCTATGTGGGCTCAGTCTTGGCGGGGGATACAGAGGGAATGCAAATGCGAGTGAGCAAAACGGCGAGCAGCAAAGCACTCTTTAGCCAGCCTATTCCTCTGGCTGTAGCTCTACAAGGGCTGCCCCCTCCTCCAAGTGGTAGCTCCTAGGAAGGGGGTTGGAGAAGGCACCCCCAGGAGCCTCATGGTTGCCTTGGTGGGGATCCTTGGGACAGTCGCTGTGGTGTGGGAATTGCCCCCTGGCCAAACCTTCCCTCCTTGAGGACAGTGCAGCCCAGAGGGACACGCCAAGGAGGAGATGCTCCATGTTCTGCTCCCTGCACAGGCGAGCAGTGATTGTCCCCACAGGTACCCTATATGACTGAGGATATGACTCCACGTGGGTGGGACAGGCAGAGGAGTGTCACATGGAGCCCTCTCCCTCTCAGCACTGCCAGGCTCCTGCCCTGATTCCAACAGTTATTTTTGCAGCTTCCCTCACCCTCCCACGCCCTGTTACCAGCCGAGAGGGGCAGCAGCCTGAGGCCGGGGCCCCACTGTCCAACACCGGAGGAACTGACCAGCCTACCCCTTTGACACCGGGGATTTTCTGAAAACAAACAAACAAACAAAAACCTTTCCAGCCCTCTCAGAGATGCTCCTCTCGGAGAGGTAGGGGGAGGGGGAGAGAGAGAAAAAAAAAAAAAAGAAAAAAAGAAGAAATCCTCCCACCGCTCTCCAGCGCACCGCGGCTGTCCTCGCCAGCCCCGCACGCCCCCGCACGCCCCCGCTCCCCGGTGTCCCCCGCCGGCGCGGGCAGCGGCGGCAGCAGCGCGGGCGGCAGCAGGTGCTGGGTGCTGGGTGCTGCCACCGCCGCCTTCCCCGCGCCCTCCCCGCGGGAGGCACCTTGCCACTCATCCCGCCTTCCCCCCTCCCCTCCTCCTTCCTCCCGCCCCGGGCGGCCCTCGCGTGTCGCTTTCCATTGCACTTGGAGATATTTTCGGGTGGCGGGAGCCGCCTCGTCATTTCCGCCGGGAGAAAAAGCGCCTCGCGCCGCAGCCGCGGGCGCGGAGAGGCGCGGAGCCGCCGCGCTCAGCCGCTGCAGCGCGGCCCTCACGACCTGCCGCGGGGCGCGCAGCAGCAGCAGCAGCCGCAGCAGCCGCCCGCGCGGGGCTCCGCGTGGGCGGGAGCGCCGGAGCGAGCAGCCGCCTCCTCCCCCTTCCTCCTCTTCCTCCTCCTCCTCTCTGCCGAGCCGGCAACATGAACTGAAATCCCCGGAGACGCAGCAGAGTCGGCGAGCGGAGCGGAGCGGAGCGGCGCGGGGCGCAGCGGGGATTTAGCGGCTTCTCCTCCCCCCTCGTCGGGGCAGCGGCGCGGCCCGGCGGAGCGCCCTGCGGCTCGGCACGGCCCGCGCAGCCCCGCGCAGCCCCATGGCCCTCATCATGGAGCCCGTGAGCAAGTGGTCGCCGAGCCAGGTCGTGGACTGGATGAAAGGTGAGCGGCAACGCGCCGCGCCCGCCGCGCCCCTCCGCAGGTGCGGGCACCCCGCGCCCACTCCCCATCCTCCTGCTCCTCCTCCTCCTCTCCGCGTTGGGCATCGCCATCTCCCCGCGCGCTTCGTCCGGGGAGCCTTTTTTTTTTCCGAGGGGGAAGGAGAGCGGAGCCCGTCGGGTCCGCGCCACCGGGCGAGGCAGCAGCGCCCGGCGCAGCCTGCGAGCCTTTGTTGCTCGTGGGGGCGGCTGGCGACCCGCCATGGTCACAGGGCCAGGGGGAACCTCCTCGAAGAGGGGGGGATGTCCCCAGGCGCTGTCGGTGCGGAAAGGGGTCATTTTGCCCCCAAAAGCGAGGGGGCGGGCGCGAGGAGTCCCCCCGCGATGAAAGTTGGGGGCAGCCTGTGCGGCTGGGCAGGGAGCGACACGCGTGGCCGCGGTCTCGCGTCGCGGTGCGGGGCGGCCGGGCCGGAGCCCCCCCCGGCCCCTGTGCGGGGCAACGGAGCCCGGCACCGTGATCCCGCGGGTCGCTGTTCCCCTGCAAGAGGAAGCGTGTGTTGGAGCAGGTCCTGCAGCTCCTGGTGCCTCACCTGCCCCCTTCTCCCTTCCCGCAAGGAAAGCGCAACGGGAATAAAAATTACACTTCAGGGAATATTTTCCTCTTATTCTGCAGATACAGGTGTGGCATTAAAACTGTAATTTAAAAAGTTTTATGCATATACATACACACATCTATATATTACCTCTAATCTAGGCTGCAGCTGTGTTCAGAATAAATCACCATCCAGTATTATGTATCTTCTTATAAAGATAGACTGGCCGGATGGACACAACTTTTTGAACAACTGCTACATTGTAGGAGTTCTTTGCAACATGCTGCATGCTACTAATGTGACAGTTTCATCATCTTTAAAATTTCAGGCATATGGCATATGTTTTCAGTTACTCTGTCTTGGCATTTCTAGCCATCGAGTTATAATTATGGTTGGTAATGTAGTGTGTTTTGCAGCTTTTGAAGCATCCTCAATCCTTAAAATTAAAAGAAAAAAAAAAAAAGGATGGTTCATTTTCTAAGAATTTTTCAATCTTTAATTAAAGTCTACAGAGGATCAATGTTAAAAGTGCCACTTTTAACGTTGGAATGTTTTATTGTAGCTATTTAGCCTCTAACATTTTTGCTTCTAAAAAAAGATTGTGTAGGAGTTATTTCAAATCAGTGACTGAGATGCCTCCCCGATGTTTCAGGAATGCAGGAAAACTAATGAATTTGCAGATACTGCATTTTAAAAACCCTTCAAAATGTAATAAGTGTTTTTCATAAGTGACAACTGAAATATGTTACATGTTCTCTTTGATATATTGCATCCATATAAAGTCAATTATTTAAAAAAACAGGCTTGCTAGATAAAATGTGTTAAAATTATGAGGCTTTTTGACTCTTGGCGGTTAGAAACCTGTAGGTTTGCATATCTGTTTTAAAAATAATTATCAGAACTTTAGGAAAAATAAATAATAGCAGTCACTCCTAATTTTTTTTTTTAAATTATTATTATAAAGCTTGATTTCAAACATTCAATTAGCCTATTTTGGTGAGAATGCTCAGTTGCTTCTCTGAACTTACATTTTTACTGAACAAACAAATATATATTGTTTCAAGCTCTTGTTTCTTTGTTTTGTATGCAGAATTACATGTGAAACTTCATTTAGAGTGACTGGAAAAGAGCTAGAGCACCTGCCTTTGACTAGAACTGCTCAAGCAAAAATGTCTGGATAGCCAGTTCAGCTTCAAAAACTGAGCCTAGAAATCAGTAAGATCAGCAGTGCTGTGCAGCTCTTGTTCTGCCTCATGGATAACACTTTGCTAAGTTTGGAAGGAAAGGCAGTTGTGGATAGGGGCAACTTTATTTTCCTTGCTTATTGCTTGAGGTATTGCCAAACATCAGTCTTGAAATCCATGCAAAAACAAGGTCCTTTCACCCCTCGAAACACAGTATTTTCCCCAAACTACATTACAGAAAATGTCAGAAAGAGCAGATGTGTTTTTGAAGTTATAAGATGCATCCAAGATGAATAAATGAGTAAAACACAGACGTATCTTTCTCGAGAAAACTTTGGAGTGGAATGCATTAGTGGTCTTTGCATTAATGGAAGTCAATCCTTATTTGCATAAATTACATAAAACTGCTGGAATATTTTGCTGAGTTGCAGGGGTTATTTTACTGAATTTTAAATACTGAACTTGGTTTTAACCTCTTCTTTTAAATAACTGCTACCTTATGTAATATGTCTGCTAAGAGTAGCTCTTTAAAGGCATTCTTCAGACCAAATTTCAATGTTCAAAGCAAAGGTTTTTTTTCTGAAAAGGGAAAATCCTACTGTTTAACATTGTTTACAGTTATCTGAAAGTAAGGGGAAATGAAACACTTTAGGTTTTATTGCTCTCAGTGTTTTTGTGATGGTCTTGCTGGTATGACCTGAGCACTTGCAATAAAAGGCCCTGTCTGGAATTCTTTATTTAGGCAAAAGAGCCATTACATCAGGGACATTTGGTTCAGTGCAATGATAAAGCTTTGGGCCTAAAATTAAAGATGAGAAGAACGAAAATTGGGAAAGCTTTCCAGCTTTCAAGAGAAGGTTACATAAAAGTGCTGAGCTCCCGGTTGGACAGTTGGATAAGGAGCAGGCTCAAGACCCACGAGGATTTGTTGAGTAAATACAATCTCTCAAACAGATTTTCATTTTTTTTTAGTTGCTTAATGTGCATAGCTGGTCTGCGATGGTCTGTGAACTCTTAACTCTGCCCATATTCAGAGATATACCTGGAATAGATTTGGCAATTTAGTGGCTGTCTGTATTTTTATCCATGCAAGTATATACAATAATAAGTTCTGGAGTCAAGTACCCAATGTTAATCAAAAATTTATAACTGAAAGTGATATATAAAAAATAGAGCTTATTTCAGTAGTTTTTTTTTCATTTTTTAAAGTGAACTCACCTACAGTAAATTAACTGTCATAGAGCTGAAATACAAGCAGCTCGATGAGCTCTTTTCTCCCATGGGATTGCATATTGTATGCGGAGGATAACATGAATATTGAGGTGGATTCAATCTGTGTATTACTTCGCTTCTGATATATTTGGTACTAATTTTAAAGGCCCTGCATGGATCAGTGAGCTGAAACTGTGTCAATCAACTCCTCTGCCTTTCCTTTTGAGGACCTCTGTGGATTGCACCACAGTGCTGTGAGTAGTTGACATGTTGCATAGGTGATCATCGTCAGACGTCATGGCTTTTGCTCTCTTCTCCAGGGAACGTGTCAGATACGTCTCATGTTTCTGAGGTCCCCAGAAAACTCAAACGCAAGACACATGATTGAAAACATCCTGACATTTGGAAAGTAATTGGGTCTTGCATTTTTAACTCCATTTTGTTATTTATGAGGGCTGTATTTTCATATGATCTCGATATTTTTAACAATATTCTAGTTTTAATTCAGTGCTGGCCTCACAAAGGCAGGGTCTGGTAAAAAAAAATGTAGTCCACTTGGAAAAAACAAAATTGCTTTATTTAATGAAGCTTAAATATTTGTTTTCCATTTGCTAAATGACACTTCATAGAGTGAATATTTAACGGCTGTTATGGCAGTCATTGAAGAAGCTGAAACCTGAGCCTGATTGCTCTAAAGTCTTCTAATGCTGAGGAGTGTGGGCTTTTTAACTTATATAAAGCCTGTTTACCAGTGTTTAGAAGGGTATATATTTTTAGAAGGACAGAGAGAAGAGAATGTGCTAGCAAATTGAAAACAGAGTGGGAAAGTTCCCCATACAGCTGATTTAATATTGCATGGTTTTAACGGAGTTTCTGTCTACTTGTTGTGTATGGAGATTCATGGGCATTTTCAGAATGATCCATGTTTGCACTGGTGTCATCATTGGCTGATGACAACTGTGCTCGAGTTAGTGTAACTGGCATTGAATATTCTTCAAGAAAATGCAAGTGTTCGTGGGAACACTCTGGAACGAAAGGCCCCAACACTTTATAATAATAGTAACAACAACAACAGTAGTAATAAAGACGTGTTGTTATGGGGGTCCTTTTTCATCCACTCCTGTTTGTGCTTGAGCACAGAGTGCCATGACTTCAGGGTCAGTACGTGGATCCCACTAGAGCTCCTCAGTGATAAAGTAGAACAGGAAGGCTCATCAGTGAAGGCATCAAATCCTCCTCAGGTCTGGGATCCAGCTTATGGATTTGGGTAAACAACAGTGAGATTGACTGTAGTCAGGGTCATGATAAGAGCTATTTGCAAAGCTCTTTTTTTTTTTTTTTTTTTTTTTTTAACTTGACTTTCTCTAAGTTTCTGTTTATATATAGACTTCAGAAGAGAACTTTTCTAGGATGGACTGTAGTGCCCCAAAAATATATGAGCTGATTTAAGGTAGGGAAGAGGTACACTTGAATGTATGCATATACCTCACTTCAGGCTTTCACATTTCTCTTTCTTCACAGTTTTCAGTAATTTATTAAGTTAAGATTCTCTTCTATGCTCTTATGCTGCTTTTCTTGTTCCCCGCCCCCCCTTTTTTTTGAGCTGCTTTAACAAACTTACAAACTTGAGAAATAGAAGTAATATGCAAGTGGCAGAGTTGTCTCTAGGAAACAAAAGATGGATATTTAATAGATATTAAAAATACTGCAATTCCAAAATTTTTGTTCCTTGGTTGTACGGTTGTATAGATGGCAGATGAGCTGCAGAATAGTCATCAATGTGACTAGTCGTTGCTAAGTGCCATGTAGGCAGTAGATCTGATGTTTTACATTTTGCCAGCAATAGAACAAGAATTTTTCCAAGAAAGGTAAACTGAAATTCTGTAGTACCAGAGGGTACATTTAGTACTCCATTAGCTTTTAAGTGATACTATTAAAATGAGTTATGACTCTTCACTGTAATATTTAACAAGAAAAGCTGTGGGTAAACAAAATTAACCTGTATTTGGAGTTTAATTATGATGAGCCCCTGAAATCTTTCTCATTGGCCCAAAGATCAGTGGCCACCCCATCAGCAACAGCTCTCTGTTCTCGAGCATCTCAGTTTCTGATGAGATACTTTGGCAGCCTTGCTTATCAGCTGAGAACCAAACTAAAATTGAAACTCCTATGTGACAGTGCCTAACAGCCCTGGTGTTGCCATAGCAAAGGCAGTGTTACATAAGCAGGCACCCTGCACATAATTCATACAGACAAATTTGAACCATAACATAAAAATTAATTCCTAAATTAATAATCTTTTAGGGAGGGACCTTTCCTTGATGAGGTGCTCTCGCTCACTGTCAAAATTAACATGCTGCTTGTAAAGCTCTTTTATCACTGCCCCTTTGCACCTCTATTTTGTTTAAACATATTGTTCTGTTTCTGAAACATCTGCTAGTTTAAATATGGCTTCACAATATGTTTTCTCAAGTGCTTTTTTTGCAATTCAGTGAAGTTCTATATTCTAATCTTATTAAGAGTTATTTGCACACTGCAGTGTTAAAACAATTTACAAATGCCTTTTCTGGTTAATAGTTGTCAAGATGTTTTTTGCAGGGCAGAGATATAGACCAGATCACTCTTCAGATGAGAGTTTTGAAATGTGCATATATGTATTTTTAGAGTCTTTGCTGCTAGTTGTCTTTTAGTGTTCTGATAAACTAGGCACTTTGTTTGGTAAAGTCTAAATTTGACAAATGGTCCAGCCTTTCTCTCTGATCCTCAGAAGTCAGATAACCATTTAATCCCAGTAAAGTTGCTGTAGGATTTGACTGTACTGTATTTCTCAGAGTCAAGTAGTAGATTTTGTTACTAATTTCAAATTAGGACAAAGCTGTTTCCTGAGAAAATTCTTTATGCCTGGGTTCAAAGGCATGCAGCCAGGAGAAAGATCTCTCTTCAGATTTCTGTTCTATATAGTTGCTGTTTCTTTTGCAAGAGGTTACCATTTCTTAGAAAATTCATAGGATAACCATATTGATGATCACCATTAGCAAATGCTTATACTTTTTTACTTTATACTCGGTTTTACCGAGAGTATAACCTGACTTTAGAGTTCTATGTCCAAATAAAACAAAATAATACTAATATCACTATTAACACTAGTTAATTTATATAATGAAGCATAGTGTTGTTGGGATAGTGTTGCGGAATTATTAAGAGAAATGTTGTAGAAAAAGATTTCACGAATATCTTATTTAAAAAAAAGTATTCTGGAAGGACTGTGTAGTGAAACTATGAAATATCGCATTTCCTTCCATCTTTTCAAATACCTCTACTTTTTCTAAAATGCTGAAGTATGGAGATCAGCTGTTTCTTTCAAAAAGAAAATGATCTGGGGACCAGCCTTTTGCCTATGAGGTCCTCAAAATATAGAGGGACTCTGACTTCTGTGGCCTTGGGACAGCTGGACCGAGCAGGACACTTGCTCTGGGATTAGAAATTGCTGACTGCCCAGCAGCAAGTCCCTGCTTTTCCTGCTAATGCTTTTTTTTCCTGGAAGCAGAGGTTGATCTGCTGGACCCACAAACTGGAGCACTATCCTTTCCTGCCTACCTTCCTCCTTCACCATGGATAAGGGTTAAGAAATGCCTGAGAGAAAGGGATTTTTTCCTCAAGGTTTCTTGTGTAGGGAATTAAGCAGCAAATTCCCCACCGGCTGGGTATCAAGTCATTTTGAAGTTCTGGAAGATTGAAAATCTAGCTGTTTTGTGTTTTGCGTAGCTGCCAAGTAATGTTTTCTTTGACAAAAGAGCTGTGGACATGATCTTGTAGGGTGTTCATTTCCTTTTCCTTTTTTTTTTTTTTTTTTTTTTTTTTTTTTTTTTTTTTTTTTTTTTTTTTTTTTTTGGAAGGTAGAAATTTAGAGCACTTGGTACTTCAGATGAAGTGTTTAGGAGAGTGATTTTAAAGTGTTTGGCCTTACGTGTTTAACATCTGCTACCATACCATATGGTGGGAATTTCCAAGTAAACTGTTAATTAATATATGAGTGTTCCAGAGTAAGCTGTAATTAAGCTGTATTCAACTGAAATACATTATTTCAATACAGTGGGATATGAAATGCTGTAGTTTTGTATTATACCTTTTCTGCTCTGTGAAGAAGAGGGCAAAAACTTGCTGAAAATGAATTGAACCTTTAGATTAAAGGTTAAAGTAGCTTTTCTAAACAAGTGTTTTCTAAATAAGATTCAGCACCAGCATCCCTTGTTTTAAGTGGAAAAGGGTCATCTGCTTGGTAATGCTGGATTTTAGGTCACGCATGCTGTAGCTACTGTCCTGCTAAGGTTTTATTGGAGTCTAGGCTGGCAAGTCGGGGCTCCCATGTTTCCATCTGGGAAAGCCAGGACAGAGAAGAAAAAAGAGCAACTTAAAAACCCAGGTGTGTGGTAGCCCTGTGGGCAAATAAGAGGGTCTTCAGCCCCTGTTATGGAGGCTGGTGGGACCAGCTGGGCCGTGCCTATGCCACCCGGGCCCATGTCTCCTGCCAAACAAGGTCATCTGGTGTGACCTGTCTGAGATGGCCTGCAGGAGCCGTGGGGTGTGAATCAATGGCACATGTGGGCCTAGGGTCAGTACCACGATCTCCTCTTTGGCCACCTTCTGGGATAGCAGGATGGGTAAGCGCATGGATGCTGCTGAGCTGCTAGCCAGGTCACCTAGGGTCCTGCTTGCTGCTCAGCGTGCTCTGTGGCAGAGCAGAAGTTTGTGGTAATCCTGGCTTTGTTAAACTGCAACATTTATTTTCAGTCTGGCCAGTTCCACCAGTGGCCCATAGCTACAGCTGGAAATGGCCTATTTTAAAATAGGCTCTTCCTTCCCCAGGCTCCCCTCCTTTTCTCATTTCCTTCTTTCCTGATAATCTTCATGCCAGTAAAAAGGTGAAGAAAATTGTCCGCTACACAGAGACTGGCCTGATTGATATAGATGGGATGTTTTAGTGCAGTGTGAGTAACACATTGGGTGACATTTTTACCTCTGAGCCAACACAGACAACTCACATAGCAATAAAAGGGAACATAGGAGGCCCACTGGCATCCTTCAAAGCAGTAGGAAAGCCAATACTTCCATTTTAAATTTTGAAATCTGTGGAAATATATTCGTCTCCTTGTTGTGTGACTGGCACATACCTTCTTTTCCTACTTTCCTTGGTTCAGTTTTCTTCACTGCTTTCTCACAGTTGATATTTTGGCTAGCTTTGGTGCGGCCAGTAAGGCCAAGTGCTGCGCTTGCCTGATTTTTCTTTGGGATGTGCAAGGAACAGTGGTGCTGGGCCTGGTCGCATGCAGATTGGAAGCTGCTGTCTCAAGAACTAACTTAATGCCACGTACCATCCGCTGTGATGCGTGTGCACTTTGTGCAAACCCATTAGAAACTGAACAAATAACAGATCTTTTCTTAGCCTGAGTGAGCTGCCGGGTCCAAAAATACCTTCTTGTGTGTGCAGCAAGGCTGGCTGCCTTGCTTAGTGTTCCCTTAGTGTCATGGCTACAGCGCTGGCTCTCTTTGTCTCCAGCTTCCTTATGACAGCAATCATGGCACCTTTTATTTCTTATTTTTGACTTGTTTTGTTAGAATTAATTCAATAAAATTACATATCTATTTGTGGGTTTTTGTTTTTGTAGTCTACTTGATTTTTTTTTATTGTTTCCCAAGCTGTCTGCAAGTGGGCTGTGATGAAGCAGTCATTGCTGCTTTCCAGAGAGGTGTTTATTGCCTTGTTCAAATACTGTGCTCGTACTGCAGGTTTCATCTCAAATGCGAAAGCTTACTGTTTCTTAAATCTGCCTGCAGTGCCGCCTAAGTCCTTTTGGAAAGTGTCCATGATCAGTAATTTCACTGGTGTGTGCTAGTCATTCACATCAGACATATTTTTTCATTGCTTTTGCCATTATTTTAAACCATATGGGTCTTAGCTGTTTAATGCAGTCTGTGGTCCAAAGCCTATTTCTGGAGCCCTGATAATTGAGTCTGAGAGCACAGTGTAGTGTGAATAATTTGTCATGCTCCGTATGAGGATTTGAGAGAGAGAAGGAGAGAGAGAGAGAGAGAGAGAGAGAGAGAGAGAGAGAGAGAGAGAGAGAGAGAGAGGTTCAGCCTGAATCATTGGAGCAATTTCCATTTAAGTGCCAATGTGAGCACTGAGGGGAGGAGGACAGTTTCTCATCAGAAAAAAAAAAAAAAAAGTTATATATAAGACTGAGCTTCTGGGGAACAAAGTCATTTTTAAACAGGACTGGATACTACATAGCTTTCTAAACATTGTTTTAAAATTGGCAAATTACATTGCTAGCACAGTTTTTGAATGCATGCATGAATTATTCGGGAGCTGCTCCCGGCCACTCTAGAAAGTAAGGTGGTGCTTATGCATAAAACTTCTGTGTTCCTGCAGTTAGTTTGTTTCCATCTGTGTGTGGTTTGTTTGTTTAATGAAGAATTTGATGTTCCTGGTAATTTCTTTAAACCTTGGCTTAAATAAAACAGTTGAACAGTTTGAAGGATTTCTGTCCATCTCCTTATCAGAAATGACATTATTAGAAAATGCTTTTACAAGCATAGCCATCCAAAGTCTTGGGGAAAAGAGAGAACAAAGAAATGTTGTGCAAGATGAAACATCACTTTTCTACAAAAACATTCCCAATATATTATGGGGTACATGTATTATTCCTTAAGAGATTAAAAAAAAAAAATGCTCCAGAAAGTTGAAAATATATTGTTGACAGTTGCTCTGATTTTACCAGGTTAGTATATAGAAAACTAACAGATTTTTTTTTTTAATTCTGTCTTGCTTGATAAAACTCTTGACTGTTTCCTACTTAGGCATCATTTAATTTATTTCCTTCATCCTAAACATCATCCTTCAGCTCAATGCAAGCCACACTCAGCTGCTCCATTATGAACTGGAGGTAACTTGCTGATGAGATATGAATGAGTGAACCTAAACAGACTGGGCAATTGGTTACTGCCTTGTCTGTTGTTAGCAGATCACAGGATTTTATCAGTTTTCCGGCATAGCAGGTGGTGGTATGGATATCTGAGCATCTGGATGTAATGGCTTGTGGAGCAGGGACTTGAGTTTGTAAAACACTGTGTCTTGAACATTTTTCATCTTGGCGAATCAGTGCAAACTCTTGTTTAGAAAAGTGAATGCTGTGTATATAGCAGGGTAGCTGAAAGTACAACTTCAACGTGTGACATTTTCCTTTAAGGAAACAAAAATTAGCCCCAAATTAGCCTTCTAAACAAAAAAGTTAAAGCAGAATAAAAACATTGCCATTAAGCCCCATGGTAAATTAACAAAAAGCTCTTACTTTGCAAAACATTTGTTCTTCAGGTGACAATGTGCTAGAGCATGGCGAAAATGGTGACATTTTAGATGCACACAAAAAATGAACTTGCTCATAACTCTTTAATTACATATGTATGAAATTAGTTGAGCTAACAGAGGCAGAATTAAATAACATCTAAGAAATGTAATGCAGTCTTGTCATTTCCTTCGATTTCCTTGCTTTATACGTGCTTAGTAACGTGGCCTACCTTTCACTGGATAACTGACTTAAAAACAGACAGTTCTAATTATCCTGAGGATTAAAACTGTGACTCTCAAGCTTACATTCTCTCCTATGTTGCCTTAACATGCTGAAAGGTATTTCTTGGAGCATACTATTCTGAGAAATATTATAAAATTAAAATGTATCTCATGGAAGAATTCAAATGGTGATTTCTGAAGGAAAAAAATTATGTGTGTCAGGGTTTAATTTGAATCAACAAAACTGTTTTTCAAACTACAAATAGATCTAAATTATGTTTGTTTTGGTAGAGAGAGAATCTTTGAAAGTATTGATGCTGGAGCTCAAAATTGCTGGGTTCAAAGCATCTCGGTAATGTAGGATGCCATAGGCTGTACTTTCTAGAAAGAAAATGGTTAGCGGATTATGGTAGTTTGAAAATGAGTAAACAGGTGTCCTAGTGGTTTAGTATCACGCTGAGGTATTTAAATTGCGAGAGGTCATTTGTTCTAGGTCTACTGCTTACTGTTTTAGGGTTTTGTGTTGCTCTTGTGAGACAGCACAAATCTCTCAAAAATCAGCCACTGTTGCTGAGAAAAATGAATACATACGTAGATTCCTCTACAGGAAAACATCCTTCTTTCATATGATAAACACCATAAGGACAACTGACTCAAGTGAACTTTTGATGAATTGCCTTTAAAGTTATTATCATATGACAGATGGGAAGTAAAGTAGCTAGGAGTGCAGAGAGGTCACGCAAGGGCAGCTATAAAGAGTTGCCTGCCTGGCTTTTTAGCATTTTTCTTTTTTTTTCTTTCCCTTAATGACTTTTTGCTGTGGCATATGTGACTTTGAGTTTGCTCTGCGCTTTCTAATCCAATTGGTTTGTTTAGCCAAATGAATGTTTTTTGGTTTTGTTTTGGATTTTATTTTTTTTAGCATTAAATGTGCATATGTAATTAGGATATGTTATTAAAGATTAGATTCTCACAAAGGGATGTGTGCCAGCTCTTGAAATGAAGTCATGCTTGTCAGGAGATAGTAAATAATAAGCTTAGCAAGGTTTAAAAGATGTGTCTTGCAAAACATTAGCCCCTGTAATGAGTGCAAGTGGCAACAGTACATAAATATCAATTGTTTTTCTCCAGTGGATCTGCCTGAATACGAATTTTCTTAATTTGAATTAAATTTTCTTTTGCCAGTTTAATGAAACAAACAAGGAGAGATGTTTATCTTTTGTGAAACCACAGTTTCCTGTCCTAGAACAATGACTTATTTTAAGTTGAAGTGGAACAATACAATATCTTGTAATATTTGTTCCCAAAACCACTTAAAAATTTGGAAACTGCTGCCCAGTGAATCCCTATTCAGCTACTAGGGGGAGTCTCAGATTCTTAGCCTTGCTTTTGGGATTGCCTCTATTTTTGTTTCTCATTTTATCCAGAACCTTTTAATACTCCCTGGAACAAGAGCTTAGAGCATAATTTTCCCCTTGCTCTTAAATACCTAGGGCACTGCAAACTGCGAAGGTCCTGGCTGCCTGTGTGTCTGGTGCGCTCGGGCTGGTGCAGATGAGGGATAGGGAATATGTGGCATGGGCAGGACAGCAGCAGAGGCAAGAATGGGTCTGTGTATGCTAATTTGATCAGATAAAACTCTACACAATCCCACTCTAAAAAATTGACAAATAGCCTTTGATGAATGCATTCTTAAATGCAGCCTTCTGATTTATGTCCTTAGGTATATGCATTTTTCTGTGGTTCCAGGCAAGGTTGGTTCCAGCAACTCCTCTGCTCATCCTCTGTGGAGAGGGTGCTTTGGCACTTCATGGCCCCAGATGTGTTCCTGGCCCTTAGGGAAGAAGGACAGCAGGATTTAGCCCTTCTGCATAGCTTGGAGCACAAGGGAAAGTAGGAACAGGATATTAGTACCTAGAATATATGGCATAGAAAGTGGAGTACTTTAGGGAGAGCTGAAAAAGAGAAGAAGGAGGTTCAATGCATGCACATGTTCTCAGTCAGCTCTTTATTTTTGTTGCACTCTTTTTTTTTTTTTTTTTTGATATATATCACATTTTTCAAAATGGCATGTATAAAGCAAGTGTTTAACTTGGGAGCCATGTTATTTGAGATGTAATCCTGGGAAAGAGCAGTTGCTATTGCTAATGAGCAAATACTTTGCTTACATTGATAAAACAAGGCTAGAAACAAACTAGTCACAAACAAAATGTTTTCTGTTAAGTAATATGGGAATACTTCCCAAATAAACAAAAACCCGTAGAATCCTGTACTGAAATGAGGTCACCATTAAACAAGTAACAACATGCAATTATGGGGACCATTCTGCTAGAAACAAAATCTTTTTATCTAAAATAAAAGTTATATACTCATTACTGAAAGTCATTAAAAACCCTATATATCATTTTTTAAGATTTTTCTTTTATTCTTCTGCATGAAGAAAATTACAGAAATTGTACTTCTTACCACTTTTTTTTTTCTTTTTTTTTTTCCCCCTTGTGGCAGTACTGTACTCAGTATCCCCTCTTGTAATATATGTTTTGTGTTAGTCTGGATTTTCCAGTATTTCCCTGATGGGTAAAGTCGCTGCTCACCACCTACGGTGTTGCAGGAAAGTGCCCTGGGTCCCCCTCATTATAGGGGAAGGAAGGAGGTTAAATGCATTATTTGATCTTTACTTTATGCACACTGAAGCCCTCCTAAATGACTAGTTTCTTTTATTTCCTTAATGAAAGAAATTTGTCTTGTAACAGCTTTATATGCCTGGCTAATTAAAACCACTCTGTTCTATTACTCTCTATATATCCTGTTTGGTATGCAGAAATTGTTTGCTCTTTGGCAGATTTATTTCTTGTTAATGTTAGTTTCATAGGGTGCCACTGTCTTGAATTTTATAACGTAGAAATAATAAGGCATTAAGACATGTTATATATTTGAAAATACAAAGGCTTGTTAGTCATTAATATAGAGAATACATTCAGTCTCATTTAGTATTGTAAGATACAATTCGTTCCACATTCAAAATGCTTCTGCTGTATGGCAAGACTAAGTTGAGGGGCATTTAGTGTAATACATTGAGGCTGAGAGTACGTTTTAAATAAGAGACTGTAACAGGACGCAATATGCTTTGCTAGAAGGGACCTTTTAAAAAGTGATCAAGGAGGGAAAAAAAGTCCTTTTTAGTGAAGAGACAGCATTATCCAAACTTATTTAGGCACTCCTTGTTGACTGGTGCCCTTTGATTATTTGAAGT
The DNA here is from genome assembly GCF_003342845.1 of Nothoprocta perdicaria. Classification (NCBI taxonomy): domain Eukaryota; kingdom Metazoa; phylum Chordata; class Aves; order Tinamiformes; family Tinamidae; genus Nothoprocta; species Nothoprocta perdicaria. The sequence goes on from NW_020454228.1 coordinate 1,947,408, forward strand.
CTTGCATGTCTTTCCACTGGCTTCCCCACTGCAGAGCTTTGATTTCTTCTCTGCAGCTCTCAGTGTGCACAGGTGGGACTTGAAGGTTGCCAGGCCGCTTGTCACTCCTCATTTGGGATCTACGGGTCTGAAGAACTTTATCCAGCTGGGAAGCTGAATCTGCTGTTGAGATGCAGCCACTTTCTAAGCAAGTCAAATAAACCCTGCTTTTCCTTATCTTTTTTTTCTAGTGCCAAAAGCTGCGAGGTAGGCTGAGGATTAATAACCCTATTACTTTTTGCCCCAGCTGGCAGGCGATCCCTTGAAAATTTATTTGGTGTTCATGTTGGTGCGAGTTCTGTAGCACATTGGAAACAGAAAAAGTTATCAGTACTGCTGCAGAACCTGTTGGCCAGGCAAGTTGGGATTCATTGTGAATACAATAGTCTTAGAAAGGAAAACCAGCCACCCAATCAAGCATTCCTACTCCAAAACAGAGTAGGACTGGAGAGGGACTTGAGTAGACATCTTTCTTCTTCTTTGAGTAGAGACTGTCTTTATTGCGGGCACGCCATGGTCTGAATGGCAAGGCAGAAAAGGTGAAATGGGTAAGGTTATTTGGAAAGAGAGATGTGGTAACCAAATAATTGTGCACAGTTCTTGGACAAGTAGTAGAAACCGTCAAATCTGCTTAGCCATTTTTTTCTAACAGTATGCAGGATGAGAGGAAAAGTTTGTGTGACACTTTGGTAAGGCTTGCTGTAAGAAACCAACTGGATGCCTTAGGCTCTGTAGAATATAGTCGTGTGTCATCTTTTCCTCATCTCTTGAAAAGAGAGAGAGAGAGGGAATGTATGAACAGGGGAAAGACAGAGAAGGGTACTGCAAGCATTTTGTTTTCTGTAGAGTATCAATTAAATGATTTTGAGTAATAGGAAACCCTTTGGTAGAAAGCTCCCGTCTACTATAAAATACAGGTCTGTTGTAGTCTCGTTCAGTGCTTAGCGCGGCTGCAGTGCTAAGCAAGACAATACAAGACAAATCTGTGCTCATTAAACCAACAAATACAGCCCCATGATTTATTTTGGGAGCTACGTGAGGCTGTAAGAGGAATCCTAGGGCATTTTGACACAGTACTGTTTTTGACAGGGTGTTACCTGACTGTGAGCAACGCAATTGCCAGATTTGCATCCCATTCGTTACTGGATTTCAAGTATGCATTGCTTGGTGAGATATGAATTATGAGCCAGGTCATAACATAACTGTAAAGATTTTAAGAAGTGCTCTATTGAGACTCATAGATCCTCTGATGAGTCTATGTACTACGTTCATGTACTAAAGATAATTCAAAATATCAATTGGGGTACTGCAAGATGCTCATTAATAAAAGTGTAGTAGCTGTTGACGTCCTTATAAGCTCTAGCTTTTATTTTCACTGGAATTGATGGTGGCTTTTAAAAGGATGTTTTCAATGGTAGAGTAGTCAGTGACATTCTCGAGGAAAATTTGAAATGACATCTTAGAATTTGGGACTAAGCCTTTCTCTGTTCTAAAACTTGCATAAAAGAATTAATCGCATTAAATCTTTGAGACTGGTAGAAAAAGAAGCAAACCCATATTAGCATAAAAATAAAGTAGAAAAGTGCAATAACTAATGTGACGTGTCTTGGATAAACCATGCCACATTCTTCTTTATTTTTATTTCAAAATGGTAATGTATTATGAAAAATGATTATGGCATTTGCCATATGCCAACGACTCTGAAGACAGCTGTCTGGGAAGAGCAGGTAGGGAAGTTGTATGCTGTACACGCGGGCCTTTATTTCAGTATTAATGGATGGCTGATATACTCGAATGGGGTGAAATCACCTGGCACAAGGGAAAGACCTGTGGCCAGGCAGCACGCAGTGAGCCTGCACAGCTGACCTCATGCAGGCTGGGAACTTCAATATTGTATTTTTAATTAGAGTTGGGTTTCTGGAGCTGGCAGCTGCTTGGGTACAAAAGGGTGGACTGTGTGGAACAGGGCAACCAGAAAGCATGAGCTGAAATACCTGTGAAACCCTTCAGGAAAGTGGTATAAAGAATGTCTCTATGTAACCTAGGCTTGAACTGCCCAGTCTGCAATGTGTTAATTCTGACCCTAGCAAAATAAAAAAAAAAAAAAAATCAATGTCTTAAGTACCTAACAGTATAGCAAGGCACTCTCTAACAACTGACATTTTTATCATGTTTGGAACACTCAGTAACAGTTAAGGTGAGTTGTTAAAGGACTTGAAACACGTTTAATCACAGTATCTTTTCTTAATGGAGCCACTAGTGCAAAAGTTGTAAAACTGCACGGTGATTAAATGAAAAAATATCTTGTAGTTTAACTGTCTGCCTTGGAATGCTACAGTTCGGAGCCTTCATATCATTGGCCCAAGCAAGCTCCATTTCCTTCCCTCTGAAATAATATTTTAAACTCTGAAATCATGAAGTATTAATAAAAGAATTCCGTATGATGTGCAGCAGTCTGAAAGTCAGATCTTTTCCTGCCATTAGATGATTCGTCAGCTTTAGTGTTTTGTACAAAGCGACTACTTTTTCTACACTACATGACTACATGACTGAAACTACTGACTTCCCAACTTTCAAAGGTCTGCTATGTAATGGAATATTGTGAGCATGATACAGCATTAGTCCTGTGGCAGTCATGTATCCATTGAATTACTTTTTCTTTCATCATACTTGTTAGATATTCAAAAAAAATGTTTGGAATTGATTTCTAACTAACTTAAAAAAATCTCTCAATTATAAATTAAAGGAAAATTTATAGGCATCAGAACTCTTTGAAATCATGAAGTAGCTTTTTTTATGTGTTTGTTTTTAGCTTGGTATTCAAAGCTTTTCAAATAACAGGAAAAATAAAATGACTAACTCCTTCAGAGGTCTGTAATTGAGAGACCTTCTCTTCAATTGAAATCTGTTCATCTGCACAAAATTGGCATTTAATCAAAATAATTTTCACTTAACTATTTGCATTTTAAAAATTCAGAGCGGGTAAAAGAATAAAGGCAAATAGTCGTTTCTGTTGGCATATTTTAAGGAAAGCTGAATGGGAATTATCAATGATAGGCCGCTAATTACCCATAACATCCCCATTCTATGTTCTAAATTACAAAGACGTGCCCCAAGCTGGTGGTAAAAGTCCTTTGCAATGGACTGTAGCTATAGGGGTTGCTGCCAGAGCTATAGATAAGTGCATCCCCCTGTTAGTGTGTAGGCTGTGTGTGGCCGAGCAACACAGAGCATCCATCCTGTGTAGGGGAAAGGCAAGCTGAGATGTCAAACAGTGTTTAGGACAAACAGGCGGAGATTCGGAGACGTGACCCCTTCCAGTGCCTTGTTCTGACCTACGGGGAGTGGGGAAGGGGCCAGAGGAGCTCTGGTTGGGACCTAGCACAGACAACTGCTTGGTCCTCCTTGACCCAGCCACCCATGGAGCAAGACAGGAGAGCTCAGATAATGAACACCAAAGCAGATGGTCTCGGGAGGAGCTGAGATGCTGGAAAAGAAACCTCTGCTTCCTACTGTTGCTGAAGGGTGATGGTTCTTTTTGTTGAGAATAGCTGCAAAACCTGACCAAGAAAAACAGTACCTTGTTTTGTTTTTCCTGCATGCTGATGAGGTACATTTTTCTATTAGTATTTAGAGGGTGCTGAATGGTGAGTATTGGTTTGCAGAAAAAAAAAATAAGAAATCTAGAGATTAGCTTCTTTCAGAGGGGGAAGAAAAATGTCTCTGCAGGCCTGGCCAAATTGTAACCTTGGTGGTGGATGGTGGGAAAGGTGGAATTGAAGAATAAGATGACAAAAGAAAAAAAAACTGCTTATTGTTAGAATTGTTTTTACATCTTGCTTTTGTGCATTTTACAGTACAGAAAAATATTCCATTAAATGAAAAAGGGAAAAAGAATTGTAGATGGTTTACAGCCTATGGCATCCTAGGGTTATGTTTATCCTTGGCAAAGTGTTTTGAGACCTTCAGATGTTGCAAGTGCCTCACTGGGAGATGCTGAGGACCTTGCCTGTAGAGAATTTGCTGTGAGATTTGGGCTGGAGAGCTTCCTCTTGTGTATCAAATTTTTATTCATTATGCAAAGATTAACTCCTAGAAATGTAACATCTGGTATTCCACGTTTAAAACACTGCTTGATTTAGTGGTTTTTTAAAATTATTATTTTTTAATATGTAAAATGAGGAAAAACTTGTAGTCAAAATTCATAAAAACAGGAATCAAGTTATTCTGCCAACATTAATGAATTTCTGAGTAAAAGCCAAAAATGAAAGAAATCAATAAGTGTTATGGTTGTATAAAACTATCATACAATTAATGTTGTTACACGTTTATATATTTTAACACTGGCTAATACTGTTTGTATAAAACTATCATACAATTAATGTTGTTATACGTTTATATATTTTAACACTGGCTAATACTGTTTGTATAAAACTATCATACAATTAATGTTGTTACACGTTTATATATTTTAACACTGGCTAATACTGTGAGTTTAATGGGAAAAATTATTTAATATCTCCAAATCTAGATGCGTTAGAAATTTTCAGTTATAAGGTTGTAAATAATTTCATCAATTTCGGCAAGAGATTATCAAGTGCATGCTTGAGTTTGATGTTTCTACCTTCCAGAATATTAATTGACTTAGTCTCTGCTTCCTAGAAAGTTCCTGGACATAGGTACCTCAGCAACTTGCCTTTAGAATCAGAATTTTATCCACTAACAGCAGACAAGGTCCTGGGCATCTCCCTGCGATGCCCCTGCAGCATCTGAAGGTCTCAAAGAACACCTTGACCTAAAGCATGTGAGTGATCTGCTAATTTCTGTTATAGTTTTCACATGCTTGAAGTTAGTCATGTGCGGTCTGAAAAATGAGTCCCATATTTGAGGACTAGGGTAAAGCTGAAGTGATATCAACCTATTGCTTTGTGCTAGCGCCTAGCATTCAATTTAAGTGTAGTTTGTCCCTAGTTATTTCATTAACAGCGATACCTTTCTGGGTGGCCAGTAGCCATGAAAATAATATAATAATGAAAAGTCCTGCAAAAATGCATTTGTATTGACACTGTTACTCCTCTTTATCTTGAATGAAAGTTTTACTTTCTCAGAAGCTAAAGAAAAACTGTTCTTTCTAGATCATTCTGATCCAAGACTTTTTTGTACATTAAGTAAATTATTTTTTCATTATTTTTATTTTATTTTATTTAAAAAAAGGACATTCAGGGTGTGGTTTTTTCCTCAGGATGGGAGGAGGCCTTCTTTAGATGACTTAAAAGGTACTATTGCTACTAGCTGTCTTAGATATAAATTAGAGAACACATTAATTTGCTTAGGAATATTCTTTCAAAACTCAATGATGTTAACAGCTACAGATTTGATTATGAAAGCCTATAATTCTCCATGTCCAGATTAGCCTTCTTCATCCTATATGGAAAAAAAAAAAAAAAGAGAGAGAGAGGGGAGGACAGTTTGGGATGGAGTTCAGTAGTGTCAGGCCAAACACTGCAAGACTGTTTGCACAGCTGTATCTAGGCAGTGACCAAACTGTTAAAGAGCCTAGTGGGGGAAAACTGAATAGAAACTCTTGTTGGCCAGGGGACTGAATTTCCTGGACAGTGCTCAGGATGTTATGAAGTCATTGCATATGCTGGGTCAAGGCTTTTACCCATATTTTCCCCTTGCTATTGGGAATAATTAATATTTTGCTTTTTCATAATAATATAATTGGCTGAAAGCATCTAAACAGAATCTGTATCAGTGAATGTGCATTGTAGCTTACTTACCTATAACTTCAATTAGGAAACCTTTCCCTAAGGTTTGAACTGATTCACCGATGGAGAGGAGACAGTGTCTGTATATCTGTCTTGCTTCTGTGCAAATTGTAGATTATGAAACTGGACTACTGAGCAATAATTTAATCAGTGGCATCAGCAGAGCATTAAGCTCCATTAAACATTGGGTCACCGTCAATGTCAGAGGAGTATTAAATTATGGCTTGCAACTTAGCGATACTCATCCAAAAGGCAGTGCTTAGGTTCTTGGCAGATGTATAACAGTTTATTATGGAACAGATGCTTCAGAGCTTAACGTATGACTAACGTGTCAAGTTGTGTCAAAGGAGATGGGACCTCTGCTAACGTGGCGTGCAGACTTTCAGAGACTCAAGTTGAGGAATGGCTCCTTACCTAAACGTGGTGGGATGAACGAGTTTCATACGCGCTGAGTGCTTGAAAGTCAAAGTACTGTTTTGTTGGCCAAGGCCTGGCTTATGATATGAACTGATTGTACTAAAATTTTCCTTGCAAATGCTGGTGGGGCAGTTTTCTTCTTGTTAAGGAGAGAGGATCCCAGCAGGCTACTCAGAATACAAATTTTTAGGTGAAAGAACATTATTTTCTCTTTTTCTCATGCACAATGATATTGCCGTCATGGTATTTGCAGCATGACTGATACCTCTACTGCTAATCATTTTTATCTGAGCAACAGCAGTGGGGTGAAACTAGTAGCTCTCTTCATGTGCAGCTTCACTGATGTTAGCAGCAGCTCTCACGCAGTAGCTAAATTGTCAAGGGTCTTGTCCATTCACTGAGAGTCCCTGCCACTTCGGAAGGCTGCCTGCTGATGGAGATGCTGACCTTGGGGCTGTTCAAGGAGGGCGAGGAGGATTAAAAAAAGGGATGCTAGAAGAACTTTTCACCTTCCTGTCTAGCTGCAAAGAGAGTAAAGAGGGAAGAAGAGAGGGGAGTGGGTGGGACTGGTAAAAACAGATCTGCCGAAGAAAATAAAAGGGGTTCTCCAATTGGGAGGCTTCAATTTGGATTTGCTGAACGTGGCGGTTAGGGCTCTTGCCAAAATCTTGCCCATGATTTCTTTATGGGACTGCAACCACAGATGGGCTGGTAACATTATTGGAAGGTACCTAGCAGAATATTTCAAGGACTGCATCATCGGTGTTCAGGTGGTGTTGCCAGCAGGCAGTGTCTTGCAAAACCACTCTATGTGAGCAAGCCTTCTGCTTCTAGTCTTCACACTTATTATAACCTAATGTGAGCATGCATTTGCTTGTTAAGAAGCACTGTTTCAGAAATACGGATATCCTACATTACTATGCCGTTATTTTTCTTTTCAAAAACATACAAACAAGTTCATGAAATTTTAGTATTGAGAATAGTAATATTCGAAGACTTTTTTATTTTTTTTTTCTCCTTATTGCAGTCATGAATTGACCATTATGTGGAGAATCAGCTCTGAAGGGCATTTAGTAGAGCATATACTCAAGAGAAATGTGAATTACATCTATCTTTATGGATGTAGAATTTTCATTCCCTATCTATCAGCGCTTGACTTCATGCATGCTTTATTATTTAAAACCTTGTTTTATCTGAAATAGTTCAAATTGTTAGAGAGCACTAAAAAGAATTTTAAAAATGTTATTGTTTCATAAGAGGAGGTTGTAAAGATTTTTTAACCACTAGGATGCATGTAATGCAATGCAAAATGAGAAAATAGCTGTATAAATAGATACTTAATGGACTTGTTGGCATTTAGAAATCATCATGTAAGAAGTGGTGCGTTCAGGACCTTAGAACTGGCAGTTGGAAGTGCCCTCTCTGTTTCAAAAATAGCACCCTTTGAGTTTCATTGAGGTGTGGAAAGTTTATTTTTTAATGGGAATTTTGCAGCAGGTGACAATGAGAGTTATTTCCTTTAGCCCTGCAGTGCTAAGGAGGGAGGCATGCAAAGCCAGTCAGCATTGCTGGGATCAAAAAGCTACTAATCCCCACAGCTTCTACAAATGTTTGAAAGGGCATCTAACCTTAAATTTCAGGTATATTTTTACAATAAATATGGAATAAGAATTCTCACATACAGTTAGATTACTAGCATATATAAAAAGTCTTTTTAAACACTGCAGGATGAAAATTTTTTCAAATGTTTTTTCCAGTTTTTGATTAGATCAAGATCAGGTATTAATGGAAGTAATTATTATTTTATACTGCTGAGCACTTTCTGATGATATTCATTACAAAGTAAACTGCAGATACTTAAATGAACATGAGCTAATTAATGAGACATAAAGGTATATTGTAATTTGCTATAACTTAACACAGGAAGGGTTTAAGCAGATTTACCTCCCAGAGATACCTTGTCGAAATGGGCAGGAAATGTCCATAATTGGGACACTTTATCTCATGCTCACTGAAATAAGTATATGCAAATAGTACCAGCTGTGAATATAGCTGATATAAAGGCTGAAGAGTATAAAGGGTATAAAAGATGAAGATCACACAGAGAAAGCTCAAAAAGAATTTGGCAGTAACACTCTGTATGCATTTTTTCCCTGTTATCTAAAAAAACAATAGCACCAATATATACTAAAGCTTCTGAAAACGAAGCCTGCTTAAATCCATACCCTGGTTGAGTTTGCTGTACCTTCTGCATGGCTTGGTGCCATGGGCTTAGGCTGCTTGTAAATGATCCTAACAAAAACTCCTTAGAGTGCCACTTAATTTTGTGTTGCTTTCTGGATGGCTCTGCATGAGCCTCAAAGCCCTTGCAGACAGTTCAGTTTCCTTGGTGCATGTTTGGTCGCTCTCTGTGACTGCCTGGGAGGCCACCAGCAACCCGCCTCTCTCACTGTCCCAAAGGCAGTAGCCTCAATGTTTACTGCAGCAGCACTGAAGTTTGGTAATTGCAGATTTTTCTTTGGATTTCCCAGCATTAGGCCTTTGAATTGGCAAAATAAATATATATACGTGTGTGTATTAACAAATGCTGCTAGTACTTTTTGTTTTGCACAAATGTTTGTGATAGTTAATACTAATGTTTAAGGAAGTAACCTAATAGTGAGAAATAAGTAATCTTGGCCCAGGTTTGGGGAGGACATTCAGGTGTAGAGATTTCATAGGCCTAGTTTAGTGTTTTGCAGTTAATAGTTAAATTGTTACTAATTTTATGTGACGTATGCACACACTACTGTCCTCGTGTACTTTCATTTCTCTTTCCAAGGGATATAACATTGATGAGACTTGAAAGAGACTAATATGTCACTGTAGATTAATTCTGGCTTTGAAGGGTCTAATTCCCAGTTACTGCTTTTGCTCATATGGATAAATTGTATGAGCAAGTGATTATGCAAAATGAGAAACTATCTAAAGTATAACTTAAGATGTCACTTCAACAGATTCTTTGAATCTTTATGTATTTGCAACATATGCAAAGCTGACAACATTGTTTTAAAAAACATATTGCCCAAGAAAATAACAAACTACTGAATGTATTTTCTCATGAGGCTGTTTGTGGATTGCACTACCAATTCATAGATTTACAGCCTGTATTACAATTTTAGAAGTGCAGGTATGTGAAGTTCTCTTTGTAAATGCATGTACTTTTATAAAAAGTTCTCTATTTTGGATATAATTTCTACCAGATTGTCTTACCAAGAAGCTTAAAGCAGAAATGTTTTTGACTTCTCAGCATGGACAAGATCTGTGCATTATCAGAAAGGAATATAGCTGTACTTTTAGGCCTGTTAGTAAAGGTGCTTGAGCATGTTTTGTGCAGTTAGGAGTTGTGTCATTTGACTTGATTCTCCCTTCTGAAACCCTTCCTGGGAGAAGGAGCCAACCTACACTGGATATACATTGCTGGTACTGGAAAGAAACACGTAAGTGAGGAAGAAAGGATAATTTGAAGCAAGGATGGACATCATATAAGTGCTCCCAGTTAAGCTCAGTATGTGCCCCAGCAACATCTGCTACCGCTCTCACAGGTGTTCATTTGCAAGTGCACCAATACCAAGGAGTCACCGTTGTTGCAAAATCCATAGGATCTCTTGTTGTCATGATGCTAGGGCTTGTGAAAGCCACAGACTCTGTGTAATGGCATCGCCAAGCAAATCTCGAAGGCTCCTCTGAACACATTCCTCCAATGGTGGTGAACACTGTGGAGCACTGACATAAACCAAAGATTTGACGATGGTTGCATTATTTCCCTGGGGCCATGGGGCTTCAGCGTGCTCTGAAAATGGCCTAACATAATATACACTTGGTAGTGCAGGTGCTTTAGCAGCAAAGATATACGCTGCAGTCTGGGGCAGACCTTCTTTGACTATTTTGCATAGTAGCCTGCGTTAGCCTGTGGGAGGAGAGGAGGGCCTGGTGGGCGACAGCAGCAGGGTGCTTAATGTAGCTGCTCGCAGCACCCTGTAGTGATGCAAACACGTGCAGGCACACGAAAGAGCCACCAGTGTATATTTACTTACTCGGTTAATGTTAGGGGTATACTTGGCTTGCAGAAACATCTTTTGACTGTTTCTCTCTCTCTTTCTCTCTCTCTCTATATATATATTTCTCTTTAATATGTGAATAATTTATATTTTGCAGTGAGATGGGACCGTTACTGAGGTATCTAGACTACCACTGTAAGAAAGCGATGAATATCAGAAGGAGCCCTTTCCCTTTCTTAAAACACTCCTACACTTATCAACAGATTTGACCAGTGATTTTAAAGTTACAGATGTTTCTTTGTCATATGGAAGGGGGGTGCACAGCTCTTTCTGCCCACAGCTGTAAAACTGTCCCAAATCTCAAACTGTGCTGAATTGTGCTCACTTCTGCAAAAGAGAACAGCGAGCCTGGGAATTGCATGGGCGTTGTGAGAAGGAAGAATTAAGGGAGTTCACTCGGAGTTTGCAGAAGCTTTTGCTCCTGCCTGCTTGATGTAGGCTTGGACACTCAATGGCTTTACGCTTCCAACCTTCATATGTGTGAGTGTGAAGCACATCTGCAAATAATCGCAGGAGATAGTGCAAAGCTCTGGGAAACTGGCCTTCTATATCTATAAGTCCTGAGGGTTTTTTTTTTTTTTTTTTTCATCACTTCTAAACTATTACAGAAGCCCACATATGTGGAGAAAGCCTCCCTCCTTGGGACATGCAGCGCTTGCTTTGAAGAGCTCACGGTCATGCTTAGGGGTCTGCCAGTTTATCCTTGGTGTGTGGTGCAAAATTGTGTGTGGTGCTGTGTGGGCACAGAGGGGAGCAGTGACAGAAGTGCTGTCAGAGGCATAGATCCCTGGCCCGGGGTCATGGCAGAGCTAGGCCTGGTTTACTGCAGACAGAGCACACGTTCCACAGCCACCTCCACATCACTTGCCCTGTTACATTGGTGGCACCCTTGAATCTAGATGTTATAAACTTCAGCTTTTTTTTTTTTCTGGTTTGTCTCAAGATGTCTCCCAAATTGTGCTGAACTTCTAAGTCTCAACTTGAAATGTGTAAATTTAACACATTGAATTGTGAGGATGAATGCACACTTAACTCCCATGCCTAGCATTCCTGCCCCATTCTGTGATTCTGTGAAGTCCCTGCAATTGGGCACACTTGTGTTTATCTGGAGGAAATGCATACAGTGCTTTGATGAGCTTGATCTGAGTGAATTCTGATTTTCAGTGATGCTGTAGGTCTCCTCTCTCTTCCACTAGCAAAGAAACTTCCACTGCCACACTAACTTTTCAGCTTACTTCAGCATTTCTAGAGTGCAAAGGGCACAGCTGTAGCTGAACAATATAGTCGTTGTAATCCAATAATGAGTCCTAAATATAACAATAATTATAATCTCTTACATTGAGAACAATATTGATAATCAAGAATACTAATCCTTGAGATCCATATAAATATAGCAAGACATGGGACGCTGCAGTGCAATGCATGTTTTAAGATTTCAGGGACTTAAGCAAAACTTTGCATATATTTGTGCAAAGATTTGACATGGCAATGCAGATGGGCATAATGGAAGCAAAAAGTGAGAAATGTAAATGATAATGCTTATCAACAATTGAAGAAAAGCTTTCAGATATTATTCTTGTACTTAACAGGCCTAATTTTTCATTTAAAAAAAAAACAGTTTATAAGTATTATTGTTTCACATATTTTTTTCAGATTTTTTTTTTAAAGCCAATATGAAAGTCTTTGTAAAGTATTGGCCTTGTGGATGAGCCATGTACGATCCATTTAGTTTTGATGTTTCTGCATTTTTTCTGATGAACAAAATTGCAATTTATTGCATAAGCTCTCAAATAATGTTTATTTATCCACATCTCATAAGAGTTCATTATCAGAAAATGAAGAGTGTATCTGTAGGCACAGGAAGAGCAGAAGTTTTAGAGTCGGAATAATAGAACAAAATTTTATTTTAAATTGAAGGATTAGTATTAGCTCAGGGCAGTACTTCTTTCCCTGCCAGGCTCTTCTTTCAATCCCTGACACTGACCCAGTCATCCCCTCCTGATCTCTGGTTTTTCCTCTGCTACAAATCCATCTCCACATTCATCAGTGGCTTTTCTTCTTGGCCACCCCTAGACTCTTCTTCTGGCAAGTATCTTAAAAATTGAGAGAGCAAAGTGCAAGATCAAAAAAAGTAATTCTATTTCTGTTCCTCATTTCATGAAGCTCTACGGCAGTTTGCTGCCATGCCTTGCTTATTTACCCTGCTGCTGGGCACTCTACCCCTCTGTTCTTGTAGCCAATATTGTTTTATAATATCTTCAGCAGAGCCTGAATTACAATTATGTCACTTCATCTCTCATTTGAACTCTTCTCTCATTTGAATTCTTAATTCTGCATGGTTTTCTGAATGTACTGTGTTTCCAATGATCATGGGATGAATTTTCATCTACTGTATTTCTCTTTCATTGCCTAAAAATTTGTAATTTTTTGTTAGCAGTGCCTTTCAGCTGCTATTTTTTACTATCAAGACTTAAAGATTCCTAAGAAAATACATCTGATCTAAACTGCACTGGAAGAAGCAAGTAGTTGTATACTGTGAGTGTGTTATGCTTGGAGAAGTAACTATTTGGGTCTTCTAAATCATTTTTAATGTTAGTTTTAATAGTTTTGGAATTTTATTTTAATCATAAATACGTGTGTGTATATAAATATATACATAATACATATAAATATATATTTCATATATGTATTTATGTGTGTGGGGAAGTGAGAGGAAAAAAAAGGAATGAAAGATGGATTTTCCTATTCTTTGTTCTGGCACTCTGGTGGCCCTAGGAGGAAACCTCTCCCAATGGGAGCTGTGGTGGCACAGAGAGATGCCTGGTGTGCACATACCCAGTTAGCTGCTGCACTAAGTTCAGAAGTAAAGAAAACCTTTTGCATTTGACTGTCTCTCCCTTTGACATGAGGCCAACTTGCAATTTTGTATAATTTAAGCAAGTCCATTAGTAGTAGATCAGCTTCAGCTTAATAAAGCTTAGATGAAAATGCATAAATCATAGCACAGGATTTAATTTACCAGGAACTTAACTGGATGCTTAAGTTTAAAAAATATGTGACATGAGTAGACCTGTCTGCAGGTTCTAAGGTGGCCAGTTGTTAATGCAAGCTGGTTTAAATTTAATGAATATCTAATGGTGAGCAAGGAGAAAGCAGCCAAGATTTTCTATACACTTTTCATATTTAAATGGTTTCTTACATCTTGTTTGTTCAGGTAAAAATGTTTTAAAGAATTTTCAGACTGAAATGGCTTTTGGTAGTGCTACAGAAATGCCCATTTTATGTTAAAATCTAGCTTAAACTTTTCTTTCCATGACTTGCAAATGTCCGTGCTATAGTCCCTTGCCAAAATCTATTAAGGCATAAAACTGATGACGCTTAGGGAGGGTATAGTCATTCTGTCCAGCCTGAAAGATAACTGCAGCTGGCTGACTTTATGTACAAACAAACAAGCCAAATGTCATTTTTTTTTTAAAATGCTTTGCATCTTTTCTTCACGTGAAGGGTTATTCCCTGTATTGTCTATACATTACTGCTCTTCGGTAAGCGTTGTGTTTACAGGACAAGGACGTGCAAGGGAAGTCATCTGCTTGTGGACTCCTTCCGATTTTCCAAGGTAGCTTAAAAATATACTCCCTTGTCTGTTATGTTTCAAGTATGGTAGTTAAATCTATAATGTTCATAATCTTTTCTTTAGAGTTAGCAAGGACATAAGCACTGTTATTTCATTGTGATTTTCCAGTCTCAATGAAAACATACCTTTGCCAGCAAATTGGGGAATAATCTTCTACCCACATGCTACCCTTTTTAGAGACGTATCTTCTCATGTATGTCTGAGTAGCTGATTAGAAAAATTGGAGTTCAGACTTAGGTATAGAGAAAGATAATGTGCTTTAAATACCTTTTAGGAGTGCACTGGTCTCACAAAGACACATTTAGAAAAGGATTCATTTACTCTTTAGTCTTGTTTTTATTTTCAAGGTAAACAAATATGCAGCTTTGCTATACCGGATATATATTATCACTCTACTTTCATGTGTGTAATCTATATTTTACATAGCCATTTCTGTTACTTCTGTTAAAAAAAAAAAAAAAAAAAAAAAAAGGCAAGGCCAGGCCATGTTTCAAGAGGAATTTTTCTAGAGAAGTTTCTTTTTGGTGCTAAACACATTGGCTTTTGAGCTATTTCTTTTGGAGGAGCTGCTATAATAGCTGCTGCTATTTTTGCTATTGTTTTTATCTGCTTAGTGTCACAGACAAGGTAGCACTTGCACTGAATTTAATACAAAAAGTTGCCCCTTTGCTGTTAATACACAGGAGAGTAAATGTGGGTACATAGTACCTCAGTGGTACTCAAGCCAAACAAAATGTACTATGTATTAACATTTGCTCTTCTAAGCCCCAGTGAAACCAGCTAGGTTATGAGTGTATAGCAGGACAGCACTGACAAACCCCATGGCTGATGAGCTCAGGTGGAAGCATCCTAAGTGGAGGAGAGACTTTATTGTAAGTAACAGCCTTGGAAGTCTGTGAGTCATGAGCGAAGTAAAAAGACTACCCTCCTTTAGAAATGAGGCAGGAAAAAAAAAAAAGTGAAATTGTATAGAGTTCCTTTTAAAGGCCAGGTCTAAAATGAAGGAGAGTACCATTGGATGATTTTACGTTAATCACCCTTATTCTTGAAGTATTTGTTCCTTTACATATACCCACAAGATTCTGCAGAGATTATTTGTGTGTCTGTAGGTGGGTGTGAGGTGATTTTTGCTGTTGTGTACAAGACCGTGACTTCTTTGTTGGCATCACAAAACGTGTCTGATGTACTGTAATGACTAGCCTGAATTTTGGATAGAGGCCACTGTTTTTAAGATGCCCAGGACCATGAGATGCTGGGCACCCTTAATCGCACTGACAGGTAGGAGCAGCGGACAGTGCATCAAGCTGGGGTGCGTGCTGGGGCTGCTGCTGCTCCTGGGCTGTGTGACACCCCTGGCTAGGAGGCCGTCTGCAGGTAGAAGAGCATCACAGAGTGGCAATTACAGAAATTTCTTAGGGTGGTGAGGTTGGGAGGGATGGATGTTGGTGTTACAGAAAGACAAGAGAGCTCCAAGGAAGGATGGGCTTCTGCATGGAAGGCTTTTGAGATTGGCCATTCAAGGTACATCTTGTTCTGCCCCAGGTTAAATGGATTTATCGGCCAGGATGCTGCCTCCTCTACTACTCCCCTCTGGCTGCCTGCTGGAGCCAGCAGCCCTATCTGCCATGTCTTGGGAAGTCAAAGGGGTGGGTGAGCAAAGCTGGCCAACTTTTCTTTTTAACATTATGTACAGTTTTATTTACAAAAAGCATTGCTGCTTTTAAATTAAGGAATAGAATGACAGAAATAAATGACTTAAAAAGGATGGTCTATTTAGGGAGAAAGAAGAAGTAATTGTGGCAAGCTGTTCTGCAAATGCCATGCAATCTACATTAAAATTATTTTGTTCTTCCCTGCATGTGTTTTATTACGAATTTGGTGAGTCAAGCAATTGTCAGTAATGTTTTTATTTTCTTTATTTTTTTTCTTACCTTGTATGAACTATACCTATCAATCTGTATTATAGCTGAGTGTTAAAATACATAGGAGGAAGAGTACTGGCTTTATTTAGAATTAACTTAGTCTGTTTATTAAATGCATCTGTCATATCTCTTTCTGAATTTGTATTATAAGTCTGTCATGATCATGATTTTTTTTTTTTTTTTTTTTTTGAGCCTGATGACGTTCAACATTTTAATGATATTGTTCTCATTCAGCAGTGTATGTAAGCAGAGTGAGACTTAAGCTTAGGAATCACAGAAGTACTTCCTGCTTTTGTTTTTAGTCATCTAGCAAAGGCACGTATTATCTGTTTTCAGTACATTTTTAGCTGAAGTGTTTTATGTATTGTCAAGAATATTAATTTTCTTTCAAAAAAGTAAATACTATTATACATGACACTGCACATGTAAAATAGTTCATGGAATTAGTTTACCAGATAAGAATTAGGCTTCAAAGAGCTCCTGAATGAAACCTGTACAAATATGGATAAATCAGGAAGGTTCTTGTCAGATACCTTGAGGTGACGGCTGTGTGTGTGTGTGTGTGTGTGTGTGAACAAGTAAAATGAATTCAAGAGGGCTGGAGGAAAAATACTTCTGTGTACAACTTATATTTCATTTTTATGACCAAATGAGTTCTTGCAGATCTGCAAGTGGCCTTTCATCCAGGTGTCAGGCCAAAATGATAAGTTTTGTTTAGTAAAATGTTGTCTGACTCTCATTGCTGCTTATCTGCTTGCTATTGATCATGAGCATTGCCTGGTGTGCGAGAGCACAACGGCAACATTTGGACGTATAGCAGGCTGTCACCCAAATGCCTTGGGAACACACAGCACTTTGCTCTCTGAGGTGCTCTGAAGCAGCAGTGTCGAAGCAAGGAAGAAATTAAGATCTTCCTTTTCTGCATCATAGCCCTTCCACGCTGACACTTTATTTTTGTTTAACAAGCTGCTTTAGGGCCAGAACCTGAGTATCCATTTGTGTAAAGGGAATAATACCAAAGATACAGGGTATGTATGACACCCCACAAAGCAGCAGGCCATGTTGCTTTGGCCTTTTGTGAATGTTTCTCTCTTCTTTAATGTGTTTGGCAACCACGTCATTTTAGGATCAGTCTTAGTGGTTCTGATGATTCAGTTTTATCATCTATAGGAGAATAAAAAATTTTTTTTTTAAAAAAGGTAGATTGTTGTTCTTATTGAGAATTTAACAGATTCTTCTTTCCTTATTGTAGAATTAGAGGAGAATTTTTAGCTCCTCTCAAGCTGATCATAAATAGCAGAGACCAGATTGCATGGCAACATGTGATACATGATCAATCCCAGATCATCATTTTTGTTCTCTGCTAATATATTGTAAAAGAGTGTGTTGATGATTTGAGCAAGTATTAATTAGAAAAGGAAATAAATTGAAAATAATGCAAAAATGCCAGATTAACTACTTGCAAGTGGTTTCATTTTTGAGACGGGAAATCTTGTTGCAGACTGTGGAAGGAGATGGTCAGGTAGGCAGAGGCTGCTGAATTTGGGGACTGGATAAAGAAAATTTCCTGTGTCGTGGGCTCTGAAGGTTTTATTTACAGTGGGTTTGCTAGAGGTTTAGGTTTTGGCACACAGATTCTGAAAACTGAAGCCATGTGAAGATTGTGTTGGTGTGTGCAGGGGATTGGTGAGATGTAGCAAGGGCAAAGCATGTGCCCTAGGAGCAGCAGGCTGAGCTAGCAGTGGGTGCTCCTGCCTAAGGACTGATATTTTTTTGGTGTGATTCTCTTTGGACACGAGGCTGCCCCTGGAGGCAGTGAAAGATAAAGATAAAGGAAACTGCTGCAAAATCGCTCCCAGAGAAGCCTCTGCTGTAAGGTGGGGCTCTTGTCATTCTCCTGCTCCACAGAAAGAAGCCGCAGTCAGATGGATCCTTTCTCTTCCACAAAGAAGTACAAATTTGTCTAATCCATACAAGGTAAAGAGCAGATCCTTTCTCTTCATTACAGAGAGCTGGCTGTGGCTGTTCGACGACAGCCATCAGGGAGATGGTATGTTTTAAGATGGAACTGAGTTAGTGTATTCTGGGCTTCATCAAATAGTAGCAAGTAGCGAGTATATTCTTCCATCAGAGGGCAATCTCTTTGGCACAGATTTCAGCGTGCAACCCTGAAAATCCAGGGGTCTTCCTCATCCTTTAGGCAAGCATGTGCTGCAGCATATCCCTGTGCTGTGCTAGCTGTGCACGGTAGGAAATGCAGGACAGATTAGCACAATTCTGCAGTGCTTTTTGCTCCAGGCAAAAACATGTAGTCACCTACATGTTGTTCCATTGGCACGCAAACTGAAAACTAGAGCATGGGTGGTCCAGATTTCCTCAGTACCTATCACCCAAACCAGCACTTGATCCAGTACAAACTGGAATAGAAATTCCTCTGTGTCCTGGACAGACAAGTTGCATCCACTTTTAGGGTCTCCTGGCATAATGTACATGTTTCTACTCCCCAGTTACACTGCTTGCAGCATAATGCAGATCTTGATGAACGGCTTTTCATGTTCGATAAGCTGAGCTGGATCTGCTATTGCAGCTGGGAACTTAGTTTATAGATTGTTGTGCCTTCACCTTTGTTGTTCTTCAAAGCCCTCTGCCAAAGCCTTTTTGTTCTCCAAACCTTTTGGGCTGGTATGATCCGAGAACTGCCAAGAAGTTCATCCTGGTGCATTTGTTCTTGGGGGAGGAGAGATATGACGTTGTGATGTGGCATTACCATTTTTATGCCCCTTAATGGGGCATCCGAGTCAGGTATTCCACAAAGAGACACATTTCCTAGCTGTGGACATCTCCAGCAGGCCCTCTACACCATGGGATCTTCCCTTTCTCCTTATTCTCCTCTTCCTTGTGTAATGGAGGCATTGCTAGCTTACTTATTAAAGGGCTGTCAGATGTGCATTTATGACACGGTATACTAAAAAAATTCAGGGCTCTGTCCTGGCTTCAAGGTATTGTCCAGAGGCAGAAAAGGCCAGGAAGCCACTCTGCTTCCCTATGTATTATGGTTTCAGGGCACCATAAAATGGTATTACCTGCACAGTGCTTATATATTTTGCTTCAAATTAGGGCATGTATCCTTTGCTGGCTTGATTTTTGGTTCCAGTCCAGTTTGATTCATCTTCCCATACATGACTAGGTGTTGCTAACTTTCCACTTTCCTTCTCTCCTCCTGTTTCGGCAGGTTTGGATGACTGTCTGCAGCAATATATTAAGAATTTTGAGAGAGAGAAGATCAGTGGTGACCAGCTACTACGGATTACTCATCAAGAACTAGAAGATCTTGGAGTCACACGCATTGGTCATCAGGAGCTTATCTTGGAAGCAGTTGACTTGCTCTGCGCATTGGTAAACTTCTGGGGGTAAAAGGGGAGGGAGTGAGCAGTGCTGGAAATATTCACAGTTTGTGTATTCATATGTCTCCTCCTAGAGACTATGAAACCAGCACAAGAAAATCTTGTCATGTAACATACAGACAATTTAACATTCTAAACTGGAGGCAAGATAAAGAATGGTACCTGTTGATAAGATGTTATTTGTTATATAATTTAGTATCAGAGACTTAAGGCTTATGTTTCTTGTCTTTATAGAAGAAAAGTCTATCTGAAATCACACACACACAAAAAAAAAAAAAGAGTTAAAAAAAAAAGCTAGGCTGTGTTTGAGTTGGAATATAAAATAGTTATTTGTTTGAATGCAATAATTGAATGCTGTTTGCCCTTTACAAACAAAATGCCCTGATATTAACCCTGTCATTTTTCACTGATTCTTTAATGCAGTCTCATAGAGTGTTGCACACTATGTTTTAGATGATTATTTTAGTTTGCTAAGACATAGCTGCCTGTATTTCACAGTAGAAGAGGTTAAATAGGGAAATAATTATCTGGTGTGTAAATAACATATATATCTTTGATGGAGTAGAGAGGATTTTGGTAATGGTCTTTTCAGTCGCATTGCGTCACGGAAAACTCGGATTATCCCCTCTGCGATGGGTGTGGGTGGTGACTTCACTCTTCTTAGGAACTTTTTTGTGTGCGACAGTAAAGATTAATGATAGATTGGGCACACTGCATTCTCAGCTGTGGGAAGAATTGTGAGCAGCTCTGCTAAGATGTACTTGACTGCCAAAAGTGGTGCTTTACAGATCTTAATACAACATCCTTTTCCAAGCTTCAGAAGCAGCTTTAAGAAAGCTGAATCCTGGTGGAAGAAATGAGAGCTGGTGGACTTCATGGCTCTGTAGAAGGGCTTGTATTTGCAGTATGCAGAAGCTTTTATGCATATCCTGTTCAGAAAATACCCAGGTGGAGGTAATGAAGAGAAGGGACTGAAAAAAAAAAATGTGGAAAAGTAAAGGAGAGAAAAGCCATTACTTGGAAGGTGCTTGACTTCAAAAATGTCTCTAGATTTTTGTTCTTCAGAGTAGTACAACTGTTAGTATAATTATTGATAATTTGTGAAGTGGCTCAGTAAAATAAGTGAGCTCATTTATTTACTTTTTAAAATAATATAAATGATGAAATCCTGAAAAATACTGCTGTTATACAAGGGAACATACAGAGAGCAATCTGCAATTGCTTTTTTTTTTTTTTTTTTTTTTTTTTTATCAGGCAGTGCAAAAGGAAAGAAAATAGAAAGTAAATAGTTTAATTCAGACAAAATCTAAGCGTGAATATTGACAACCATTTTTTTCTAGGTATATAAGGGTGACATTGTGGCTCTTTCAAAAATAACTTTTTTTATGAAAAGAATATTTAGCTAAAATATGCTTGGCTTTTTTTCTTTCCCTCAATACATAATTACAAGATATATTTGCTTGTCTGAAGATAACAACTGTATTTAGCTCCCTTAACTGGACAATAGCATATGGAAATAAGTTATATTTAAAGTATAGAATTTGTAGTAAAGGCTAATACTGCCTAATTCAAGCAGTAAGTTTCTACCACACTGTTTCTTGTTTCATATGTTGTTGTCTGTTCATTTCAGCTCCTCTTACAGAAAACATCATCACTGGAAACACAACAGTAGGCAATCAAACCACAACTTCTAATTTAAGTCAAGGTTTCTGCAGTCTCACAATTGGCTACTGATGGCTCCTCAAGGATACAAAATGTGATTGCTATATTGATTTCAGTAGACATAATTTGAATTTATTGTCCACCAATCAGATAAACCTCTTACAAAATTTAATTTAGAAAAAATCTTTTAGGCTGTAGTTGTCCTATACTTACAGGCTTACATTTTTATTGCTTCAGTTAATATCTGTCCTGGTTAGTGCTTTTCTGTTCTTCAGATTAGTCTCTAATGTGGACTGCATATCTGGGAGAACTTTAAGCCTCTGAATCTGAAACTTTTGGATAATAGTTAATGTAGATATTCTGTATGTAAATGTTTTTTGTTTAATGAAGTTATCTGTTGTTTTTTTTTTCCTCCTATTTCAGTGGAATTTTGTAGAGAGTTTGTGATATAATTTGGCATGAGTTATAGAGTAGTGACCAAATGGGATTAATAAATATTTGAGTGATAGCACAGTGCGATAGGACAGGAACAGTAATGTAAAATCAGTCTTGCAACAATAACCTATTTTAATATAAGACTAAACATTAGGAAACAAAAGGATTCTTCCTTCTGATTCCCTCCTTGTTCTCTCTGGGTTAGTGAGTGACCACCAAAGTATCTTTTCCAGGGAATGAGAGCAACAGAGCTGCTTCCCAGTTTATTCCTGCGCAGTTGCATAAAGGGGAAGTTTCTCAGGCAGTTGCCATCAGTGAAGAAAGCTTCAGTAGTGTTGGGAACTGCTGTGAGTTAGGAGCTGCTTCTTTCCTCTCCCCTTCCCTACATTTTTTTGGAGTTCCAGGCAAGGGGCCTGCCTTCTGTCCAGCTGCTACTGCCAGTGTTCATGCTTTCTGGGGATAATTCAGTGCATATATATCCCATACAAGCTGAAGCTGGACATGCTGAACATGTTCCAGAGGAGAAACGGCAATATAACTGAAGAGTGTGCATGCTCAATCTCTCAATCAGTCTGTAAAGGAGAGAGCACGTTCAGTGGATTAGCTTGCCTTTGTGTGTTTTTGTGTTTTTATAGAATACATATGTCACAAAAGACAAGATGAATGAAATCATACTGTCTGCTTAAAAGAAGGGAATAGTGAGTTTTATGATGGCCCTTCATTGTTGCAAGGAGTTCATTGCATGTCTTTGGCTCAGCCTTAGAGAAAATACCAGGGCTGAATTAGTCCTTTGGAATTGTTCCATTTCCAGCAAAATACATCTCTTGTTCTTCCCCTTCTGTACAAACTAGAAAGCAAAGCAGAAACTGCACTGTTGGCAGCAACAGGGAGATTCCTGCTGGACGTGGACTTGTGTGTTTATTTATAGTGATAAACCTCTCAAAAATATTTGACATCTCCAAAGCAGCTGAAAAATATTTGACTAAGAAGCTGCTTGCCCAGTTCTAGAAATATAGGAAAGATTGTACCGAATTAGCTAGCATGGTATTTTCCCAAATAATGAAAAGTTCACTTGTTCATCCATCACCTTATAAAAAGTACTGCTCAGACCCAGCCTCAACATCATCATTTTCATTTTCAGTATGTGTGTGGCAGTGAAGCTAGGGTAAGACTGTGTGCTTTACATTTCAGCAATAAATGATGTAACAGATCTTCCTCTACACATGCAGTGCAAGGAGCCTTGTTTCCTTGGTGGTTTCTCTGAGAAATGGAACTGAATGAAAAATGGCAATAGAGAGTTCATTGACAATAGACAATGTTCATGAAAGAGGCATGCATATTGAATGCATGGTTGTGGTTAGGTTAGAATAGGTTAATGAAAAAAATGTCATCTGATCCTTATATCAGTTTTCAGTTTTAGAGTACACCTAGGGGTCTTGAAGCTCTTGAAAGATCTAACTGTGCTGCAGAAGGCAGAGAAATGCCCATAAATCTTGATCAATGTTCTGCTGTCTTAAGATGGCAGCTCATTGTGTCAAAACATGGTATAACCATTTTTTGCTAAGTGTCCAAGATCTCCAGATTGTCTATATGCTTCGTAATTATTATGGTTTGCACAGAAAATACTACCTCTACCCTTTGTCTCACTCTGTTGATGAATTCAGAAACCATCACGCAGCCAAAAATTTCCACATCAATCTTTAAGAAAAAAGATGGACTTTGCCCAGTCAGTTACCCCAGCACCTTGATAAATGCATTTGTTTTTTTCGCTTTACTACTCCAAAATATCACATACTATTTTTGGGGAAAAAAAGTTTAATTTAGTTCATGAACACTTTCAAATACTTAAAAAAATGATACCTTAAAATGGAGAATGTGTTGTCATGCCAAAATAAATACACTTCATATTGACTTCATAAATAGTTTGGGGATATTTTAAAGTTTTCTTTAAACAAAGAATTTTGTAAAGTGCCCATAAATCTGTATAATACCTTTTAAGGGGGACCTGCATTTTTTGTAAAATAGAGATTTTGGTTAAGAAGAAAAAAGAAATTCTTGCTTTGTACAAAATTCTAATGACCTGATTTCATGTCAGTTATTAAATCTGCCGTGACTGCACAGTATGATCTTCTGTACATTTGAATTTGTAAAGATAAAAGATTGCAGCACATGAAATATCATTATTTGGCAAAGACATTGGGATGCACTAACAACATGAAACTACTTAACATTTACTGCTAAAACAAAACATTTTATATGGAAATGAATTTAAAAATAGACCTGCTTTGTCATGAATGATTCCTCTTAAGAATTATGCTTTTGTTCTAAATTTCATTTTCTTGCTATTTCTCACAGAGGAATCTTTTTGTTTGCCTTTATGCATAGTTAGAGATCTTAAAAATACTTTCATCAGTAATAGTGAACATTAGATTTAATCACCATAGTGCTAAAGGAGAAGGATTTTATTTCAGAAGGGAAATTCGTATGTGCAAATGTTAGGATTTATTGTTGCTGTCTGCATGTCCATAGTAGAAAGATTACCTCTTTTACTGTTGTTCTTTGCAATTAGGTTTCTACTTATACATCATCTGCTGCTGATCTTCAGCCATTGCTAACTCATAACAAAGGAGAAAATTCTGAATCAAAGGACTGTAACCAGAACAGGAAAATCAAGGAGTTAAAGAGTTTCTGATAGCTGACACAGATCATCTTAAAAAGATTTGTTGCGCCTCCTAGTTTTAGCAGACCTTTCACACAGAAGTGCAGTAAAACCTGTGGTATGTCAAAGGCAGTAAATATGCCTGAGAGCAAAGAATGAGTCTGCTTCACTTCCCATCTGCCTGAAGAATCTGTTATGGTTCCTAGATACTTTCCTTATCTGCTACCTCTTTGGGCTGTTCTGAGAATCAAGAAGGTGTAAAATATGGACTCTAATTTAAAGGAGGCTGGTAAAAAAAATTTTTTTTCTCTTTCCCCCAAACATCTCAATAGCAGTTTAACAAATTTTGCAATATGTACAGTTGAATACTTAACCAATGTATTGAATTCTGGAGAAATAAAAGCACTTAGCTAACTAGGGACAAAATAACATGACAACAAGTTGCAAAACTAGAAAATAGTGACTGCTTGGTCTTGCAGAATCTGCTGGTTGAATAAGGGTAAGCAGAATAATGAGGTAATTGCTCTTGAAGTGCTACAGAGCGTACCTAGGGTTTGCCTTCCTGATTTCTTACTTGATTGTTTTGCAGTATCGGAGCTGCTTTTTCAAGAGTGGGATGATGACAGTAATTAGTCCTTCCTTGAGTTCAGTCAGATGAGAAGTGTTGCACACCTTTTCTTTCTTTCTTTTTTTTTTTTTTTTTGAAACATTTAGAGAAATATTTACATTTTTCGAAACTAAATAGTTAATGTTAGCAATAGGTGACATTTGAGCTAGTGGTCTTTGTTTCCTTACCTATTTGTTTTGCATTTGCAAAACAGATGTGTTAGGATCGTATGTTCTGCACTTCTAAATTATCCCATATGTCAGTGCTATTTGGAGGAGAAATAACCTTAGTGTTGGCATTTCATGATATTGGAGGAAGGGCCTTTAGAAATATATGTTGTAGGCAGATCTGATGAGGTATAAAGTTACATAAGGCACCTTCAATATGACAAGCTGCATTCTCAGTTGCTCACAGCTTTGGGCTGGTAAACTCCCTGCCTTTGTGGGATGTGTTCAGACAAAGGTTCCTGAAAATGAGTTTTAGCAAAAGATGACTTTGTTCATTCTGAAAACACTTTTGAAGAAAAAAGTTGGAATTTTTCATGGCAATTTTTGGCTTCCCCAAATTTTGAGGTGTGATTTTTGACATGGCTGCCATGGGCCCCCAAATTGATGGGATGCTGTCTTGTTTATTCATGTAGAAGCTGTCCAGGGATTTCTGCCAAATCTGTGAACTGTATAATTTCTTTTTTCCATTTTTTTATGTTCAAAAGCAAGAGGCATTACATCCAGAAATGCTGCTCAGGAATTAAATTTGGAAGCTGAAACCAGTGAAAAATAGTAAAGAGCAGAATTCCTTCCTTTAACTCTTAAATCCATTTCTCATTAGTCATATGCTATTCTCTCATGCAGTCCCTGCCTTAACCTATGAATAGATGGAAGAAAACTTTGTAAAAAAATACATGAGAAAGAAAACTTATGATTTTATGATTAGGAATTTTATCCAGTATTACCAAGAAAAGTTAGACCTACCTGCTAAGTTATATTACTTTGCTCATAATTTATTATACAGTGCATGTAGTTTGTTATGAAGTACAGCTATCTTCTAGACTGTAATATTTGTCTTTTATTTTCCTTCTTTAAAAAAATAAAGTTTTCTTCTTAAAAATAATGGTGACAAATATTTGCCAAAGAGAAATAATCCATTACTTTCTGTAATTTATGCAGTGATGGTTGTCTTCTCTATTGAGAAAGCAGAAATTAATGTAACGCTGAGAATTTCTATGCGTGGCTGGGGAAAGTGTTCCTGTTTTTCATTTGCCCAGAATGCCAGTTTGTGTAATATCTTCAGGCCCATCTTGTGCAGTTTAAG
Organism: Nothoprocta perdicaria; assembly: GCF_003342845.1. Lineage (NCBI taxonomy): Eukaryota > Metazoa > Chordata > Aves > Tinamiformes > Tinamidae > Nothoprocta > Nothoprocta perdicaria. The sequence continues at coordinate 1,973,369 of NW_020454228.1, forward strand.
CAAGAGTTAGCACTGATCACTGCAGGTTTTTTGCTTCACATGGTTTCCAGCAGATTTTTGGTCTTGAAGTGAAGAAATGATTATTTAGGGAAATGAGCAGAGGGGCCATATGCTCATTTCTGAGTTCTCTGCATCAGGCACGCAATGTCCTTGAACTTAATGTAGCCTTTGTGCTTTAAGTGTACAGGCTTTAGTGGCAGCAGGAGAAGTTGAAAACATGTCTTTTGAGGGATTTATGTTCTTGGGTGGTAGGTATGCATTGCGAGCTGTGATGCTGAGAGCCAGGCTGTTTCTGGAACCTGAGCTTGGCTTTTTTTGTCTGCTGTGTCCAGCTGGCAGTGGTCTTGTGAAGACACATAAAAGGACCTGAAGTGCTCGTTTAGGTGCCGTGAACTGGACCTTCTGGCACTGTGGGGAGGCTGTACCTGAGGCAAGTGAGGCAGTTGGCATTGGATGAGCTGGGCACACTATAGGGTGAATTGGGTCAAATGCACTTGCCTGGTAGCCCAGGTTGAGTGCATTTAGCCTAGGAGGGAGTCAAAAACGAGCTTTGTTAATCCAGAAGAGTTCACTTTACCTCTCCAGTGTGGTGACCGAGCTCTCTCCATGAAAGCAAAGCTCATCAGCGGTGATTAGAACTGCTGCTTGTCAGCATGTGAAGAGAAGAGCTAAATTCATCACTCACACTGTCATGAGAAGCCTCAGAAAAAGTAATTAGTGGGTAAAATCATCTACTAATAGGCTCTCCCACCTTTAGCTGGAAGGAGGCTGACAAGCAATTCCTGTGCGTGCCGTAGCTTCATCAAGCTCACGTTTTGTGATTGCTGGAGATGACTCCATCGGTGGCATTTCTGGTGATGGGGGGTGGGTCTCTGAAGGGACCCTGGTTCTCTGTTTGCAGGTGCAAAAGAGCATGAGAAGACTCATATTACTTCCCATGGCCTCTGCGAGGATGCAGAGATTTTTTTGTTCTTCCAGTGACGGCGAATTTTCTTTTGGCCGATGAAACTATGACTTGTGTTGGTGCAGGCTAAATGCAGTGTGAGGGGAAAATACAGAGTTGTCTCCTTTGCCTGCAATTATCTTTTTATGTTGCTTGAAAATAAATGCATTGTTTTGCAAAGAAAACTATTGTTAATAATATATCACATGTAAATTATGATTATACTTGGCAATTATTTCTTGAGCAAGCTTTCTTCCCCAATATTATAACATGTAACTTTGTTTTAAATGAAGGTCAGAGATAGTAGTAACAAACAAAATGTGGATTTTGTGAGTTTGGCTGCTCTTTTAGAATCCCTCTACTTGAGGACTTCAATAAACACAGCTGTCCCGAAACATATCCTGCCTGAAATTTATCTCTGTGTTCTGCATCCCTGGATACATCTGTCTCTTGCTATGGGTGGAGGTTTTACTGAAATCAATCCTATTCCTAATATAACACTACATTTTATATATATATATATATATATATAAAATCTATATTTATATATAGATTCTAAATGTATCAGTTCTTCATGTTAAAGAAAGCACATATTTATTTAGAATGCATATGGAAATACACTGCATACTTCAATATTGTACCTCCCCTTGTCCACCAATGGAAAAAGGCATCTGAAAAAAGAGTGTGATGTTAACTTGAAGCCATTAAGTTTCCTTAGGGCTGATTTCTAAAGGAAGCATATCTCTCTCTATATATGTAGATAGATATCTATTATATATACGTATACATTCATGTGTGTATAAATATATATATATATATACACACACATAAATGTACTCTATTTTCTTATTGCAGAATAATTTTTCGAATGCCTTTTTTCTATGTCTGTCTGTATTTCTTTTGTTATTACTGATTCTTTACATTATAGTAGCACCCAAGGCTTGCAAGTTGCCTGTGTGCCTGGCATGGGGCACACAATACACAGGCACAAACTGATCCAGAAAGCATCCTGTATAAACAGACCAGTTGAAGACTGGAGGGATTGAGGGGAAAAAAGAGGTGAAATAAGTCCAGAACTGGGGATCCCAGCTGGCGGGATCTTCAGTTGCACTGATGAGAAGTTCCAAAGGGCAAAAATAGTGATAGCAGAGACAAGGGAAAAAAAAAAAAAAAAAAAAAAAAAAAAAAAAAAAAAAAAAAAAAAAAAAAAAAAAAAAAAAAAGGAGGGCGTAATATATGGTTAGGACACAAGCAGCTGCAAATCTGTCCCATTTTAGTCTGAAATGGCAGTTGTACCGTAAGGGGATGTGGGGTGATGAAACCCTCCTTCTCCGGGCATGTGGTATTTAGTGCTATGGAGGTCACCTCATGGACCTAACATGGCATTGAGCAAACCCTGCAGTTCCCAGTTAAATTGCCACAAGACTGCGAATTGTGTGCTAAAAACATTGTGAAAACTGAGACACATCAGTTTGTGAGGAGATACAAAGACTGAGAGGGACAGTGTGATGAATTTCTGAGGAAACTCACATTTGCATTGCTAGCTTGAAGATAAGCGCAGTAGCTGGTTATTGCCTTCAGCTTCGTTGTAACATCCATGTTAATTATGAAATTCAATAGTGCAGTATACCAAAACGATGAAATCTGATAAGCAAACCTATAGTAAACCTGCATTTTATAATCATTCCATTCTGTGTTTGGAGACCAGGGCAGTATGCTAAAGGTTTCTGGTGCAGGTGTTGGGATGCTGCTGCTTTGGTCACTTGACCCTCTGAAAACCCTTTTCTGAGATTGCTCAAGGCAAACTGATCTGCAAGAATTTTGCAAGTTATATCTTTCTTTGTCAGGAGTATTTTCCTTTTGTTTCGGTCCTAGCTAATTTTGCCAAATTGAGCTAACTGCTTAAGAAATATGAGAAAATAAGGCCCCCATCAGACTCTCTCAAGCAAATTACAGCAAAACAAATTTATTTTTAGCTGATGCTTCTCCCTGTTATTTGGATGAATTTAATAAGTAATTAGTTATGAGCCATTTAACTGCATAACAAAATATGTTTTACTTTTCCATCCTAATTTATTGCTTTGTTCTTCTAATTTTTTATTATTTATAGCCTAAATCAATGCGTTGTATAATTGCTGTAGGAACATTACATGATAGTTAAGTCATTGCCCAAATGTGTTAAGCATGATGGCAGAGGACAGCACCTACACAGTGACGGTTCAGTCGGTAAAATTATCCTTAAAGCCCTGATTGGCCCCCCAAAATATATGTTCACAGAAGTCACAGTAGAGGTTTTGTAAATGTGACCTTAGCATATGTTTAGTTCTCCCTCAGACGTGTTCCCTGCTGAGAAAAGATGATGGTTGTTACTTTAGTGGATCCACATTACGTGTGTTCAGTTTGCAAGTGTGAAGAGGCTATGGCTGGGGGATGGAAATAACGTTTCCTTGCTGCAGTATTCTGACATTTTCTTTCGAGCAGAAGTTGCAGAAATAATGGATGTTGAGTGTTAGCAGCACTCAACTCAGTACAGTTTTCCTGGAGTCACTGCCTAGTTAAAGAAGAGACAAGTTTATTTAGTAGATCTTTCTGATTAGGAGCATGATAACTACTGTAGATTGCCCATTTTTCATCCATTGGTTATAGAAACAGGACTAAGGTCAGTGAGCAGTCTTAGGTTGTGCTTGGTGAATCTTGCTTCTCCATTTTTCTTGTGGACCAGTTAATGAGGAGCCAAGGCCAGGTATCTGGGGCAAAGATTGGTGCAGTTAGAGAGTGTCTATAGGTAGTAGATTTTTTAGTATGCACCTGAACTCCAGAGGTGGGGTTTCTGCAACCCACTTCATCATCATTTGTTTTAAAAAATGGGCTTTCTCCAGTAGTAAGTGGCCCTGGCCATAGTCGTCAGAAAAAAATGGGAGAGCTGTGAGATACAACCCCATGAGGCAATAAGCACCTTCTACAGTCCCCTGCAGAAATAGTAAGCTCAAATCTATGCACTTACTTTTGAACTATCTCTTCACTATTTTTCCTAGCCTTTATGAAGGAAAACAAATCTATTTTAGAAATAACAAATCTCTGATGACACTATAATATAATTGAACATTAATTTAATGCATTCTTAAGTCTAGTTTCAGCAACATTCGTGTAGTTGAAGGATTTCCAAGTACCATTTGTTAATATTGCTGCATAATTATTTCAGTCTCTGCTACTTAGCTGGAGACCATAATTCAAGCTTGAGGGGTTGGATATTAAATGGAAGCAAAGTTTGCAGCTTGGCTTTACAAGGGCAACATAGACACGGTGCAGGGGAGTACTGTGGGCTCTTGTGTGTGATTCAGCTTGTCCTTTACTGCTGACAAGAATAAAAAGAAGTTCATGAACACATTTCCTTCACTAGAATGAAAAAAAATTGGTGTTACACCGTGTCCATACTGTGTACTTGTGCTGGTTCTGAGCCCTCTTTTGTGAGCTTAGAAATTGGTGTATGGACTTCAGTGACAGATCATAACCATTAGATCTACTGAGAGAACCATCATATCTGTGGGGATGGATGAATGTTCTGCTTTTAATATCAATCTTCCAGAGTAGGATTTTTTCATACTGAGTTGTTTTTCTCAATGCACTTAAAACCAGCTTAGAGATCACTCATACTTCTGCTCTTCTTTTGTTCTATTTTTATGCACTTTAGAAACAGAACATGCCATACATTCAAAAAATAATGAGTAGGTGTATTTCTACTTTAATTATTAGGAATGGTTAAGTTTTGAAGCAGAAGAGCAGTCTTGCTGTTTCTCAGTACTTCATTTTGAGCTGCAGAGCTAACTGCCTTTATTTATTTTCTTTCTTTTTCCTATGCAGAATTATGGCTTGGAAACAGAAAATCTAAAAACCCTTTCTCACAAATTGAATGCATCTGCCAAAAATCTGCAGAACTTCATAACTGGGAGGAGGAGGAGTGGTCATTATGATGGACGGACGAGCCGCAAATTGCCAAATGACTTTCTGACATCAGTAGTAGATCTGATTGGAGCAGCAAAAAGTCTACTGGCTTGGTTGGACAGGTAAAATCTCCCAATAGTGTCACAGGTAACCAGTTCATGCACATGCACAAGACTCAGACTGTTTGCAAAATGTTATGTAGGCATTGAGATGTAAGCAGAATCCATTGACGAATTTTGAGGGAAAATTTCTAGCAATTTTTTTTGTCTGCCAGCACTGAATTCAGACAACATACAGTACAGTATTTTTAGATGCTCTGCAACCCTACACATGATCTGGGAAAACTATGCCAACAGGATGACATTGTTAAAGTACATATGTGCTTTTTATTAATATTGAACAACACTTTGATCAACACAACTCAGATTCATTGCTCTGATACGATCAAACTTACAAAACTGTGACTGTGCTTTTCGTTACACTGATACTAATATATACTTCCACTGTATATGTGTGTGAAGACATGTGTTGCAGTTCAGATTTATTAAATTGTAATGAAGTATCTCTTAAGCTATAGATTCATCTGGAATTTCTGCCTGTATTACCTAGCAAATGTGTTTAACTGTGACTTTACTTTTCTCCTTTACTATATGAGTGTTGAGCTTCTCTAATGAGAGCTATAGTAATATTCAGGTATTTAGAATGATCACTGAAACTCAAATGGTTAAATATATCTATCTTTATCTTTATAAAATGCATCATCATAGCACATTTTTATCAGTAAATCTAAATTGCTCATCCTGATTTGAATGTTTACCATTTTTTATTTTATATGCAGCAGTTAAAAATTGAGTTCAGAGCGTGAATTCTGTGTAATTGTTAGAATCTAACAACAGACTTCTTTTATTGCTTATTGACTTATTGCTTTGGATTTCACTTTGTTTCATTTTCATGAGGAAAATTGGTTTCTATTCCATAAATGATCTCCATGTGAAAAGTTTAGGTGAGGCACAAATCTTTTCCATTTCTTAAGCTGAACTGTAAACTGCTTTTTGTTCAATGGACTGCAGCTGCCACTGCTGAGTACTCTGTCCTCTCTCTTTCTAGCCTTCCCTTAGTGTCAAAACCCAAACATCTAAAGTTATTGTCTAAAATCTCTTGTTTAGATACTTAAAATAGATGTGCAGAGGATCAATGCAGTCTCGTGGAAGGAGCTTGATACTGAAACTTGAAAAGCTGGGAATGTATTTTCAGCTCTGCCCATAGCCTTGTCCTGTAATTTGTTTTTGGCAGAAAGCAGCTGGCTTTTCCAACAGAAGGAGTAATAAAAAAGCATCTCCTTCTGCATAGGCAGATCAATGTTTTGCCACTTCTTTCCATTTAGAAATAAGCTTAGATGATTTCTCATCTGACTTATGGATAATGAATATAGACTCTTAAAGCTGAGTATTAGTATGAGATTTTCTTTACATAGAGTCTGATATTAAAAAGTAACCTTTCATGGATACATGTGTTTAGCACATTGAAAAATAAAGAGTTTTTTGTGTCTTAATATAAAAAATTACAGACAAGCTTCAGAATGAAAATGATTATTGATGTTAGGAATCACTTACATGTCGTTTTTTACCAGTACTGACATGTGTTCTTCCAGAGAATTGTTGAATTGATGTTATCTGTCTACTGACACTTTTATTTTCCAAATGATAATATTGGATTATAGTAGAAATACATGACCTTCTCACATTTTTCCTCTGATAATTATTATTTCTCAAATAATTATATAATGAAATCAGAATTGAATAGAAATGTTTGCTTCTAAGCACTGATATGTCATTGTGGTTTTGCAAATTGGGCCCAAACTATGTAGTTTTAGAATTAAAACCCAAGTCCAACCTGGAAAATGTATTTGTAACTCAAAATTACCAATTTTGAGAATTACCAATTAGTAAAATTATATTTATAAAGACAGGTGTACTATGTCTGTCAGAGATAATCAGATGGCAGACTTTAATGCTGGTGGGGGAAGATCTCTTAAAATCTTTTTAAAAAAACATTTATATCAGTTCTATTCTCAGGAAAATGCATGATTTTTGCCTTTATCTGAAATGACGTCTGATCAGCCCGAGGGTTTCCAAGGAGTTGAATATGAGAGTAGCCAAAGTGGGAGTCTGCTTTTAACAATGTTGTCTTTGTTGACCAAACAAGGCTTCCTGGAAGCAATATTTTAATTTCATTTATATTTCTGAGAGCATTCTTCTGAAGATATGTGACAATATGTGGTTATTTTAAGACTTTTCTGGTTCATGAGGTGTTTTTAAGTTTTTTAGTTTTGTTTTAGATTTTTTTTTTTGATAGGTTTATTGTTTTCCCTTTGTGAAGCCCCCAGATTGGGACGATGGCACACTCATGACTGTATTTTTCTCTGAAAGTGGGAACATCTGGAGATCAATGCGATACTGCTTACTGTATGCCTTCCTAGCAGCTATTAGAACCGCTAGGGGGAGATAGAAAGGCTTTAAAGTGTCAGATTGAAAACCGTGAAAATGGATTTCATTTTATTCTACAGAGGTTTTAGGATTAAAATTAGACCCAGATCTTTTTTTTTTTTTTTTTTTTTTGGTTCCTAACATCAGTTCCATTTTAGGCCATGATGGAAGGGAGACAAAATCATTAGGAGCAATAATATGGCTAGTAGGGTTATCCACCCTGTGGCAACATTGACAATAGGATACTCCTGTAAAATACTTTCACATCACATCTGGAAAAAAGTAGATGCAGTAACTCCAACTTGCTTAAACTGCAATGATATATTTTTTTTTTAATGTAAAGGTGATGACTCCGTACAGCTTGTTCTTCCCTTGCTTTTCTAGTGAGCTTTCTTTTTCTGATGTTTCCATGGATGCGTAGGCCTCATATATGAGTCCTATGAGGACCTCACTAGGCCAGGCCTAGTTATAGAAGAGTGTGAGAGCTGTGATTCGCTGGGTAGTTGCCATTGCAGCTCTGGGAATTACATTGTGCAGGGTGGATAAAAGGATACATTCTTTATTCTGCCTCGAATAGTCTTACTTCTAGATGTATGTCAGAGCATGACTTTTCAGTGAAAATTAGGGTAGCTTTTATTGCCATATTTTAAAAGTCTTCTGATTTAATATAATTTATGAACTGGAAATTTTATTAGAGATTTATAGGTATTTTCTTAATAGTCTGATTGAAGATTTTTAGGAGGATGAAAGAGCTCCTCAATGAAGATGTCTTGTCTTTCACAGGGCTGATGTACTCCACCATGGAGGTGAAAGTTTAGGGGGTGTATCAATGCTCAAAACTAACTTTTTCTATGGTTAAGATACGACCAGCTTTTTTTGTACTCTATTTGCATCTCCTTCCTTTCCTACCAACTTGCTACTGCACAGCTAGATTTAAGAGGCAGAAATCGTTACTTCAGCTATAACCAGGAGGAATTGTCATGCTCCTTGTGGAAGAGGAGTGATCCCAAGAGAACCTGAGTAGGAATGACACTTGGTGACAGCTGTGTGAGCCTTGTCTCTTCCCATGTTGTCTCATTCCTTTGCCAGAATTGCTGCTTGCAAGACCCAGCTGTTCGTCTCCTGTGTTGCCCTTTGTCTGCTTCAGTCTAATTGCCCTCCTCCACTGCATTGGTGTCTCAGGAATCTCCTTCACTGATCCAGGAACCAATGTAGGGCTTGCTGGACATGAAGTGAGGGCTGAGCAAGGAAACTTTACCAGATGGTTGTGCTTCTGGACAACCTGCTTCTGCCCACTCGGTGGAGCCAGAATCTTCCTCGCTTAAATGTTGTGCAGCCACGGAAAGAATGTTCTTGGCTCTTTGCAGCTAGCAGAGATACCCATGTAAGCTATAAATAGGTATTTGGAGACAAGCGTTTGGAAAGGGCTGGCTGTTCCTAGGTCTTTAATGGTGTCCTCATAAAAGATGGTTCCAAGATAAAGATGCAACTTATTTTTCAATTAAAAACTTATGAAAATGTAATCAACATTCCATGAGATGACTACTATAACATTTTATGTCTGTTTTTGTGTCACAGATTTTGATGGTTGTGGATTAGGATTTATCAGGGAGAAATGGATTTTTTTGATGTGCTGTTTGATTTGGCCATCTGTATGCACAGTGATTCAGTGCATCTTTCATAACAGCTCTCCTGAGCCCTGTTTTTTACCCTAAGATTACCCCCATTTTTGAAGTAAAAGACTTAAACTGATGCTACAGATTACAGTGAAGTCTTAGAGTAATAGGAACAAAGAGATCTTGTGGAGACAGATTTTTTTATTCCATTTTTTTTCAATGCTGTGCCAGAGAAGAATTATCAGGATGACAAATAAATACCAGTCTGATTAATTTACTTCTGCTATCTAGAGTCTTATATGTGAACAAAATGGAACAAAAAGACAGCAAGTGTTGGCAATATAAAAGGTATGGGTCAAATTACTAACAGTAGTAACATAGCATAAAAATTAAGAGTAATAGACCTTTCTGCAAATCTAGATCAACTTTCAGGGAGTCACAAGATTTTAGATCTTCACCAAACAATGTGATGTAAACCTTTAACTTTGAACTCTAGGTGAGTAAGTCCTTTTAATGTTCAGCAAAGGACTTACATATACACTTAAATTCTATTCATTGAGGCCCAGTTCTGTGCCTAAAGTTGGGGATTTTGGTGGGTAGCTTTGGACAGCAGAAGGGGAGCTCTGAGCCATACTGTGGGCGTAGTGAACTTGCTCTGTGGTCCTCGAGGAACATGTTGGAGAAGTGCAGCTTGTGATGGTAGAAACACTTACGTTCATCTATGTGAACCATTCATGTACTCAGCCTCAGGACACTGAAGCTTAAATGTGCTTTCTACAAAAGTACTGTGCTGGCAAAGCATATTTCCCCCTAGAAAATGGGTCTCCGTCTTTCCACCATGGTGATGTACACAATGCACACATTTTCTTATGCTATAGATAAGTGTGCTCAGTAGGATTTCTTTGTCTCTTTGTTTTCAGTGAATGAGCTTTGGTATCTATTGTGTGACTGTTTTGTAGTTGTATGGAAAGGGGAGCATTCACTTGGATAATTTTATGCTCCGGTGTTTGCGAGCCCATAACTTCTCATTTTCAAGGGATGTGTTACTAGATGAAAATCTCCCTTATAAAGGACTCTGTACAGCCACATTAGCTATGCTTGGTTATTGCTTTTCCTGACAGGATAGATCTAGTTTGCACAGAAGATGGGGATGGGGAACAAATGAAAATCCAAACAAAAAACAAAGCAAAGAGTTCAGTGATTCTTTACTTACCACACAAATAATCCACTTTTTGTCAATTGATTTTCAGTCTCCAGCCTGTGAATCTTATGTTTCTTTTCTGTACTTCCCTTTATGCTTGTGTTAATAGGATGCCAAACCTGTCAGCAAATGCTGGCTAAGACTGTGGTAGCACTTACTAGTGCTACTGGGACAGCTGTAAATGCTTTACAGAGCACTCAGTTAAAGGATCCCTTTATTCAGCATGATTTCTCTACATTCCTCCCTCAAATACAAATTAACATGTTTGTTGCATGAAAAGCCTAGAACCATGAATCTCAGATGGATGTTGGCACAAAAATATGTGCAACAGTACTCTCTGTTCAGAAATGCATGTGTTTGGGCTTAAAGTGCTGCCTTTGAAAAATGAATTACACTCCTAATTGGGTTGCCTCTCTCTTTCGAAGAATTTTGGCTTATGTTTAGACAAACTGCTCTGAATGTGTTTTCCCTTGTTAGGATGCTCAAGTAAGAATTGTACAGTTTTTCAACCCTTCACAATACCTGTTGATATACAATAATTCAGTATGACAACGAGTGGTGAAATATGATTAACTTTTATTTGACAGTAATGCTTTTACAAGCAGCAGTCTGTATTTGTCCAAATCACAAATCTTTTGATGAGAAATAATTATTTCTGATTTTTTTAATATATTTTTTCTCTAGGCAAATGTTATATAAATAAGATAGATGAGGCTTAAGCATATGTTAAGAAAAGTCCTGGTAATCGAGAAATAACAAGCATCTACTTCACAATATATACTTTTTTAATATTGGCTATTGATTTTACTGCATGTGTACATCAATCTGGTGTATTATTGTTGTTGAATAGCATTTTTTTTATCAGTAGAACAGTGACATGTGAGGGAATTAACTGTGCTGTATTCATGTAGCTGGCATTTCTACTAGTCTTCAACAGTGCCTTTGTTGATTACTTTGTTGGATTCATTTTTTATTTCTTGTCCTAAAAGATGCTGACACTGCTAATGATTTTATAAAGGTCTCAATTCAATAAAGAAAGTCCGTGTTTAAAAAATGTTTACATCTATTCATCTGCCTATATGCATGCATTTGTTACAGCCTGTCTTACATATATCAACATATTTATATTTGGCATCTCGAGGTCTTTCATTTTTTATCCGGTCTTTCATTGTTTATCTATCTCAAACACCAGTTTAAAAATGAAAAAAATAAAAGAAACAACAAGAGCTCCAGAATAATCTGGCCTTAGGGAAACCTTGTTTTCTATATATCAGAGCTTTGAAGTTGATTGACTTTAGTGTTCAAAAAAGTGCAAGCAAGTTTTTTTTCCTGTGAATTAGATAATTAGAAAGGACCTCTTCATCTTGCTGTGGCCGATGGTATCTAATAAGGTTTGGGTTCATGTGGTGGGTTTGCATAGTGCTCCCTGTTATCCAACTGCATACCTGGTTGCAAAACATGTATGAACTTAATTCTGTTTGAAACCTTTTCACCACTCATCTATTAAAGTGGTTTGAAATGGCTCATGAGTTCAAATGTTGGGAAGAAACAGTAGGAAAAGGGGATAAGAACAAGGGCAAAAAATGCCTTCCATGTGTTCACAAGGATTGCATGGATCTGGTTCCCTTAAGAAATAAGGTCAGAAGGGAAAGACAAGGCATAGAAAGGAGAAATAAGGCAAGGTCTGGAGGAGGAGTTGAGCAGAAGGAGTATGTGGTCAGGTAGCTATGCAGAGGAGTTACAAAGGTTTTTTGTGTAGGTGTTGCAAAGAAGGAGTTTGGGGGGGATTTGAAGGAAGAAAAAAGCAATTGAAGAGGAACTGGGTCAGAAAGGTTCCATGTACAGGGAAACATACGTGGAAAAGTTATTGGAACTACCCATGAGAGAGGTGAAAGAAGGGGATGCAGAGGTCAATGTCTCTGCAAGAAGCGGGGCAACACAGTCCAACACAGCTTCTTAGCTCTTGTGCTCCTTCAAAAGCTCTGTACGCATGTTTTGAACATTGTACATGTTCTCAGGGACTTTGCTTCACTGGAGCTGTACGAGACAGCTGAGAGCTAAGGGCTGGAGGGACTGAGAAAGAGGCAGTTTTGAAAGAAAATAGGAGAAATTGGAAGTTGATAGAATTGGTTCAGCCAAACCAAGAAATGAATTTTTAATAAGTTGAGGGATGTGGCCTAATTCCTCAAGGAATGCTGTTTACACGGCATGTTTGTGATGGATTGAGAAGGAAGGTATTGCAGCAGCCAATTGGAAAGGTACAGTATATGTAGATTTTATTTGCAGTTACGCATACCTTGCCTCATCTGCTCACAGCTGTAATGATACTATACAATAGTAATACTAATACTATAGCATTTTACTATCGGTGGCTATTTTATTAATGAAGGAGATTTTTGTCAGATTGGTGTTTCATGGGGTGCTCATGAAATCCAATCAGTGATCCTATAATGAGCTTTTATTGATATTTTGGTAGAAACTGCAGACATATTGCTCTACTAAGTCTCGCTAAAGGCTCACAGTGAAAGCAAGATTTGGAATGCAGTACCAAAATACATTTCCTCTGGCAATACAGCTGTTTTAGGAAGCCTCTGGCCTTACAGTTCCCCAGCTCCTCATGCCATCGTGGCCATACAGCCCTCTGTGGAGTTATGCTTGCAGACTGGACCGGTGAAGCTTTTGTTACCTGGATCTCTCCTAACCCATCCAAGTCATGAGGCATTTTTCAAAATAATATTGATATAGTTTTAGTTATTGATTTTGGTAGATTTTTGCCTCTTTTGCCACCTTTACTGCCAGATACATGTGTTGTTTTCAGGAAGTTTCTGATGTTACGATTCAGCATAACAAAGACGAGTAAAGTTGCAGTCCTTTTGCTTGTTCTTTAATAACAATCAAGTTTATTCAGGTTATTTCTAACATTCACTAGGAGCAATGATGGTAAAAATGTCATTATTTTCCTCATAAAGCATGAAACTGAACTAAATTGTAAAAGTATGAGGGAAGCTCTTTCAGTATTAGAAGCCAAAACCTACCATGCGACTTTGTTCAGAGAAATGCTGGAGGCTTTGAAATGTCAAATAGATTCCAGTTGTGTAATTTGAGCATCAAATTGTATTAACATCCATACTAAAAGTAAAATAATACCATTCGCTGGCTTGATTTTGTTCATTCTAAATAATGGTGAATTCGTAAGTGAAAATGACTTTGTTAATTCAAAGTTTCAGGTAGGTTTCAGATTCTCAACAGTTAAAATTTTGAAAGGAAAATTACTTTTTTTTAGGTCTTGACTCAAGTACTTCTTAACACAATTATAGTTTATAACAAAGTATTTAGTTAACTTTTATCCTTTAATAAACTCACACATCTCCTGAAATTCAGGAATACTGTGTGCATGTGTCTGTGAATAAACGTAGTACAGTATGTATTTACTGTGCGCATGCCAAGTGCTGCATAAAACTTGCACTTTAAATTGCTATTATAACCTTATGTCAAAGCTTTTGTCAAGTACCTTTTGGGCCTTACCCACATGCTATGTACAACATCCTCACTTTTAGGCTGCTTTTAGGTTTCTTAAACTCTGTCTAGCTTCCAGTTCCTGTAATCTTATTTTAAAGAGAATAAACTGCTCTCATAATATGGGCAGAAAGTGTATATTGTTGTATTTGATGTATTACATCAAATTTTGATGTATTGCATCAGATGGATGTTCTTACTCAAGTCTGATGGCTTTACAGATTATTTCTTCTTGTGAACCATCAAGGCAGCACTGACAATAAAAGTGAATATTAGGAAAACTATGGTAGATAGAGCAGTCCACATGGACTTAGTAATGGACAGTTTCAAATTTGCTGATACTGACAATAATCCTGCATATGGAAAAAAATGTTGAAACCTATTAAGATCCAGTTGAACCATATTTGGAGTTACCATTCAGACAGGTTTATAACTGAGTTCTTTGTACTGGAACCTTCTCTGTAGATTTAAATGAGGAAGGTATAATATCAGCTGGCACTGTAAAACTCTTACAGGCATATATAACTGTATGTTCTTAAGATGTGATGGAAGAAGGCAGTTGGGGAAGGGTGTTGATACCAGAATGAATTTAAAAACCCAAATTTTTGAAATACTATTGAGGAGGTCTGCACCCTGGATGATCTATTGACAAGTTGTTGAGATATTGCAATCCTTGCAGTGCTTTGCGATATATTTTATTAGCTCAAGTGTCTATAAGAGAGAAAACAAACAAGCCTCTAGGCAGACAGCCATTTAAAACATTTTGACATGAAGTTTTAAGATGCCGAATGCATGTAGGTGACCTTTTTAAATGCTGGATTACACTTTCCTCTCACTAAACCCTTCTGATTATAGTACAGTCTAGCGGGATGTTAGGTTGTGCCTCCAGCTTAGCCTTTGCAGCTGCATCTGAGTGTTCATTCCCCTCTGGTTCAATATGCTCTTCTCCTTTTTGACTAAAAATTTAACTTCCTCTTAGTCCCTCCAGTAATTTCACCAGATATTAGTTCAGGTCCCAGGAACCCCAGGGAATCAAGCAAATGCCTTTCTAGGCTGATTCACATCTGGGCACAGCTCGTGTCACGGATGGAAGGAGCACCCTTGCTTGCTTTTGCCAGGGTGTTTGACCATCGCTGCAGAAGGCAACGTAGCACGACTGGGAAAGTGTGGGCTGTCCACCAGCTTGCAGTGGCAAGGCTATGTGAAGAGGGTGCTTTTAGAATGAGAGTCCTTGAAGAATTTTGGAAATGAAGAAAAATCAATCATTTTCCAGGAATATATATTCTATATTTTACAATTCTAGTAAATTCTAGTAGTAGATTGTGTATATTTTTTCTAGTAGTAGATTGTGTATATTTTTTGTGTACTTTTTCTAGACAAAAATCATTATTAAAGCACTATGTGTACTGAACACATTATGGACACATGAAAAAAGTGCAAATATGCCAGAGCAATTCAACACCTTTTTCCATTTTTTTTTTTGTTTTAGATCACCTTTTGCTGCTGTGACAGATTACTCAGTTACAAGAAATAATGTCATACAGCTCTGTCTGGAACTAACAACAATTGTACAACAGGTATGAGACCATCTGCTTACATCTAATTAGTTTCTTCTTGGCTAGTATTAGATGACTAGTCATTTGTTTACACAGGTTTGTGTTACTCTTTGTCTATATCCTTTTCTAATACAAAGTAAGGTATAGTAGTGTTTAAGAAATGCTTTATAAAAATTCTGCTTGCTTATAGAGCTTGTTTGGCCTGTGTTGTGTATATGCAGTTGTGTATACTGAGTGACTCAGTACAGAAATTCACCTTGGATTCTCTAGTCTAGTATCACCGCTACAGATCAGCAAAATCTGATCATTTGCTTATCTAATTTCTTACGTTTTGTCAATAACTTTTGATTAACTGTCTGACTGTAAAGGTCTTTAAATATTCAAGTTTGGTTATCTCCACCTTCACGTGGTTCATGCCACGTAGGCTTTTGTGAAGGCAATGTGTCCCCATGAGGCTAAACATAGGCATAGATAACTTTGTACCATCTACCTTGAAGAAAGCCAGAAGCAGGTACTGAAAAGCATGGGCTAGATGTGCTTCATTTGGGAGTACTATCTAGAGAGTGCAGTTCCCCATCCAGTTTGGATCGGTCTCTGCCTTTGCCCGTTGTTCTGTTAAAAATGGAAAATCTTTTTTGTTTCAAGTTCAAACTAATATTGATACAAACTGCATTAGAATTAAACTAGGAAATTAAAATACCCCCATTCAGTGGAGCATCATCTTGTACCCTGATGCAAGTGCTTCAGAGATCCATCCTATTATTCTTCAATATTCTTGTAATTAAAAGGATGGCAATCAGTTATTTTCAGATTTCTTTTTATTTGTGTATATCAGCTCAATTAACAACTTTATATGTTATCTAGGTTTGTAGTGTTTGGAGATCAGCCATGAATACCCATTCTACAGGGAAATTTGAAATAGTTTTAGACTATCAAGAGACTTATCTAGAATGTTTTTGTTTGTTGACAATACTAACCTGAAGGCTGCTTTTTTGACAGTTATGATAACTGCCTAGGGGATAAATGGCATGAGGGATAAGAAAATAAATCCTGTCTTTTGGGGGAATTTTAGGAAATGAAAAGAGAGCTTTCATTCCTCCCGGATATTTTACCCATTGTGGATTGTTTCTTATTTGCTCTTGTGTTGTTTTATTTGTATGAATATCTGATGCTCTTTACTTGTAATTAGAGCACACTAAGTCCACAAGATTGGTTTATATAAAAAGTTCAGTTTAAAAAAAAAGACTGCATAAGCTAATGGACCTTGCAGTTCATTTTTGAAGGGTTTTGAGTTAGCAACTTGAGGGCTTGTTTAGATTTCAAGCAATTCAGTTCCCTATGAAAAGAGTCAGAGTTCTATTCTTCTTTGGTACAACCTGTTATATTTCTTGCTGGTGATTCTGCTCTATCTACAATCAGTGATAATCATCACACGTATCAATCCAATTTGAGCAATATTGAAATTCTCTGATGGCCTCTTGACACAACTATTTGACAGTGCTGTCTGTCTTACCCAAGGAAGGTTTTCTTCATTCACCCTCTCACAAATCTGTGCAATGTTAAAGGTCAGTTCAGTTTATGTTCCCTCCGTGCTAGGTAAGAGCAGTGCTGCTAGTGGCTGTCAATTCAAATTTGGGGAATAAAAGTTTCTTGTTTTTCTTTACTATTATATCATTTCCCCCCAGTTATGCTAATGCATTTTTAGGTAAATATGGAACCAGGGAACACCCCAGCTCCATTCTGTTGTCCTGTGCTCTTGGCTGAGCTTCTCACCACCGCCTGGCCTCAATTTGCGATAAATAGTGGGTGGTGGTGGCTGTGGAAAAAGAGATTGGGCCTTTTTTTTTTTTTTTTTTTTTTTTTTGACTTGTTGCTGAATTACATGTGCATTTATTTGATGTTTTGTGCTCATTCTACTGCCCCTTTGCCAGGCAAGCAATTTTTTTTTTTTTTTTTTTTGCTCATTGTAAGCAGGAGAGCCCTCTGCTCCATCCTCACATATCCACTGCTAATTGGAAACGAGGAAAAATTATCAATGACTGCAGTATTTCCCAGGAACTAGCTCAATATCAGCTTGTTTTCAATTCTTATCCATGTTACTGCTAATTTGTCTAGTCTTTAAAAAATATACATGGAGAGTGATTTACCTGTGTGAATGAGAACAAATATTATTATTTAATAGCCTGGGACAAAAGAAATCTAATCTTCACCTGAACACCTGACTAGAAGCAGAATCTAGAAGCAGTTCGATACATGAATCCATACTTGGAAGTCAAAGGGAGTATTTTTGTGCCTAAATCTAAGTACCTCTGAAATGGAATTGGGTAGTACGCAGAAGACTGATCATGAAAACACCATTACTAATCCCAAACATATGTGATTTGATCTCTACTTAAAACAAATGCATTGTTTTCAGTCCCTTCACCGAACTTCATTTTATGTGATGATTGAACACAATAATTCTCGTTATGTTTTCTATATACCTATCTCTAATATCACCTTATCAGATGTTTTTCCATCTCAGAATCCCTTTTCTTTCATATATGAAGTATTTTATAGAGCTTCCTTTTCCATAATAATTTACAATTTAATGTGTAAAGCATTTTTTTTTTTGGTTTATAAGAGACCTAGAGAAAGCAATGTTACAATTTGTTTATGTAACACTAGCAGTTTTTATGATGCCTAAGGATGTATTAAAAACATAGACCTACAATCTACATTTTCGTATATCTTTTTCTTTTTTAATGGGGTCATAAAAAATAATGGAACTCCACTATTTACTTTACCAATTGAGCACTGGAAGATTTAATTTTTCTTTTTTTTTTGTTTTCTTACAATCAAGTTTCAGATTTATTAAATAAAACATATTCTTTTTTTGCAAGATAGGCATAAAAGCTAAAATTAGTCTGGCTTGCTTGTATTATTTTGAGGCTAATTGTAATGTCAATATTTCCTTCATAGAATTAAGTTTTCTTTCCCTGTTATCAGTACTAAGTGGGTAGTAGGCTAAAAATTGGCAGAAAGCTGCACTGTCTTATGAAATCTAGGAAATCTGATATATTTCTGTGCCTTAAACTTAAAAAAAAAATAGAGAATTTGGAGTTAGAATTCCCACCCTGAGACAGACTTTGCAATGTAATGCAGCATAGTGCATAATTTATACTTTAACTGTTTCATTTTCTGTTTGTGTTGCACATTGCCCAGGACCCAGCTAACAGATGAGTGCCCAGTGGGTACTTGTCTTTGCAAGCTGGTCTCTCAATCCAGTGCAAATTATTATTATAACCTGTATTGCATTCCTACTAGTCATCTGCTTTTATGCAGGTGTTTTATTTTGGGTTAGGGTTTTTTTTTCCTATCCTTTAGGACTTTAGGATATTGTTTCATAGGCTCATCCTGCAGGTTTTCACTCTTAATATTCCATCCTCCGCGCTGATGCTTTTATTTAACTGAAGGTTTGTGTTCCTGTTTCATTTTTGTAATGAAATCTCCTCCTACAGCATAACACAGAGAAAAAAAAAAGAAAAAAAGAAAAAAAATCTGTTTTGTGTGGCCCTTTTGAGCGTTACTTACTTGCACTGCACCGATAAAAAACACTCATTCTTTTTGGATGGCGTAAGGCAGGTGTTATAGGAGTTTCTGGTTTTTGAGGTTGCTTTGGTTTTTTTGGTTCATTCATGAACTCAGATTTGTGTTGGTGGAATTGCATGAATAGCAAAAATATAAGAATGCAAAAATATAAGAATGCAAATGCCTGTTTGTCCTCATTATCTTAATGAAAGTCTTGCTATTAACTGTTAGTCATGATGTCCAGCTTCGGCTGGTGCCTGATCTTGTTCTGTTCCAGTAGGTTTGATTTGGTTTGATTTTCAAAAAAGCATCAGTAGCTACTGTGGTGGCTGGAAGAAGCAAGAAATCTATTTCTTTCTTAGGCAATCTATAGCTAGCATTTATTGACCTTTTCAGTGCTTTTATTCATAAGAAATCCATTAAGATTTCAGTAAGGAAATTTTCTTATTGGTTATTAAAATCATGGAAATCTTGGGAATATCTGAAAGACTTGATTGTATCTTGTCTTCAGATTTAAATGTTAATAGACATTTGAAGAAAATTTTACTGCTAAACACAATGCTTTTTTTACAGTTCCCATTTTGGCTAGCGACACTTGAGTTTTTCATTTTTGTTGATCACTTCTCATAATGATTTGTTGTGATTTCTCAGTTTATTTCACAGCCTTAATGTCCTGAGAGATTTGCTCAGGAAAATGCTCCAGCACTAGCATAGTTGTAGGCCGCTGTACACTCCTTTTTGAAAGCTTCCCTGTAATTCATTCTCTGCCAAAATATCTTTCTGAGGAGGGTGGTAACAGGTATCACGGTATGTACCAGGTATGTACCACGGTATGTACCAAGATGGAGACCAGTCACTTGACCAATGTGTATTTAGCTTGCGTAGTTGTTGCACCGTGTATTCATTATTTCATCTCTCACAGTATCATTAGAAGGCAAACTGATATTTCAGTTTACACAGAAGGAGAACCTGGAGATTGCGAGGTGGCAGCTAGTATGGAAGAGAAGTAAGAAAGACCAAAAAAAATATGAATATTTTGCCCACAATTTTAGGTAGCAAAGGTTTTAAACTGAAAGCCTGAATACAAAGCGAATACAAAGCGAATACAGATGCAGGAATGCCTTGTGTACTGGCTCAGCTGAGGGACTTGAAGCATTTAAAGGTGCTGGTAGTTCTCAAGAGCAGAGGTCTTCTCTGGAGGTCTTCCAAACCCACCTGGATGCCGCCCTGTGCCACATGCTCTAGGTGTGCCTGCTTGAGCAGGAAGGTTGGACTAGATGGTCTCTAGAGGTCCCTTCCAACCTTGAATATTCTGATTCTGTGGGTCTGTCTGCTCCAGCCACAGAAATCTCTGCTGGACTTCCAGCCACTGTTGTCTTTTAGGAAAAAAAGGGTAATTTGTGAAGAGGATCACAAATTACTTCTCAAGTAGTGCAATATTTTCCTGAGATGCTGGAGAGCTAAGTGATGTGTTTTAAGAAGTGTTAATCATCTTTGCGTTTTTATAATCAAATGGCTGCAACTGATATGCTGAATGTTTCAAACAACAACCCTTGCTGAGAAAAATATATGTACTCTAATTTTCCAATTAAAAGAAGAAGAAGTGAATTTACTCTCTTAGACAGGTCACCCTCCCAAAAGAGGGTCCAAATGCCTGCAGGAGAATAATTTATTTATTTTCCTAGGGCAACATCAGATACATGCACGTACAAGAATAATAAATCTCTTTAGCAGTAGTAATATTGTTACAAAGTATTTTAAATATAATCTTTTCTATCCCAAACCCACATTTTTGTTTTTAACTCTTAGTTATTAAGGACTTGCTAAATATAACCTTAAAACTTTTAAAATAAGGTCATGCTAGATAGATTTTCATTTCTCAGGTATTCCTAGTCAGTAAAGTGGTGCTTTAATAGTATAATGGTGTGAATGCTTAATTGGGTGCTCATTAAAACTGCTTTGCACTTCCATGTTGTTGAAATTTTCAAAACAAGACACACTTGGTGAAAATTAAGATATATATTAAATTCTAAGGCTTTCAGTTTAAACTGTAAGAATTCTTCCATCCACTTCAGCTTCATTATCAGATGCTTCTAGAAAAATATCTCTTAATCTCCTTTGGTAAACAATCACCTTTAAAAAATATTATAAAGATATATTTCATCAAGGGGAAGCCATACTTTTGGAATTTAAAATATATAGCTATGGTGTAATGTTTATATAAAATGACCCATAATTTCAAGTTAGTGTGTTGGTAGATAAGTGTGTTAAAAATTGAATAAAAAAAATATTCAGACAATGTCTACCGATAGTGCATAGAATCCAAATGATATTTATGCAAGAAACTTATAACTCATTGAGAATAATAATGGCAGAAAGCTCGAGTGACCTTGAATTCTGCAGCTGCTGATCTTATGCAAGATTTTCTCTTGCACTAGGTTCAAAGCAGTGCTCAGTGTTGCTGTTTCAGGATATGTATTATCCTGTGCAATTGTTTTCTTCACATTTAAAAATCAATGTATAATGTATAAGGTACAATAGAAGTTAAAGGATTGTTGGAAATATGAAACGGGCTTTTGTTTACAAAAAGCAATATCAAAGCAGCTTGAATTTATGTTGTTTTAGCAATGTTTTCCTCATGTGGAAAAGAGAGTAGCTTATTTCTGCATAGCACATTTTTTAGAAAATTTCATAAGTAATTTAATGCAATGTAAAAATGCCTGAGGTGCCTAAAGTAGATGACTTTTTCTGATTCTGCTTGTTTATATCTGTTATTTTTCTGTACTTTTTTTTCTTGAAGTGGCTTCCTTGCCATTATATTACTATCTTTAGAGTTAAATTTTGAAGTCCTCTTGAGATTGCTGTTGTTTTGCTTTTTTTTTGTTTGTTAATTTGTTTTTCTTCCAGATTAATGGTTTGGAACTTCAGAGAAATGAAAAACAAAACAGGATAGTTTGAAGAAAAAAAGAATTTTTTTTCCTTTGTTGATGGAATCTATTCTGGGAAACCAGTCTATCTACTACCCTTTTCCAAGAAAAGGAGCCTGAGTGCATCAAAGTGAAAGGGAAAGAGCCAAGGGCTGATTGGGTTAATTGATCCATGTAATGGGAAGCACTACCAGAAAGTAGCAGGAAAGCCATGGAAACTCAGAACAAGTGTAGACATAGGTCAAAATTGTGTTCTGATATCTCCTGTGTTTAATTTAAATAAAACCTATGTCTTTTTTTCTTAGAGTAATGATGTGTTGGTGGTTGTGTCAGTGACCGCTAAGGAGCATCAGAGTTCCTGTTAAGATGAAGGCAGACAGACAATATCTGCAAGTCTCCAGCATTGCTCTTCATAAGTGCTAGATATAATCACCAATAAGATTGGGTTATGGTTACTCCCCAGTAGAAGTGAAGACTGGGACTTTGGAAGCTCTGTGGAATGGAAGCTCATTCTCTTGTGACAGTGTCGTCTTTGCAGTCTGGTGAAGGGAAGGATTTCAGTTCAGTGAGCTGCAGAAACTGTTGCTAGGCAGCTAGTGGAAGACTTGAGCAAGAAAAAAGAGCAAGGTCAAGCTTGTCTCAGGAAGGTAATATGCGAGATATCTTTGTGTTTGTTGGAATCCATTGAAGAACTGAAATTCATCAAGAATTTCAGAAAATTCACAGAATCACAGAGTGGTTGAGGTTGGAAGGCACCTCTGAAGATCATCTAGTCCAACTCGCCTGCATAAGCAGGTCACCTAGAGCACGATGCATAGGGTCACCTAGAGCACATTGCACAGGGTCGCATCCAGGTGAATTCTGAATGTCTCCAAAGAAGGCGACTCTGCAACCTCTCTGGGCAGCCTAAATATGAAATATTTGTGGTAGCTGAGTCTGAAATGCTAACTACATAAACATAATTATTTTTTCTCAAGTTCAAATAATTTTAATTCCTCTGTGGCAGAAAAAAAAAAATGGACGCCATATGCATCATGAATTGTTTTGCTGAAATTATATTCTATCAATCAGAATGATTATCAAAGATAACAGTGAAGGGGAAAAAAAGGTAGAAAACTGAGAAATTACTTACCTTTAAATAATCTTGGAAGTGATTTTGGAAAGTTAAAAATTGTAACAAGAGTCTGCTATTAATAGAAACTATATTTCACATGTCAGAAAAAAAGGATTTAATTTTGGATGTCTGACAATAGCTTTTTCTGGATTAGGAGAGCAGAAAGTGTTTTACGTTTGTTTTTTCTCCTTTGGATGGAACATTCTTGCTTCATTTCCAGCCTCTCGTCTGTTGCTGGAGTTTTTCACCTACTGACTGAGAAAGTCTCTACATAGAGAAGTCACCTTTAGAGCTGAAATTCAATTTAGATCCTCTAAACTTGTTGAATCCTGCAAGAAAGGGGCAAGAACAAATAAGATTTTTGACAATGCAGAAATACTTGCTGTGATTCCTGGCTTAGAAGTATACCAGCTCATTTTAGAACTACACTTCAGGAAGAAGTGTTAGTCTCTATCTGTAAAGTAAGAACTACGATATGACGAGAGGCCGAAGGAAAGCAAGATGGGCCCTTAGCAGTAAGGAGGGCAGAAATACTTGGAAATTGAAAATGACTTCCCAAAGGTAGTAAATAAGCATTCAGTGTACACATTGCATTTCTACTAATCCAGAGAACTTTTTTTTCCCCAGTAGTTGCTTCATCTGTGGGTGAATTATGTAAGTTGTGCTACATTTTTGCATGAAGAATTCTGTTACTATGGCGATAGGTGCCACTCCATACGTATTGTTTAAATAATATTAAAGCAATTCTTTGTACTTCATAAACTGGGTAATTGATATTAGTTTGTACACCGGGGTTGTGAAATCAGAGAGAAGTGCGGTTTTGTTAAATATTCATAGAAAAGCTCTATGGAGCTTTCACGAGCACGTTAGTTTGAGTAGGTTGCATAGGAAATCTTGTTTTTCTGCAGTATTTATTTAATAGCTGGCATTATATTTTTCATGACAGAGAGCTTTTCTCTTCCCTCTATATCTCTTAATATCTTCCCTTATCTGAATATCTAACTGCGCACGCCCTGGTTGAGCCCTGGCTGAAGTGCACAGGCCTAGGGAGAAGGAAGAGTGCGAGGGCACTGTAGAGCCTGCGTCGGGAAGCTGAGGGGATTGGATAACCATAGCATCAGTGGAGAAGGAAGGCGGCATTCCTGAGCATCGGTGGGAAGCGAATCGACAGGATTTGCGTGGGAAGCAGAGAGGAGTTGCAAATGGCACACAGGTTGTGAGCTGGTGGCACAGAAGGCTGTTGACAGGGACAGGGGAAGGAGGGGCAGAAATGTGCCTTCAGCTCCAATGCTGGCTGCCCCAGGGCTGGTGGCATGAGTCCAGGAGGAGCCTCGGAGCTGTGCTGTGAACAGAAGGGATGAGGCATCTGCCAGTGGGATGCAAGCAGCAGTGAATGTGTGGTGGGAAGAGGAGAGTTGAGCTCAGAGCAGCCCAGGAACTGCCTCGTTTGGAGCCTCTTTGGGAGCAGGTCAGTGAGAAGGAAGTTAGGGAAAGCATCTTGGGAAGGCAGCATATATATATATGTGTATAAATATATATATAATGCCTGCATTTTTACCGATGGCTGTGGCACTCATTTCCTTGTATGGCTACAGCCAAGGATGACCTGCATCAGCGCAGGTCTGATGCATCGCTTCACAAAAGCCCTGCTATTGCAGTTGCTTCAATTTAATTTTTTTTGTTTACCTTCCCTTAGAAAAGAAGAGGTTATTTGCCCTTCCTTTGCAGCCCTATTTTCTTCTGTACATTTATCATGACCGTCATCTGCAAGGCCCATACCTTCTTCTCCCGATGCCCCACTAGACCTCCTTGACTCAAAGACATGGTAATCTTCCACACCAGGAGCCTCTCACAGGGTTGTGCTCCTACGCCTGTTGGCAAAGAGTGTTATCTGCCTTTGTTTTAAAATTTCTTGTTTGGTTGGTTTTTTTTTGAAAGGATAGTTTGGACAGATCTGTATATGTACCAGTTTGCTTTTTATTACTCCGTCAATTTCTTGAGTATACCAGTAAATCGTAAGTGGAATTTCCTAATATCCCTCAGTTTTCCGATCATCATGCTGTATAAAGCATGGGAATGTTTTCCACAGGCAGTTCTATATTAATCAAGTTTATTCTTCAGAGCTCTGTTTATTTCTGTTGTCAGCTGCATTAGATGTGTTTTCCATGCAATTTCTCTTTTAAGTAATGAAAGACTGAATTGATTGCATCTATCTTCTCTTCATACCCACTTGGAAATCATACACCACTGTCTTGGTACATGAAAAGCCATAAAAAGTAGTAAAAAATGAAGCACTAGAATCTTCTGTTTTTTCATGCTTTGAGAAGGCTTTATACACTGTCATCATTATTGTTTTAAAGAACATTGATGTTCTTTGTGAGAAACTTTATTTAAGGTTATAGCCTCTGTATTGTAGCATTCTTGCCTTAGCTAAATTGGGCATAATTCAAAGAAAATGAGTCTTACTAGAGGCAATGACACAAATTGCCTTGAGCTAGTGACACTTGTTCAAGCTCAAAGAGGACTTCCTGAAGCCAGAACAACAGATTTTGGGGGTTGCAGTGCTGAGGATGAAGGGACAGGGAGTTACAGTCTGAGCTTTCTCAATTTAATTATTTTTTATTGATGCTAAGTAGCAATGCTGACAGACCATCCATTTGACATACTGGTATTAAAGGATTCAGTAACAGTTCTAATCAACTTGAGAAGCAATGGGATTTAAAGGATGGCTTGGCTTATTACCAACAAATGGCTACATTACTCATGAGTGATTTTATACAGAAGGTTTGGTAATGCATGGGAGTCTGAGCCCTCTTTCGGCAGTAATGTAATTTATTATTTTTGTTAGAAACAGAAAACTGCCGTTACATAGTTTAGAACATTTTGTGTGACTTTAGAGCAATGGTGACAGCAGTTCTATAAGACATCTGGTTTTTAAGCACTTTGTGAAATCTAGTTGTCCTCTTATGACTAGACATAGAAGATATGTGGAATTGCTCATGAAAGATGCATTTCCAAAGCAGTTTCATGACCATTTTAAAAATTATGTTCCCAACCTGTACTTTTTATCAGCTAAAGGAAGGTAAAAACAGAGCTACATAGGCAAACATACGCATTTAAATAGCCTTCATGTATATTCAGTTGGACTGCAAAGAAGAAGTAAACAAGAGAAACAGTGAGGAAGCTCCAACACAGACAGCTCAAAAGCTCCCTAGAGGATGAACGCTGTCATGAGAAGCTCTTATCCATGCAGTTTGCTCCAGTTAACTCTAGCACGGTAGTGGGAGGCAGCCTGCTGATGTGCAATTGAGCAGTGCTGATGGGTGGATTCACGAAGGAAATCTCTTGGCTAACGTGATACCTGAGAATCAAGAGATCTGGATTTTGTTGTTGGCAACCGTGTAACCTGCTTGTGAATCAGTTCTGCCTTGATTTCCTTGCCTTGAGGAAAGAATAGATTTGCATGACTAAATACATGAACAAATAAAGCATTCTGCTGGCAAAGAAAATGCAGGGAAAGAATTTCTAGCCCTCTCTTGAGCACTCTCATCTAAGGATTACTAGGAATGCTGAAATATTGGTTTATCTTGTGTGTTTTTAAGCAACTACAGTGCATAGTTCTGCAGTTTTCTGTTCTGGTATCACTTTTTGTATGTATCTTATTTCTCTCAGTTTAAATCATAGATTTGATAGGAACTTAAGACTGCCAAAAAGAGTGAAGCAGCTGCCTAGAAAATGAGGCAAACCCACAAACAGTGATGGTGGTAATAATAATAGTAATAAGGTTATTAAGTTTCAAGGTTGTAGCCTTTAAGCACCGGAAGAAGTCCTGTCTTTGACAGGTAATTACAACAGATAATTTGACAGGTCGCCAGTTCAAAAGTGTAAACCTGGATATATATATGCAGAAATAGAAGTTTTTTTCATAGAATATTGTTCTAAAGAACTATAGTTCTAAAGAACTATAAAGATTATTTCTTTTCTTATAGCATATATGACCACTGGGATGAGTTGGAAGGCCTTCTGGTTCTCAGTGTTTCGCATTTTGAGTTGGTATTTAATAAACTCTGGTGCAAATAAAAGGACCATTAATTAACCTGCTTCCTCTCTTTGTGACATGCAGTATAGGGGTTTAAGATGAAGGCAACACCAGTGACTGCAATAGAAAATTAACTGGAAAAGTAAATAATCATAAGCATTGGTTTGGGAAAACCAAATACACAAGTGTTTGTGTTTTGTATATGGGCTAGCTGTGTCTAAGGGAAGACAGGGAGATGTACACCTGATTAATAGCGTACACAGCAGCGGTCAGTGCGTCTCTCTAATTGAACACCACCAGTTTTAAATGTTTTTGATAATTCTTACTTACAGCACTGTGCTAGAATCTCTGCAGATAAAACTTGTAATATTTGTATAAATAATGCTGTGGCTATGGAAGAAATACTAGCCAGGTAACTGAGAGGTGATGCATGTTATGTATGAAGCATAATTCTTGATAGTGCTACACATAGGTTTTCAAGTTATACTAGGACTGAAAGTGCATCACTCCTCTCCTTGGGTGTTTTGAGGTGCTCTTGTTCTTTCCAGCTTCCTCACTTAGGGTAGTTTTTCCTTTTCAGTTTTGGACTTGTGGTTTCCTGTTATTAGTGTCCTAATAGGCTTCCAGTTGTCGCTACAAAGATCCCTTTTGCCATTTTTGATGCATGAGGCAGTGCTGGAAAGAGTGACCATGAAAATGCGATGTTTGTCATTTAAATTGTGCCATTATATTCCCATTTTGATTCTCTTTCTATGCCTGCCTTTCCTTAGAAATTGCTGTGGACCAATTATTGAACAAAATCCTTAGGAACTATAAATTGGCAGAGTGTTTGTAGTGCACATGGGAAAGAGAAGCGCGTTTTGTTGCTTTGTAAGCAACCTGCGCCACTGATCTCAGAAAAGAGTCTGCATTTAGAAAACAGCCTTATGCTGCTCATGCTGGGAATTTGTTTGCTTGATTAGATGAAGATGAAACAGCCTAGTCTTATTAACAGCTTCTCACAGAACATGTGTGTGAAGTTCAGAGAATAAAGAGGTGAAACCAGAAGATCTCCCCTTTCTTGCATGTGCATATCTCAAGTAAGGGCGATTGCAGCATCATTTCATGAAGATACCAGCAAATTCTGACCTTGCATGGGAGCAAAGCCAGGCTGCAGGTGACAGTCTGGTGCGTGCCTGCTTTTCTGAAGTAGGGGAAGCTTAGCTGATGCTAAGCTTGTGCATGGTCTGCTTCTTATCCAGGTGCAATGTTTTGGTACTGTGGTTGAATAAGTATGGAAGAAGAACTTTCAGTGGTGAGATCTGGGGTTCTGGTCCTGACAGAGAAGCAGAGCTATTGGATGGCTGTGGGCGGTGTGCTACTGCAAACACAACTTCAGTGTCCTAAATTTATATTTAGTGACTCTTTTAATTGTTCTCAAGTGGTTTCAGCTCTTAGTTGAGATGAAATGAGTATGAAAAGGCAATAATAGTAAATGGTAAAGGCCCCCGTTAATAAGTATTCAGTTTATCCTTCTGCCTAAGGGATATTTAAAGAGGATGAATTCAACTCCTCAGCACTTACTTAAAGACAAAGCACAAAGAAGTAGAAAATCAGAAGAGAGGGGAGGAAATAAAGTTTGCTAGGAATGAAGGCAATGTGCCATGTTTCCCTTGGGATCATTCATTCTGGGAGTGGCTGCAGGCAGTCAGAGCAAGCTCCTAGCGTGCAGGGATGAGCTGGGTGACCTTTCTGAGGTTTCTTTGAATCCTGCACTCCAGGGCTGCCCTAGGCTGTTCTGGCACAGAGCTTTGCACTCCTGCACATCTCACTGAGCTAGGGACTGAATAACAGTTAGTTAGTTGTGATATAATATTTAGGCATTTATGTATGGAAAAAGGATATTTTGGAATTGTTTCTTACCTAGCACATTAGGTTTGCTCTCCTCCAATTTCTCTGTCTTTTATGGCTTACTGAACTCAAACTGTTACTTTCCCATTTGCCTTAATAGGAAGATGTAACACCAAGCAATGCCATGTATGATGGAGTCATTTAGTGATGTGTCTCCCAAGCTGCTGGATGTGTGGGTATTCAGGGAGGAATTTAAGGATAAATCCACCAGTGCTTAGCTTTCGGTTAGACTGATTGCCTGTGAAGATTTCCACTTGCTTTACTGTCTTCTGTAGATCCAGAAATGTTTTTCCTACTACCGGTTTGTCAGAAAGAACCATGCTTCTTCAGCTTGCTTCATGATAATGTGGAACCGTTTCATTTCAAGAATGTAGCAGTTCTTACTCTCTCATTTCTCGTTCTTAATAAACCTTTATAGCATTTAAAAACCCCAAATCCTTCCTCCCTTAGCAGTGAGAATTATCTGGTAGCATCCTTTTAGGTTGAGTGTCGAACTTGTAGTTATTTCATTTGTAACATGGACATTTTACTATGTCTGCTCAGAAGTGCTTCTTTTTTTCAGTATAAATGGTGCAATCCCTTCCTGTTGTTTTTGCAAATGATTCATAAGAATCCATGCAGAACATAGATGCATCTAGTCTGAAAATGTTATATGCCTGCCCACATATAACAATGAAATGTGTGTTTTGCTCCTAAGATTGCAAATACTTCATTGATGTCTGCATATAATTAAACATGTTAGATTTTCTTTCTGGCTGTACTTTCTCCATTGGCAAATGTATCCTGAATGCCAGCAGCTGTTATTAGGAAAATATACCCCGATAAAACGTCTGTTTCTGTATAGGTTTGATTTATATAAGGCCTTAAAACACTTTGGCTTTTCTTAGCCTGAGTAACACTAGAAGTATTTCATGGATTAGAAACCCATTTTTTTAAGAAAGCAGTTGTGTATACCAAAGCTGTTTATCTCACTGCAAAAAGTGACTACAAAATGAAAGGATTTAAAATATGAAAATTACTCACATTTTTCAGGTGAGTAGGCTATAGAAATAGGCTATAAAGGATCCATTTGGCAGAAATTGTATGAATAACCTACCATGCAGACACAGGATCTGGTGAACTAAGGGTGGCTCTTTCACCATTGTTACCTGTATTCATGTACTTTGTGTCTTCTGAGTCACTGTCTTTCCACTTCTTGATACCCACAAAGATTTTGGCCCTTCATAAAAACTTTCGCAGCCCCAGCTTCCCATCTGTTAGTGTTTCTTATAGAAACAGTCTTATATTCTAAATAAAGTCATGGTGATGTTCACATGGTCCCCAACAGGATGTATGGAATATGATGGTCAGACTGAAGTTTCCTCTGCATTTCTTTATTCCATATTTGCCTTCTCACCCACTGTGTGGGGTGTTGAACATAGGTGGTGTTTTTCCTTCCCCTCCTTCTTCTCAAATTTTTGTTTCCCTCCTTTGGTGGGTTGTGTGAATCCGTCAGCTCAGCTCACCAGCAACTGTTCGTCTTACTTTCCTGGCTTCCTCTTGCATAACTTTAAATGGAGGATGATTTAGAAGAAGTAAGTTCATCAAAGTAAAGATGAAATAATAAGGAGGAAGAGGACATTATGTACAGTGGCTTTAAACTTTCTTGCTTTGCAGATTGTTAGACATTTTTCAGCATAAGTCTCTCCAGGAGAGTGCATTTCAGGCTCCTACCCTGGTTTTCAGTACTTTCTCTACAGAGAGACCACTTTTCTCCATGGGCAAGTATTTCCAGTAGAAGCCACTTGCCCAGCATACATATGATCCACTGGTATATCCCAAAAGGGCATAAAGAGGAAGGTGATCATCTACCTCAAGGAAGGAAGCAACAGCAACAAGATCAATACTTCTTCTCTGTAGTCACTTCATGCCCTGGTTACATACATTCAAGTTATGACAGAGATCTTTTGTTTCAGCTTAAATGTATTTTAAATGTAAATCTAGCAAAGGTGATTGAATAATTTAACCTCCATTTTCTGCTCTGCTTTTTCAGGATTGTACAGTATATGAAACAGAGAATAAAATTCTTCATGTGGTGAGTAATTTTCTGGATTTCTATTAATAAATATTATTTGTCTCTGTGTATATAGGAATCTGTGTATGTTTTGTGTTTTTTTGCATGCAATGCCAATGTGATAGTGAACAAGTCTGGGTGTGACTGACTGATGAATATATGGAAATTACTGTGAATAGCGGCTGATTTAATGGAAGCCAAAGGCAGCATCTGAGCAGTGAGGAACTTTGCAAGGGCTTGCATTTTAGTCTGGTTCAGGCCCATCTGTGATTTGTAAAACATGGTCAGAGGAATATTTTTGCAAAATGACATTTTATTCTGGAATGCTGATTTCTCGGCTTCTATCACTATATGTTAGTGATATAGTTTCATTTTTATAGCTTTATTCCCCTTAGCCTTTTGCAGTCACTCTCATAACAGGAAAATTAATACAGTACTTTTCTGCTGAATTCTCAGCAGAAATACAGTGGTCAGTTCCCAGAATCTGCAGTTTTACTGGATGAGATGGCAAAAACTTGAGCAAACTTTTTCAGACAACTAGTGAGATGATACAACACCTCAACCTTAAAATATTAAATTGCCTTTTATGCTGTGACTGTGGATTAGTGAGTATTAAGTTAAGCCTGACCTTGTGTCTAAAAGTCAGATATGAATACACTGTTGTTAAGAGAAAGTAATGAATTGATTTAATGGAATGGAACAGGTAATATTTTACAGCTCAGTTTATTTCACATTTGGATAGGTTTTGATATCTAATTTTCATATTCTTGAACTTGAGCAGAAAAAAAATAACTTGCTTTGTTTTCAAATGTGAGCTTCGTGGTTAATTCTGTTCTACATTTTTTTTCAGTGCTCCCATATCCAATGCATGGTGAACTGAATTCCATAAGCTTTTGACACTTTGATTTCACAGTGATGTGGAATAAAAAATCTTGTATTTTTAAGTTTCACTGACATTTCTCCTCTGTGGGATGCAAAGAAATAGCATTTTTAGTAAGGCTGACGTCATCATTTTTGCTAGGCTGATCTCTGCAAGCATTTAAATAATGAAGGTTTTAATTGCATAATCCTGGCAAAAGTTGAAATACTGTAAGTTGGAAACTATTGTATATAGCCTAGTTTTCAATACATGTAGGAGGCGAGAGTTCCAACATCTACTCTACAGACATATATTCAATTTATGTCATTTATAAGTAATAAGGAGAATTGCAAGGGGAACTGGCAATGTTTAAAGTTGATGTAGCATCAGTTAATGTAGCCTTCAGTAGCAAATTCTGAGGATTTTGAGAGGATTTACTTTAAGATAGGTGACAAATTTTAGGCAGGTTTCAAAAGTTGCTCTATCTTACATCATTCAGACTCACAGTCTTTTTGCTTCAATTAAGAGCAACAACTTTGTGATGAGAGGCAGACGTATGTTATTGTGGGGAGCTTAATGAGGTTTTGTGATTAGTGCTCAGGCTTGCAAGGAAGCTTGAACATGTCGCACTTCTTGCTAAATCCTGAAATTAAATACAGCTATATATATCACACTGATTAACTTGGATCGGTTCTGGCTGTTGCATTTCAGCTGATAGATAGGATTCATGAGATAGAAGCTGGCCATAGCAGTCAAGGAAAGAAATAAACCTGTGATTTAACAATTAAAAATAGCGCTTTTATCTAATTAGATGATGTGAAGAGGAAGTGGTCTTAGACAGATAAAAAATGAGGGGAAAAGAGATTATGATATCCTGCTTATGTCAAGATCTTGAGCAAAATTATGGTAACTGTCATGCCAAAATCTTAGATACAACTTTGGATACTTATTAGATATCAGAATGTTTGAATGTGCATGAATGCATGCAGAGGAGTATAAGGAATGCAAAAGAGATTGGAGATGTGGTGGGACTAAGAATTTAAAATTCCTGTTGTGGACTGTGTATTCAATAAATTGGAGATGAGTGGTAAAAGAAAGGTTCCCTATGAAAAGAAGAGTAGGAAATTTTAATAAAAATATAGAAAGGATGTTGAATGTGAAATGTTGGAAGAAGTAGGACAGATTGACAGGAAGGGACATACACACACAGTATGACTATTATAGAGATAGAAAAAAAAAATACTTTTCTTAACTTTAAAGACCGAAATACTGGAAGTGCTTTGACAACAATGGCAACTTCTGTGGTAACAGAAATTAAATGTTACTAGTTATTATGGCTGGCACCTTGTCCATCTACCTTTCAGTGTTCAGATCCCAATGTGTAGCTGTGTTGGGTGGACTGGATTCAAGAAAAGCTTGAATTCAAAGTCCCTTGGCCCATCATGTGTGATTTCACCATGTTCACTAAAAGTTGCAAGAAACCAAGTTCCATGCAAATGGGAAAGGCAATGAAGACTAATGTTTAGAAAGTCCTACAATTAGCCGATAGAAATTTCACTTGCAAGGCGTTGTTCTCACTCAGACTTGAAGTCAAAATTTTAAAGATTTGATATCCTTTTATATATATATATGTACAACTACAGTAACTAAAATACATTATATGACAAATATGTACTATTATTCTTTAGAACACAAAGAAACTTGACACCTCTGGAGACTGGTAAATCAGAGAAGTTGGTGTCAGCCCCCACTGCTTGTAGGTGGTTTGCTGTTTTTCTTCAGAAAAGACCAAATATGTAACTGGGAGTGAGTGTTTCTGTTGTTCATAGGGCTCAGAGCAGTGATTTGGGTGTGTGGGCCCTTGCTAAGAAGCAGTGCTTTGGGTGCACTTGCAGAGCTGTTGCCCCATTCCCACCAGCAGCAGTCTGCTTTGTTCTCCCTCAACCTCAACATGCTCAAAGAGCATGTGGGCATGGTCAGGAGACCTGAGACTACTCTGCTGCTCTGGCAAAACCCAGCTATAGATAACAGCCAAAGTCACCTGATGGCCACTTCCTTACACTTCCCTCTAAAGCACAATAGGAGAAGTTAGCTACCAAAGGCAAGTTCCTCCATTAAGTGACTAATCAGTTGGTTTTAATTAGATTGGCTAAGAAATAGTTAATGTGCTGGAAGTCTAAAGACAGTAATTTCCTTGAGAAACAAATACTCGTTCCCTTTCTTTCCAAGCTCACACTGTGGGAGTTTGGGTGGAGAGACTGCTGAATCACCTTACCCATACATAATATGTTTTAATGTCAATAAACTTATTCTGCTGTTAACTTCTTGATATCACAGATGTGTACTAAGTAATTGGGTTCTGTGAAGATGAAACTCTATGGCTTCAACCTTTATATAAAGAAAAAAAAAAGGTATTTTTGTTTGTTATTCAGGTAATTGGAGTCATATAAAAGCAATTTCGATGTTGAGTCACGATACTGGTTTAAGTAGTAAACTAGTCTGTATTATTCAGCTAAACACATGAAGTGTATCTGAGGGAAAAAGGTGCGAGGGAAAGCTGATTAAGTTTTAAAAAGAAATTACCTACCTTGATTTGTTTATTTCTTTTAGATGGAAGATTAAAAATCTTTGGGAAAAAAAATGACTCTTCTACAATTTTCTGCCCTTGAATTGCTAGTGCATTGAAGCAATTATTTTAAAGACAACTATGTTCCTTAAAGTTTTTCACTGTGCATTCACTGAAATACTAGGTTTTTATGGAATAAGAAGCATAAAACCATACAGGAATAGTAACTGTGTTTTTTACTCATTAAAGTGTTGATGCCTCTGAAATATTCATGAATAAAGGGGAAATGCTTCATATTTCTATCACTTCCAATTTCCCAACACATTTTTCCAGGTTGCCTTATGCTTTGTATGAAATAAATATAATAATAATAATAACAGTAATAATTTATAAATACCAGCAGAAAAAAAAACACAGCAGAAATAGATAGATATAGATATTAACCAACAGATAGATTTTTCAATAGAAAATACTGACTTAAGAGAAAGACTTAAAATACAGTGGGCCTAAATATGAAATTATAAGTTATGGCTGTGATGCTTATTTTAAAATTAATACGCTATTGCTAGTCTATTTTTAGAATCTTTAAGTTATTTTGATTTAACTTAAGCTGATGAAGTGAATGGAAAACTGCTCAGCTTAAAAGGGTATCATTTCTATTTATTCTGAGAGGTATGTTAGTGGTTGCAAAAGTCTGAATGGCTTGAAGAATAATTCATTGATCCCATCCAGCTGTTTAGGATGTATGTGATGGAAATGTCTAGTTCAGATTAATCCATCTGAAGCAATGCAGTATTAAAGTGAGACTGAAGCAATACAGCATTAAAGTGAGACCCAAAGTAAGCAGGAGTAATTATAGAAAGCAGAAGCAGGGCACCAGTCAGCTTAATAGTTTTTCATTGCATTTCCTATTTTAATTCTATAAAAAAAAGATAGTCTTCCTAAGGAGCTTCACTTTCCTAAAAATCCATTGCTTTCGCTTCCAAATAGAGTGTGATTGAGTTAGAAAATTGTAGAAAGTAACCTATAGGCTGAAATTAATATTCTGAAGTTTTTGAAAAATGAAGGAGCCCTTGCTAAATTAATAAATGAAAGGAAGTAATGGATCAGGATGTCCTCTTTTTTTGTTAAGATCCAGGCAGAGACTGCAGTGGTAATAATTCCTGTCTGTCCACTATATTTGAAAATTTGTTTTAAACTGTAAGATAATTTGTTAAAAAATGCATTGTTAGAGGCATCTTTTTCATGGTCTCATTTAAAGAGAAAAGAAAAAGTAATAATCAGCCTTCTTTCAAGAGTCTATTACCTTACTAATAGACCCCTCACAAGCCTCCCTCTCTTAAAAGCTTCTCTTTTTTTTCCCCAAAATAAGATGTAGCTGCCAATTTAAACTTTATGTATATACAAACAGAAACCCAGGCCCAGGCAGCTCTGAGACTGCTGCAATTACTAGGATATTCTCTACAGTACAACACATGTGTTGGAGCAAAATTAACTGAATAATAATTATTAGGTGCAAGTTAAGCTAATTAGCTAGACTTGATCTTCAGTGCTCAAGTTGCTTTGGCTTGGCCAGCTGTAACTGACTATGAGCACTTTATTTATTTATTTTCAAACAGATTAACCTTTTATTTATTTCTTTATTTGTTTTACCTTTAGCACTGCATTTCTGAGTGTCTGAAATTACCTATATGAAAGAACTCATGGAGTG
Organism: Nothoprocta perdicaria; assembly: GCF_003342845.1. Classification (NCBI taxonomy): domain Eukaryota; kingdom Metazoa; phylum Chordata; class Aves; order Tinamiformes; family Tinamidae; genus Nothoprocta; species Nothoprocta perdicaria. The sequence continues at coordinate 2,009,358 of NW_020454228.1, forward strand.
ACTAGTGTTCTTCTTGCCCTCAGCCCTGGGGATGTGTTTAGATGCAGGTGCTCTGTTTTGCTCCACACACAAAATCAGATAGATTTAAGCTTGATCATTAGCCTGGAAAAAAATAAGGACTTCAGTTACCTTTTAGTTATCTTTTTAAGTCTCCATCTTTTTGGCTGAAAGGAGGAACAGTTGTGGAAAATCTTTTAGAAACTAGTGCATTACAGTTCAAAAATATAGGTAAGAAACTAGTTTTGTCATGAGCAAATCCTTCTCCTTAGTTCAGGTGCCTTTCATGCTGAAGCCTGAGTGCAATCTGAGAAAGGCTTGGCATGTGTAATGCCTGCTGATTTTTGGAGGAGCAATTGAATGTTGGTTCCCCTGTGTGTCTTACCATGTCTAGTGACTGCCTCATTTTCAAGCCTGTCTGATGTATAAATATGGCAAATGAATATTTGGGGATACTGCCTTTAAAAAAATTATTGTTGAGTTGGCTTCCATTAAAATATTAAAGAGCAGCTACCTCTGCCCCGTTCCTGGAATACATTGTTTTAAATTACTTAAAGATGTATGGTGTCTGGCATAACCATTACAACCGCATTGCTGACACCTGATTGTAAAAGCCATCTTCTAGAACTATCTCTTACTCATTAAGCATGTTCCTCAGCTATCCTCCATACATTTAATTTTGCAAGGATAATGAATCACAGCCATGCTAAGATACTCTGCTTTGGCTACTTTCCCCTGCAGATTTTAAACACGATATTTTCTACATCCTCCTTAATGTTCTAATGCAAAATTTCCCCTTGACCAGATCTCTAACCTGATTCTGTTGTAGTTTATTTTTGCACAGTCTGTTGAGAAGTGCGTCCTCTTTCCTGGAGTCAGAAAGTAGGAAAGGGACCAAATTTAGATCAGTTTGCATATCATGCTTTTCTTTTATTTTTGGATAATACAGATGGGATGCCCAGCTCAGGACTGAAGAGCAGCTATATCCTCTGAATCAATTTTCTACATTTAGAAACCTATTTTGTATTGAAAGAGTAACCAGGTGCTCTTAAAATTGAATTGCTATAGGCAATTGACAATTATGCAGGTATGATAAAGGATCTTCATTCCATTAATGATGTTTTTGTAATCAGAACTGCAGCTTCTCAAAGTACCAAAGGTAACTACCATTTGAAGAAAAAGGAATATTGTGCTCTCATCAGGTTTTAGTGAAACTAATACATGCCTTTGATACTGCTTGTGCTGAATAGGTTATGCTGAAAAGTAATGCATTCATAATTTGTTTGGCATAAAATGAATAGCAAAAGTGCACTGCTGGTGTGCTTGTATTCCATTCAAATGAATTGATTAGCCTTTATGCAAAATACTTCTTTAGTCCATTAAATAAAACAATAAATAATTCAAAAATCTCTTGGCATTTCTCCTACTTATGTAATTTGCTCCTTTTGCATCTGCCAAGCTGAAAGTTCCAATGAAATATGGGGAGCTCGAGGAAAACTTAGTCAAATTAGAAGTAAAGTAGCCCTGGACATGCCTTCGGAGCTGTAGACATGGAGTTCTTATGGATGAGCTCCCAAACCCTGAGTACAGGATGAACCTGGTGAGCCTCCCTCGGGTGGGTGTAGGGAGAGGAAGGTAAAGAAGTCAAAGACAATTTACTTGGCCACACTAACATGTTGTCTCTGCTAAATGAACATAACTCCCATGCTGTGTGTCAGCAGCTTTGCTCACGGAAGTTCCTGATCCACCAAGTCAAAAATGATCTTCCATCTCTATGGGCATGTTGAGGTACCTGGACCAATAAAGTGAATAGCAGTAATTTGGGCAGGAGCCGGACTATAACTACATTGAGAACCACTATTTTTTTTTTTCCAGTCACTGTTAGCCTTTTTTTTTTTTTTTTTGCTACTTTCACTCCTTCCTTCCTGAAAAATAATCAATTAAGAAAAAAAATATAAGGCAAAACAGTTGAGATATTTTAGGGAACAAAGACAAGGAAGAATCCATTGTGTTGCCGATGCCAGCCTGTGGGCACACATTTCCTAACAGCCCTTGCACCTTGCCCTTTGCCATGGGGAGAGGATATCTATGGTGCAGGAATGCACCCCTTGCTCTCGCACTTGTGGGCACGCAGCAAGGTCTTGATGTTCATTCAGAGGCAGTAAACATTCGCATGGATACTAGGTTATGTCTTAATTCTTAGAGAAGTGCGGAGAGCCCATTGCTAATGCAGTGCAGGGCTGGAGGCACCACATCCCCAGCATGTGGAGGAGATCCCAGGGATAAGCACAGCCCTGAGACTGGCCAGGCCTTGCTGGCCTGAGGCAAATGACCTGGGGCGGGGAGTGTGACAAAAGCTATTGGGTCTTTCCATTGATAGTGTAGCACAAGATCACCCTGTATCCTATCACAATCACATTAAAAAAGAGAGAAAAAAAAAAAGAATTGTTATTTTAAATCAGCTGACATAAAGTGTCTTAGGTTATGGAAAGTGGACTTTCAGAATGACCCAAGAATGAGCATATTTCACTGAAATGATTTAAATGTATGATAGCAAAGGGGAACTTGTACAGTTTTGTATCTGTTCCAATACAAACAGGCTTTTTTGTTTTCAAAAGAAAAGAGAGTTGTTAAATATTTGCTTACAGCAATAGGAAGTGTTGGGTGGTTGGGCAGAACCCAGGTCTGTCTTTTAAAAGATTGCTTTTTCTTCCCAAGGTCCCAAGGTGTAATTATATTATAACAAGAATACTATTTCTGTTTTCTGAAATTAGATGAATGCATTGGTGTATGCCATTCAATTAAAAACAAATTAGCTAGTCATTCATTTGGTGTTATACAAATATATGTGAAATGCAAGAAGTCTTGGCAACATGAATGTGCCAGTTCATTATGCAATAGTATTGTGCCTCAAATTCAAAATCTTTCTGTAGTAGACAGCATTTCAAAACAGCAAGAGAAGGTTCTCGCAAACAAAGCAAAACATGTTTTTGATGAAATTGGTGTGCTGAGTAAAACTATTCTATAATTACTAATGGACAATGTTGCAATTAGGTCTTGTTATCTAGAGCAGTGGTTTCTTGAGAAAAACTATTTATGGATGTTGTTAAATGGCATTTTGTCTTATTGGACCATGTCCATCAATACTGTGATCAGAGAAAAAATATTTGAAGATTTAAAGATATAAAATTAAGAGAAAACAGTTCAAGAACTTCCACTTTTTTGTACTTTTTGTTTTCTATCACTTTTTCCACTCACCTCTGGTGCTAATGTATGGTAATAAACCTGACAACATTTAATAGAGCTTTGAATGCTCACAATCTACAGTTTTTATCTCTACTGTGGTTAGATTTGAATGCCTGTGAAGCAGAAAAGTTTTAGTAATAATTCAGCGGAGTTTGCCGCTAAGTTTCTTTGTTTTGGGGGAAGAGAGTAATATATGCATCCCTATATGTTGAATGAGTGCTTAAATATTGGAAAGGTAAATAGACTTTTCTGAAAGCTGTAGAGGAGCATAGGGCCTCTACTTGTAGCATCTTCCCTATGGATCTTGCTAGGCTCCTTTGTTGTATTAGAATATGCAGGATATGATTGTGTTTGAGAGGAGTATGAGGATTTGGAACAGAGAGAGAGATGCAAGACTTGAAAGAGAATAATCTTTCAGAAATGCATAGGAGCACACACAATTTTTTTTTGGCATAATAGTTTTGTGATTTTTTAGATGCATCATTCTTTGAGCCCTTTTCAGAGAAACTCATACAAACTTGTTTTAATATTACAGCCTGTTTTCCTCCTCCTGGGACTCAGATATCAGTAGGCTCGTTCTGTAGCCTGCCCTCACTTGCAGAGAGGCAGGAGAGCAGCCTTTATTCATGTTTATTCATGTTGAATAAAGTTTATTCATGTTGAAACATTATTGTTCAATAAAATAAGCCATATAAATACTAAGCCAAGTTTCCAGTTGTTTATAAATAATTTCAAGAGGACAAATTCCAACTGTAATGGTCTGTAACAGGATTAAGTTTTCACTTTCATTGGATTTTTTTTTCCATGCTTTTTATCACTCAAGGTTTTTACTTTGCTTTGAGATAAGATATTTCTAGTTTGGAGTTAGGAATTATAACAGTGATTTGGCAAGGAGGTTATATCCGAATTTGTACTCTATTTTCATAACATTGTTGTAGATAACTTTAAAAAACTATTATACAATAGCTTGGAAAATGGATTGTTGTGGCCGTTGTGTGCAGTTGTGTTTTGGTTGTTGGAGGTGCTTGGATACCTATAACACATTGACTCTGAGAGCAATTAAAGTGTCTCTTAGCTGGTTTCCCAGTTGTCCACAGCCGTGGGACCAAGGGTTGTTCTATTCCCTAAATGCACACACTGAACATACTTTTGGAAATCTGAGCTGAGAAACCCATTTTAGCTGCTGAAAGGGAATTCCATGGAAAATATTGAAGCTATCAAAAATCACTTTCTTACAGAAACATGAGAGAATGATAGAAAATAAATTGTCATGGCTTTCCTCCCTCTGCCAAGTGGGAATCAAGGAAGTGAGAGATGAGAAGATAACAAAGTACCCATTTGACAGTTCCAGCCCTTTTAGAAACTTTATTTCTATTTTGCTGCAAAGAGACTGCCAAGGATAACAGCTTTAAAAATTATCCTATGATGAAGTGGTTATTTATCATGATCTTCGTGTCTGCAGTAGTAAATCATACTTGGCATCCGTAGAGCATCAGAAACTCATTCCAAAGTCAATTAACGTGTTTTATTAATACAGCATCAACTTAAGAGTTAATGGGATGTACGCATCATTGTAAACAGTCCGATTTTTGTGCAAGTTACACATCCACAGTGTGCAGGGCAAGGGGCAATCAGTGTCTTTGCAAAAGGCCTGGGATGGTGACACGGACCTGGATGGTGACAGGGTATCCCAGGTGTCTAAACACAGCTCGGGTGCAGCACCCGCAATGGGGAGAGCAGATGGGAGGAGCTCATACGGTCACTTACTGTCTCTGCTGAGATGCTAAAGCTGTTCTTTCTTATTCTTTGCGGTTTTGTTGCTTTGTCAATTGGAATCATCATAAAAAAGGGATTTTGCACAGCGTGCTGCTTGCTGACTGAGGCCTTTTCCACTCCTTCTTAATCCTCTCTGCTGTGTGCATGCAACCAACACGAAATTTATGCATGTTATAAGTAGTAGGGTGAAATCCAAACGGTTAGAAATGGCATATTCATTGTAACAGTTCCTTTTTTCTTTTTTTTTTCTTTCCTTCCTAGTGTAAAACTCTCTCTGGTGTCTGTGATCATATTATCTCACTCTCTTCCGATCCTCTGGTTTCCCAGTCTGCCCACCTTGAAGTGATCCAGCTTACAAACATCAAGCCAAGTGAAGGGCTGGTAAGAAGTACGCAGTTAATCAAAACCGTCATCCAGGATGAGAGAGTGATTTGCTTATTAAGATGTATATATATAAAGGAATAGGTGACTTTAGGTTTTGTTTTGTTTTCTTTCTTTTTTTTTAAAAAAAGAAATATTTTGATTTCTCATGCAAAATATCTGAAATATTTTGATTTCTCATGCAATTGGGCCAATGGGGAAGTAGTTTGTAAGGCTGGCCAGTATATGTGAAAAATATAATAAATTGGGAAAAAAAAAGAAAGAGAAGTTCTTGCTGTTTATACCAGCTTCTGTAAAGTAGCTCAGATAGTTCTAGGATCTTGAAGTCTAAAGGAATTTAAATTACTGAGATCAACTCAACCAAGAAGTTTGTGTGGGTTTATGCACAAAAGCTGTCAAATTCTAGAATTTGCTTCATAGTGTCTCTGGGATATAAAGCTATTTTATAAGTTATTCAAAGACTCTACAGCACTGCTAAGAAATAGCTTATTTAATTTTATTGCAAAAACTCTGCATGCTTAATCAGGTGATTGTGAAAGCTCAGTGTTGTTCATGAGTTGACCATTGATTTTTCAATTACTGAAGTATCCAACACCTATGGCATGGAGAAAAACGCACTGATAATACTTACAGCTATTCTTCTTTATATCACCAGTATTATCTCTTCCCACCTCCCTTGGAGAGAGTAAAGGGCAATTAGAATTCAGTTAACCACTTTTTCTGTAGTGAAATAGCTTTTGCAACTTCTGTCCAAGTTCATTCTCATTGCATTTGTTTGAGCAAGGACTACTGCTGCACTCTTCTGTGCAGCTGATATTTTGTTGTTGTTGTTGTTTGGATGGTGTAGTTTTGGAGAATATTTGGGGGATTGGGGGTTTTGGGAGCTTTTTTTTTTTTTTTTTTCTTTTTTGCGAATTTGATATACCATGTTTTTTAGGTTGATTATTCACTGATATGTCTCCTTTGAAAAAGCATAATTAAAAGACAAGATAAAAATCTTTGGGATGAGTAAATATTGGCCCATGGTTTGTTTTGTTCTACTATTTGTTTCTTCCCTTCTCCACTGGTTTTCTTTTATAGTCTCTGAATCCATTTCAGAATTTGCCTCCAGGATTTCACCCTTCCATGGACTCTCTCTCTCTCTCTCTCTCTTCCTCTCCTATTAATTTTCACATCTTTTTGCCTGCTCTTAGTAGTCAGTTTTTCTAAATCCTGTCTCCTGGTGTATTGAAGGAATTCTCTTTTCTCTCAACCACTTTTTTGGATTTCTGTCCGGTTTTGTCTTAGCTTTTTTTTTTTTCTCCTTTCTGTCTTGTTACTGTTATTTTTTTTTCCTCATTTGCGTCTTTCTGTAGGGTGGTGTTAACCTCCAGTGACTGAAAAGTGTTAAGAGCAGATTTTTTTTTATAAAGAATGATGTCTTTACGTGGGTGTATTTCAGCATGTAGCTGATCGTGTAGAGAATCTTTCCCCTTCTCTGTGCCTCTGTTTTTACCCTTCTGTCTGTCTTGTCAGTTGAAACTGGGAGCTCTTTGTGAACCAAGTGGACAGGGTCATGCTGCTGACTGAGAAATTCCATGTCATTATCACAAAAAATAATTGCATTTTTTTTAAATGGAAAGGACTAATTGTGCAAACCTTGTTTACATGCCTTAGAAGGATGCAGTGCTATTTTGATGCTATGACCTTTTTTCCCTCCTTCCTTCTTACCTGTATGCCTCAGTTGTGTTGCCTCTGGGCTACCTTGTGTCCCCTAGACTGTAAGCTCTCTGGAGCAGGAACCAAGGTTGATACATCCGTGCTGGCAGGTGTGCATTGTGCTTCTCAGGTTCTTACAGTTGCAATCGCAATATCAAGTCGTTTTGTCAGCTTGGTCTTGGTGCTTTGTATGAACGCTTTTGTTTTTGCTCTTTTTAACATCTTTCAATTAAGATAGAGTGAACACCTACCAGTGCAATATGTTGTTGAGTATTAAGAGTGTCAGTGGAGTAAATGATGGTGGAACTTGATGTTATGATGAGTTGCTGCACATCAGGAGCACTTACATAAACGTGAAGCTCTGTAATTTCTGGACTGTCTTCTGGGATGCGTGCAACAACGGAGGTGGAAAGATGGATTACAGCCAACTTTCTTCTCAAGCTTGGACCCCTGTGGAGGCTCTCTGCTGGCTATAATGTACACTGAATGAAATGCTAATGTTATAAAAATGGAAAGACTGTGAGCAAAAAGTGGAGGGCAAGGATGGCTGCTAGCCTGGAAGATGGGATACATTGCCTCAAACAGTATCTAAGAAGTTAAAGTTAAGAAGTTAAAGTAAATCAGGGAGAGAGAAAGGAGAGGAGGAGAACATAAAAGGCTTGGAAAACATTGTAATTTCTTTAAACTTGTATGTTAAATATATGACAGATCTGGGGAAATGGTTGATTTTTTTTTATACTACAAAACAGATAGAAGAAGAAGAACAGATAGAACAGACACTGCCAGGATGTTTAAATGGGTTTAAATACTTCCATTGCTACAGTTAACCTTTTTCTGTGGCCACAATACATGTCAACTGTCCAACTAATAGGTTACTGCACAAGCACCTAAATATGTTACATGGATTACAACATCTTATGGATGTTAAACTAAGTAATGTTTACCAGAAAAACAGACTAAAAGAAACTCACAAGGAGAAAAGATGATTATGATGAGGTATGGAAAAACTCGTATACTTGATTCAAAACTTGTCTCAAAACAAAGTAGTTAGCAAATAGGTGGGCTACTCTATGCATTTTGTTAGATAAAAAGCAGATACTCAAGTTATATTCAGGTTTATCTTTGTAAGATTTCCTTGAGCAGTTTCCTGTTTTTTTTTTCTTTTTTTTTTTTTTAAATGTAGTATAGACTATCAGAGGAGAACTTTGATAGAGGTTAATATTGAATTTCTTTTTTTCCTGTTCAAAATTTAATTTTAATTCTGGACTGTTCATGTGCTATGGCATTATTTCAAATTCTACCAATCATCTAGATTCTTGTGAGGCTGAATATGCCAAAATAGTAGAGAACTTTCTTAGTTCCTCTTTGCGTGTTAAAGAAAACATAAAATCAGCCTGTCACATGTAATATAAAATGAAAGTAGCAGATAGTGTAGCTCGAGGTCTAGCTAGGAAGAAGTATTTTACTGAAATCTAGTGTACTATTATTTCTAATATTCTTGCAAATTATTTGGCCTGAAATATTGGAAGAGTTGGGGAAAAAAAAAAAAAACTTTGAACAGATTTCTGAAAACTGTTTGGATTTTAGTCTTCTTAGACCTTACTGAGCTCTAGAGTTGAATTGGAAAAGGAAGCAAGAATACCTTTGGTCTATGTTTTACATATTTGGTACACATTTCTGGGCTAAAGAGACATGTGTAATCTTGGGAGACTGCATCAAGATGCCAGCACAGTGAAAGTAAAAATTTAATTAGGTATATGATGAAATTGAATTAGTATCTTCTTATGCACTTTCTGGAATTGTGTAAAATGTGCTGCAAGCATTTCAAATTCTGTTGACAGTCTTAAGAAAAACAAAAATCCAAGGTCTTTGTTCCAGCCCCTAAGTGAGCAATAGTTCACACCAATATAGAATGTACTGATGTGTTTGAAATTAGACTCTTACCCTCAGCTTATCAGAACAATCTATGCAATGAGTTATCTGATTTTTGATGGAAGTGTGCTTCTGTTCTTGATTCCTATAGCGGTTGCCCGCTATATTTTAGGCATGTGAACTAAATTAACGTTTAGTTTTATTTGGCATTCACAAGAATTATTGTGAATTCATGGGGACTTTGGAGTTATCTTTTGATATCTATGATTTTTTTCTGCTGATTTGTTTTGATAGAAATGAACAACACACACTGAACACCATGTACTCTTGATCATGGAGTACTCTTAATATTGTGTAGTCACAAGGAGACAAAGAAAGGAATATTTGGAAATGTCTGTGATTGATAGTCTTACTTCTACAGCAGATTCCAGTAAACCCTAGAAACATTTTGTTCTCTGTGCTTTTTCCCATATATTGTTGTTCACCTAAAATAAGCAGTAGAGGAAGGTGAGCAAAAGTGTGGATCCCATTTCAATTACATTTGCTTTTGGAAATGGTAAAATACTGCATTTCCTCCTTTAAAAAACTGCTGTGTAAACATAATGATGTTGTCTCTTGCAAAATTGACAAGATATAGCAATAGTGTAACGGTCTTAATTTTTTTAGAAGGGGAATAAATTTAAGTGTTTTTTGTAGCTTCCTTCTTCCTCCTTCTTCCCAAAGGTCTCTATTCAATTGTTGTTCTTAGCCTTTAGTAAGAATTCTTAAAAAATCCTCTTTCTTCTTTTGGTTCTTGAAAGTCTTTAATTTCTAGAAAAGACTAGATTGGACAGGAATTGCAGTCCATCACCATAGAATGTAATATACTTAGTATCCTTCAGATTTGTGCTTTGCACTAAACTAAGCATAAGCAGCAATTGTGAGACTATAGCCTCTGCTTTCAGTCTGACATTATTCACTATTTCCTTATTTTGTGGTAGTATGATTTGCATGTGTTCCTGTCTTGTACTAGCTTCACTTTACAGATCCAAACAGGAAATTCAATTGTTTTTTTTTAACATTTAAACCTGCGTTTGCTGAAGTAAAGTTTTTTAATATTTCAGTGAAACATCACTGTCAATTTTAGGTTACTATTGAGCCACTTAATTGTTGGTACAGAAAATATAACATTGATAAAGGGAAAAAGAAACCAAACCATTCTTTGGGTTAGTGAAAAAAATGAAATCCTACCTTTATTATCTAAATGCTTATGTTGAAACAAATAACTCACTAAAGTAAAAATAAAATTTTCTTTAGAAGTTGTCCTGTGCAGACCTGCCACCAGTGAGTCTGTGGCTTACACTAATGTGTGTGCCTTCAGCAAGCAAGGACAAATGGTCCAGTCCTTAGAGCTGGGTCTGCTCAAACTTAGCTGACCTGAATTCAGCTCCTGACCATGTCCAGTCAGGTCAGGTCATTTAGATCCATATCCAGACCTATCCAGGATTTAGGTCCTGATTTTCATTGTTTTGGGGATAGGTAGTAGGTGCCAAATGTATTGATGCATCTCAGTCTCTTGTGTGACTCATTTCCATGCCTGTAAAATGTGTCTATATTAGTATTTCCCTACCTCACAGGGGTGTTGTGAGGATATTCTTACAACTGAGTTAAGTAGGAAAGCATGGAGCTAATCAAAGAAAAAAGTATTTAGGATTCATAGAGCTGGGTGGTCCTGTCTGTATAGAAATGAGCAGGTTCTTGCTTTTTTTCTCATCGAGATGTAGCAGCCCAACATGACAGTTGGAAACGATGCCATGAATTTCTGCTACAGACTGTGTAGAGTAAAAGGCAAATTCAGTTTTGAGTTCCCTCTCAGAGACAATATCATTTTTTTCCTGAGAATATCCTCCAGATTGTTAACTGGGGAGGAAGCAGGGACAGACTTCTTTATCCCACTACAAGAACATCTGCAAGTACTGGTCCCAGATGAGGTCTGCCCAACTGATAAAAGTTTTCTCTGCCTCCTTACTCTTTATGATCACTGCTGAGCACACCATGTTCCTCAGCTGAGAACGGGCTTCACTGCGGTACTTAGATTAAAAGGAGAGCAAGCACATCCTGGGGATGATATTTAGTGCAGTGCTCAGTGTCTACCTGCTTTCTATGAATTGATCAGAGCAAGCGGGGTTCTTCAGAAGTTGTTGTAAATGCGAGTAGCCAGTTATCTTTCTTTTTTTCCTTTTTCCCACCGTCTTAGTGGTGCCATTAAAATGCCGTTTGCATGCTGACTCAGAGAAAAAGCAGGTTGCAGATGCCCACCCAAACCACCCATTCAGGAACTTATGTCTTTTCATAAGCTGCTGTGCACAGCATGGTTGCTGCTAATATGTGAATAGCCCTTCTTTTCCCTTTTCTTTTTTTTTAAATGTTTTAGCTAAAAAGATGACATTAAAATTGTCATAACTGAGATTTAGAGCTCATTGAGATGAGTGAGGTAATCAGAAAGCCTTAGAGTCGTTTTTTTCAGGTATACTTCAGAGCAGTTACCAGTTTGAACATCAGAGCATCAGTTACCAGTTTGAAAGTTATTTTTGCAGCATTGCCTACTAGAAGGTACAACTCTTTTAAAAGCATCTTCCAAAAAGAAATGGAAGTATTGATCATCATAAGGCAATTATTAACTTTGTTTTTGTAAGCAGATGCTACTGTTGTTGTATGTGTCACTTATGGAGCACATAAAGTATTTATGGAGATGACTGTGGTAAAAGTTTTAGATTGCTATTGCTGCACAGGGGTAGCAACATTTGTGCTGTTCTCTAAGTATATCAAAAACCAGAGACATATTGCTTATTGCATATGTTAATTTAAAGATCCACACATCAATACATATCTATGAACATATGAAGCTGTTGTTTTTAGAGATGTACAAGTTATGTTTGGATGGTGATGGTTTGTGAAACCCTTTAAAAATTCTTTCCCATGATGTCTTTTTCTTAGGGTATGTACATTAAATCAACATATGATGGTCTCCATGTAATTACTGGAACAACAGAAAATGTAAGTATTGTTAATACTGTATGTTCAGGCCTGGAAACCTTTTTGATCTTACCTGTGGTTTATGCTTTCCCTTTCTATAGACTACATTTTGCTTGCAAAAGTGTGCTAGTTGGCTGTTGAGGAGCAATAGCATGTTGGACAGCAGAAGCGCTTTTGCTTGCTTATCTCAGAATTGAAGGAGTTGTTTGTAGCTGTGATACAGAACTGGTTTTGATTTGTCCTTTTAAGCCCCTTAAAACACTTCAGCTGATCAAGATAAGAGGTAGCTATCTTGCAGTTACCTTGCACTGTGAATGGAAGATGAATGTCTTTACTAATATAGACTGAAATGCAGGAGTTCATGGTAGTATTAGAAAAACAGCTTTTACATTTTGCATCTATCAATCTTTATTTTATAATAATTGCATGGAAATGAGGACATCCCTTCACATTGACAAGTAACCATATGTTTCTGCATGAACTTCTGAATAATACCTGTAAAAAGGGAAACATTACTGGTGCACTAATTCTCATGGAAGGTAGCAAAACAACAAGCAAGACATAATAGACTACTTTTTAAGTCACTTTGAAATACACTCTCCTTTCCTTGTACACCATCTTTACAGAACTGGCTGTGTCTGATAGGGAATGGGCAAGAGGATCATTTTGGGGATTTTCTAGGCTTTTATTTCATATTCTTTGATAAACATTGAACAAGCCACTGGACAATGCTGAATTGCTCCATGATGGCTGAAGCAATTCCTTCTGACAACACTTCTTAAAATGAAGATGTAACAAATACTTGTTTTATCTACTGTGTCATATTCTGGAAAACACAAACCACTCATGGCACCTGCCAAGCTGCTGCCTTGGATCAGCAATAGTTTTTGCTAATATCTCATGGGACAAGAATAGGATTCTGGTTTTCATCTCTTCATAGGAATTGCAATCTAGAAATCTTTATTCTTTTCCTGTGGACAGGATGTCCATGGGTAGCATTAGGAAAACATAAGAAGAATTTCAGTCTGGCAATCAAAAGTCTGGGGAGTCCAACCTATAGTTTCAATGTCATCAATGGCATTAGCAAAACTAAAAAGAAAAATTGTGCCAAATCTAGAAAACATATGGAGAAAGGTAATTTTTTTAAAGTTTTTCCTCAGATTAAAAAGGGAACTCTTTTCTCTCCATGAGTTACTATTATTGGATTTAATTTCCCAGGGGCAAAAATAAAAATAAAATCTTAATGCATTGCCTCGAAAATCTTTTTCATGATTCATGAATATAGTTAAAAGCTACATCAGGGATCTTCAGTCATGATGGCTTTTCTGCTTTATTATTGATACTTTCACTTCCTATAAGACCCTGGAGGTACTCAAGGCAAGTGGAGAGACTGGAATCTGCTATCTGGAGAAAGACCGATTGTGTGTTAAAATGTTTGTGAAAATAAGAAACACCTTAGAGAAAGTAACATATCTCCTGCTTTCAAAGACAAAGTTTCTAGCCACTTCCTAAAAACAAACAAACAAACAAACAAACAAACCCACTCAAGTACAATGTTGATAGACAGGAAGAAAAACATCAAAGGAACATGTCAAAATAAGGATATAGTGGGGGCAAATATGTGATTTGACCTCTTTATACTGACCTTTTTTGCCATTTGTGGTCCTACCAGACTTGTAGAAAACAGGAATAATCCAAATTCTTTTGCCTCTAAACAAAAACTTGTGCCTTTTTCTTTCCGAGTCTACTACTTGAAATGAGATGTTAGCACAACTTTTTATCTGAGCCTTTCCTGAAAAATGACAGAGAAGCCCTTGTCTTTTTAATAAATGCAGCGCTTTATCAGTACTGACTGTGTAATATAACTCTGTGGGGTTTTTTATCCACCATCCTGCATTATCTGTTTGCAGTTCAACATTTTTAGAGTCCAACTACAAAGCCCAGAGGGATCTGGATCTTGTTGTTCAGCAGTAGGAGTCATCTTTCCCAGCACCTTGGCCCTGCAGATCAGCGCAGACAAGCTCTGAAACTAGAACTGAGAGGGAACAGAGCTGCTTAGAAGTCATTGTCCCCTTAGAGTTTCTTCTTAATGATCCTATAGCGTTAGAGCAAGCTGATCTTTCTGGTTTGATTCTTCTCTCTTATATTTGAAAGTAGCAATTGCAAAAGCTGTATTGGTCCAGCAGGAGAATATAGCCTTCTTGTTTAGTGATAGAGATATTCCTTTAATTCACAAAGCAAATGTTTTTATCAAAACAAGTAACTCTTTAATTAAATTCTCTAATTAAATGGAGTATTTTTTAAGTCAGATCATGAGCTGCATTTGTCGATCTTCTGGTTTACAGCAGGACTGCCATTTTGAATTAAGTTCCTTTAGTGTCCCCACTTACTGTGTAATGGTTGAGTTTGTAGGGTGCTTATAGAGCACCGAAAGGAGACATTTTTCAAAAGAAATGATACCCAAGTTTCTACTGTGTGCGCACACCAAACATAGTTCAGCCTCTAAGGGAGGCAGGAGGATCAAAATAGGTATTTTTGATAGTGTGGGTGTGTTGAGGGGGAATGGGACAAAGACAACATTTAGCCAAGAGGAGACCACTAAACCTCATCCGAAGTAAGATTCCTTATCCTCATATGCAGCTCCTGTAGATGAATCTGTTATGTGATACATTTTGTTCCTTATAGGGGGCTTCATAAATAGATGTTTGCTTAATGATCAGCATATACATCTTAAATAACCTAGCAATTCCCTTATTTTCTGTAAATGATGATTGATAAAAGTTAACTATTTCTTAACAGTAAGGTCTATTTGGGAGAAAAAACAGTAAAGTACAAGAACCATGATCTCATAAGACCACAGGCTTGGATTCCTGTAGAAATGGTTTGTATCTAAGCTTTCAGTGTATTAATTTCCAGACATAATTACAATGATTTTTTTTTCAGTCCAAACTGTCTGAGATCATGTTTTACAGATTTGGCAAACTGCTGCACTCGAAGTTGCTACTTTCTCGAAGTTTAAGCTGCAAGTGCTGAAGTTACTACAGGGAAATGATGTAATGATAGGATTCACTAGCATAGCCACTTTGAAGGTCTTAGGTGTAACTGCATCAAATAGTCAAGGCTGCTTTTTTTTTTTTTTTTTTTTTTTTTTTTTTTAATGTAAGTAAAATTACATCTTTATTAGCCCCAAATGAGTTAAGATGCTCTGAATAATGCCTGCAAGACATGAGTCATAAGTGACCTTCCTTTCACTCTCATGTTTTGCTTGAATATCTTCTGTTTTAACACTGTTCTTAAGCTATAAATGATGCGAAATTGCACTAGAAGATCATGGTTTGTATTTGGGAGGAGAAGTAGTAGGTAAATTATTGCAAACAAACCCCATTCCAGGCTAGTAGCATACACCTAGATTCACATTGTCTCACCAGAACTAGAAAATGCTGAAGTGAAATCAATTTCACTTCCTTTCTGTAAAATTCATAGCAGCTCTTTGGAAAACTACTCCTGAGTACCTTGGGTCGCTTTTACCTTGAAGGTGGTTAAACAACTTCATAGACTGGCAGCCTCAGTACTAAGTAAGAAGAGCAAAAGAATTATCACTCTATGAAAAGCTTAATGAAATTACTTGCCTTTAAAAATGGGGAAGAGAAAATCCCTCAAAAAAAAAAAGGTGATCTATACATACAGAGAGCACAAGAGGAGAAAATGATCTTTTCCCCCCTGCTTTTCTTGATCAAAAACAAAGAAAACTACTTTGTTTCTGCAAGTATGATGATCTTAGTTTGATTTTGGTTGTTGTTGCATTTCTTTCTATCTACTCGTATTCCAGACATGAAGTTCTAATATAACTTTATGATGTTCCTTGCTAGTGCCTAATCCTCTGTCCTCATATACGCTGTGAAGAAGTCTGATTTACTGGGATTCTCGGGAACATACCAAAATATTTAGTTGTGAAATTTAGTTTTGAATAAGTTGCTATTTAGTCCTGATGGAGTTAACATTCAGCCAAAGATTGGCTTCAAAGGCTTAAGACATGTCAGGCAGGTAAAAACAGTCTTTCTGCAGATTAAAATTAAATTAAATCTTTAAGGCTGTTTCACTCTTTAATAAATAAATATTCATACCTTTCTTAAACTTGATTGTCTTGATACAACAGTGAAGATTATTTTTCTCCAAGAGCAATTAATTAATTTACTAAATGTTTCTTTTTTTCTTTATTTCACAATAGAATGTAGCTATCAATCTAATCTGACGTAGTTTAGCAATCATACTGCTGGCAGAGAGATGATGACCAGTAAGAACTGTATTCTTTATCATCTCTTTTATTTTAAATTCAGTCACCTGCAGATCGGTGCAAGAAAATCCATGCTGGAGATGAAGTGATTCAAGTTAACCACCAAACTGTGGTATGTATAACTATGTTCTGTGTCAATTGGAGATAATGGTGTCATGGCACACCAGCATGTGTAGAAAAGAAATGTGTAGAAAATTGTGTTTTTATAAAACATTTTTTATTCTAACAGCTAAATTTGTCTTTTTTTTTTTCTTCTGAAAGTGCTTTGTTTTTAATTCTTATAATTAAAACACTTAACTCTGCTAGTCTGAGTATCACTGGACATAGTACCAAGTTAGGCTAATAACTGAGGCTTGTGTTATGTTTGAGTGTTTTCTGCAAACTGATGCTCTATTAATAAAAAAGTCTTGTTTTTGTATAATAGAAAGTTTGAGTAGACTGAATTCAGGGATCTGGAACTGTTGTGTCCTTGTATGTTTAGGATCATCATTGCTTGCTGGAAGCTAGCAAACCTATCACTTTCTAAACTTACTGGAATATGTAGAGCACTTCTTTTTCAAAAACAAAAGCAGTTAAAATTCCTACATATGTACATTGGTTTATCTATCTTAATTTATATACACATTTTTAAACTTTAAAAGTTAAGATGAGACAAATATTGTATGTATGAAAGTGAAACCATGCATGATACCTTGAGTGTCAAGAGTTGCATATTAGTCCCTGGTAATTGTATTTAGGATAGATGAACCATTAAAATCAAAATAAACTTCTTTCTAAGGAAGCTTAGTAATTGAAAGGAGTGAAGTTTTAATATAAAAAGCAACTATTCTTTTTCTAAAGTTTAAGCTTTCTTAAGAGTAGTGAAAGTCAGTATGTGGAATTAATCATATGTGTTCTGGCAAGCAATTAAGCTGACAGCATATGATCCACGATTCCCATTATTAATGCAACAATCATTTGTTACAAGTGTGTTTCTTCATTCCCCATAGGCTTCCACTTACAGTTTTAGGCCCAGTATCTCATGTCAGCTCCTTTGCGCAAATTAGGATAATATTCCATTACGTTCTCCAGCTAAGTTTGATATCAAATATACTGTACATGTATGGAACTTAACAGATGAGAAGCTA
The DNA here is from genome assembly GCF_003342845.1 of Nothoprocta perdicaria. Taxonomy (NCBI): domain Eukaryota; kingdom Metazoa; phylum Chordata; class Aves; order Tinamiformes; family Tinamidae; genus Nothoprocta; species Nothoprocta perdicaria. The sequence goes on from NW_020454228.1 coordinate 2,026,764, forward strand.
ACTTTTCAACTAGGATACACAAATTGATAGATCTAGGCAGAATAGAGTGAAGACTATTTATCCCTCTACAATTCTTGATAAATATTACTGTATCATATGATTACTTAGATGTACTGATGTACTGATGATGATAACTGATATACTTTCCCATAAAGAGAAGTCATAATATCAACATAGTATAAAAGGTTTTTAAAATACTATTATTTTGAATATCAAAATGTGTGCAAATTTGACTAAGCACCTCAGTAAGCTTTCATTTTTTATGCTAGCTAGTTTTTCCTATAAATCATGAAGGTTCTTGTATAGTGAAGTTGCCCTGTCAACTTCAAAAATTTCTATCATCTAAGTATTGTTCTGATTTTCTTGCCACATCTCCATTGCATTTACCTGACAAAAAAAGATCAGATTCTTACTGAATGAAAAATGTTGTGACAAGCATTTAGAAATTTTAATCTAACATTTGAATGGTTAAGCTTTTGCAGATAAAAAGCTATGAGGTTTGTGCTGAAAAAAAAGTATCACAAAAAGGAAAAAAAAAATGATTATTCTTCTAGGATAAGGGAATATATGGAGCTGAGACTAACCTCATTTTAGTTTCAACAGCCACATTTGGTATAGAGGATATGTATAGTATTAGAATAAAGCATACAATTATATACGCTCTTGTTCTATCAATGGTATAATATAAATTGGAATATTTGATACTGTATAGAAAAAATACTTTTAATATTGATTTGTATAGTAGCAGTATTAATATTGATTTATAGAGTAGCAGTATCTTCTATGTTGCCTTTACAAAGGGGAATGGATCATTCACTTTAGAGTTTATAAAGACAGAATCTTTTATACATATTATGGATTTTTTTCCTTTTTAGTTCTTTTGGTAAGTTTCTAACTTCTTTTGTACTCTGGTACCTCTCATGAGGTTAATATCCAAAAGTGGATATTGTTACTCCCAGTGTTTCTTCCTCTGGAGTGAAGCATTCTGACATACAGCATTCTATCCTCTCTTTTTATTGATTTTTTTTCAAACTCTACATACTGCTCAACAGTTGAAGCCATAGGCTCAATCTTGCAACTTTCTACTTTCGACTCATCATTTATTATCACCTCTATTCAATATAGAATTAAGGATGACTATTGTTTAAATAGCTCTAAAGTGACATAGCTGGTATGTTACAGTTACTTGGATGATATAACTGGAAAATCAAAATCTAATAGACTCTAAAGATTCGTTTTAGGGGGATTTTTTTTCTGTATTTTCTGAAATTATTTCACTGTTTCTGTTTGTCAAAATTAAGTTAATATCTGGGCTTAGACACAATATCTAATAAGAGTGAGAAGTAATTTCTCTCATTTTAAATAATGAATGAGAAGGAGAAACTCCATATAATTATTTTTAAAAATACAACTTTTTAGCTATCAAGAATCACATTTTGATTGTGAAAGTCTATGCCTTTTTCTTTTCAGATTGGGCCATTGATTTTGAAAGAGGCAGCATGACAAAGTAGAAGAATACTTAAGTGGCTTATGTTAGTTTTTATTATACACATCTCAAAATTGGAGGTCAAAATATTTTTCATTCACTGTTGACATCCTCTGTTTTCTTGCGGTGGTGCTTGATCTTCATAGTATTTCATCTGGCAGTGAAATCAAAGGATTTCAAGTGAATGCCCCCATCTTTTGCTCAGTTGATAGAAGCCATGTGTAACAAGAGGTAATCCACTTGTATCTGGCAGGACCTCTGGAATGTAAATAACTTCTGAATTTTTTTAATGAAAAAAAATTATTGTTTATTGTGATTAGGCAGCTATGTGAGTCTTCTCTCAATGTTTTGCATTACAGCTTAAAGTGTTTTTTTTTTTTTTTTTTTTAGATGGCTCAATATTTGAGGGGCATAGCTCCCCCACTAAAACTTAAAGGATTTAGGTCCTGATTTCCCCTAGACTTCTATGTAACTTCCATTTTTAATCTGCCCTGAAAGCCTTTCTATCTGAAGTATATCCAATGCAAAGGTTACAAATGTTTTTCATAATTTGCACTATACTTTGTTGGTCATATTTCTTCACATTCATTCAAGAGTACATTTTGCCTTGAGATACTTTTGCTTTTAACCAGCTGAAAGTGCTGGAGAGAATACTATTTCTTTCAAGAATTAATGCTACTTGCAGTATTTTTTCCAGTTGTATTGTTGATAAAGCTATACTAAAAATATGCAACACAGAAGATGGTGATAGTGTGGGATACTTAAATAGGCTGTTGTGCAATTTCCTGTCATCAGTTTCTAGAGTTTGGAGGATTTTTAATGTCTTTGCATGTATTTCTGATACAAGTATGACATAATATGTAAAGGAGTACATGTGTATGATTCTTACAATTTATGTTTAGTTCACTAAAGCTCATTGGAACATGTAAATACAGTCAGCAGAAAAAGTATGTTTGATTTGGCAAAATAGACCAATGGTGGTGTGTTTCATGTGGCAGCTGGTATGTTCTGCATGCTTAGTGTCTGTGGGTTACTCTAGTATGTAGATAATGGCTTCCCTTAAGTGGCCTTTCCCCGCCGTGGGAAGTCCATTGGGCTCTTGTGAGCCATACTGAGACAGCAGGAGTTAGTAGCTGGAATTTGTTTTGTATTTATGATCCAAAAACCTTCAAGATTTTGCTAACATTCTCCTGAAATGAGTGATTTATTTATAAGATTATGTGTTGGTTTTCTGCAAGTTTAAACTCTTTGGAAGGTTGTGATGGCTTTCTAGATTTTCCCATAACTTAATCTTTTTATAGAAGAAGAAAGGAACCAGTGTTTGGATTTACTGTGAGAAGAGTTCCAGTGCTTCCACAAAGACTCACAGCGTTTTGGGGAGCTGACCCTTTCCAGCTGATGGAAAATGCATTCAAATAACAATGCAGCAAAATCATAAAATTTCAAATGAAGTAGGCCTCGTGCTCAGCATCCTTCTGTTGCTGTTGCGTGTGTACTTTTATGGAAGATCAGATGGGGGAATGCCTCTCAAATCATGATTTTAATCCTTTCCAAAACCCTTGGACGTCCTTTGCTTTGGAAATTCTATGAGTGTTGACAGGAATATTTCATTTTAAGAATAGGTGAGGTTTAAAGCTGAAAGATTTTGGAAATAACCTAGTTCTCTGTAGGGCTCCCCCCTGAACTCTGTAGTAAAACATTTTCGGGGTATGAAGGCCATACTTTTATTGTGGCAATTGTAGTCTCTCCTACTTCCCTCCTAAAGTTTGAGTTCAATTCTTCATTCTTTTTTTAAAAGTCTCCCTAAGTATTACCTGACATTGATTAGAGAACAGAATTGTGATCCTCCCAAAAGGAAATTATCTTTCAGCAAATTTGCAATTCACTTTAGCTTTAAGGTAGAATGTGTTGAAATTGTGTAATATTTATGATTTTTTTACACAGATTTTTTTTTACGTAGATATGCAAATACTGTATGCTATGTTTATATCTCATATACCAGGGAAGTGTGATATTGCAGAGATGAGATGTGTGAGAGGAGGTGATCTTTGGTTTCACAATGTTGAATTCAAGTGTTTTTACAGAAGTATAAATGAAAAAGATAAACAAATTGACAAAATTGACAAATACATGTGAATTATGTTGTGCTTTCCAAGAAATACTTTCCAGGGAGATAAGCTGCTCATGCGCTCCAAAGATGTGATAGGATTGAAAGCCTTTTAAAAAATAAGAAAGTGTGTGTGTATATGTATATAGATTGATTTAATTTTTATTTTCAAAAAAGCTCTTTTGCAAATGAACTAAATATTTAGTAAATATAAATTTACTGCAGCTCCATGGACAAAGCATTTGCTTTGGGAGAAGAGTTGATCCATGTTTGGTTTTGATTTGATAGAATACGAAGGACTAGGACTCTCTTGTCAGTTCATCAGCCCAAACTCTGTGCATTGTTGCCCACTGATCTGTTTTTCATTTTATCCCTGAGGATTGTTCAGACTTGATACTGGAAACACATACCCCACTTCGGGCTCATTTTTGTGTGAACAGGATACTGTGTCATTATAGGCACTTTTAGCTCAGGCATGGCAGGTCGGCAAACACACACATCCGTGTTGCATCTGTGTTAGGGCAGCGTAAGCTTGGACAGCCCACACTGCTTCACATCTCTGCCAAATTTCAAATAGTTTCCCAAATTTCAAATAGTTTCCCACTGTTCATTCCATGAAACTTTCATGCTTAACTACCCACCTGTGTCTCCAACCACTGGAGCTGCTGAAGTGGCACAGAAACATCACTTTACAGCAGAGCTTAACTCTGTGAGTGCTTCTGACTCAGAAGTCAAACTGCTTAGCTTCTCTGAAAACATTAAACCTGGTTGACTTTATCCTAGAATGATTGGGGAATAAGTGTAGGGTCAGCCATCTACCTCCAGTAATTTTAGAAGTTGCCCCTTACTGCCTCAGGTTTCATGCATGGCAGGTTTGATCCAGTGACCTGGGCACTGACGTCCCATTTTCAGTTTGTTATTGGATCTGTGCTCCAGAGCACCTGACCTGGACCCACTGCTGTAGAGTTATTGTGCAGCTCAGCCTTTGAAGAGTATATGCTGGGCGTGTTCACCTCCAAAGAATCCTACGGATCTGGCTGCGTAACTGTCAAGATCTGAGAAGCTCAGATTACTGTTTTACTACAGGAGATCTTTGGAGGAAGTAATAGTGGTGCCAGTCCTCTCATTCATTGTATGACGAGGGCTTCGATCAGTGCGAGCATGTTGTGCTCCTGGAGGTATCTGCTTCCACATACCGGGCAGTTTTCATCACTTGCAGCCATTTAGTGTATCCCACAGTGCAGTCACAAGCACAGATATGTTTTATTTTCCCCAGGCTGTACTCCGGAAAGGCTCTGTTATCATGGAGCTCTGGCAATTTATTCCTTGCATTGGATCAGTGTGTATCAGTAACAGGTCGGCTGACTACGGGGTTATTCAATTACTTTTGTTTGGAAAAAAAAATGTTCTCGTAGTTGATGGCACAGACAGCTCTATCCAGCACTGGCTGCAATTTGGGAATAAGCACCTGTGCTAATTCAAAGATATTGATGTCTGTATTAGAAGGAAACTTAATTGTACTAAGAACTCAGCTGTAATACTAGGCATTTTTTTTTCATAGGTGGTTTTGAGAGGCTTTTATAGCTTCAGCATTGATGACAATGGAGCTATGGGTTCTGTAGTTCAGTATTTTTATACAAGCTATAATTGATCATAATTCTAAAGGCACCTCTCCTAGGAATGGCTGCTGTATTCCATGGAGCGATTCCTGTATTAAATTCATTTTTCTGCATAGAAAATCTGGTTAAGCACACTTTCTAATGATTTTTTTTTCTACAGTTTGTTTTTCTTTTTATTTTTCTATATGAAATTAATAGCATTTCTATAAGAAAAAAAAATAAGGTCCTCTGAGAGATGTGGTAAATTACATCAATATTTCTAGCAAAAATACCGCAGATAATGTACTGCCAAAAACTTCATTTCCCTTATGTACATATTCCTGATAGAAATTATTTTCTTACTCTTATAGTTGCTGCTGACCATTAACCTCTCCACAATTTCAGTTTACATGCGATTTAAATTGCCATGTTAACTGTTTTTTTTTCTCAGTATTGAGAATATTACAAGTTTTGCAGCTATTATGATTTTTTCAAAATTTCTTAATTTATGATATTCAAAGTAAACTATTACAGGAGATGTTTTACGGCCAGGTAGCAGATACAAATCTGAGTTCTCTATGTTTAAGTACATTGATGCATGTAGAACAAAGTACAGGTTATGTTAATCTCTTTGTCCCATAAGAATAATTTAGAAGATTTACTGTTAATGTAAGTATTTGGAGAGGAAGGGACAGATTTTCCTGCTGCTAATTTAACTACTTTTTAACTGTAATCGCTGAAAATTAAAAATATATTTAAAAAAAGGAGATGAAGGATAAGCAGAGAGGTCTTCAAAACAGTACATGTTAATTTTTAATATTATTGTCCTGCACAGCCTGGGCCACATCTGAGTTAAGATCAAATAGTTCCAAATACTTCTGTACTTTGTACGGATAACAGCAGTATAAATTACACAGATGTTCTTCAGGATCAGTCCTGATCTGCTGCTGCATAATTCATTATCTTATTCTGATGAATTTTGGAAGTAATTACAAGGAAAAGTAAGATGAAGATAGTTGTTTTAAAGTAGATTAAAATTATAAGAAAATAAAGTTAATTCTGTGGCATGAGGGAGGGGAAATTAAAGCATGGAAATCAATAACTGACATGAAGTTTAACATAAAACCCCTTAATGTGGCTTAGAGCACTTCAACGGCTTGAACACTGTGTATAGTTTACGGCTGATTGTTTTAATAAAAATAGGAAAAAAACCCCTCACTCATGGGGCAGTAATTAAGACCTTATTATGACACTTCTCCTATATCCTTCCTTCAGATAAATGAAGTTGTGATGATATATTTAATTTAAATCAGATTGTGTGTGTATGTGCATGTATATGTGTAAACATATATATATATATATATTTTACTCTTAATTCCAGGATTATAGTCAGGGGAATTTAAATATGCAAATAAGCAATACACCCACTTATGCAGCAGGTTTCCACTTTGAGATGTTAGTCAATGACCACACAGGACACTCAAATGTCTCTTTTTAGGCAGTACAGGTTTATCCTCCTACTGAAATGGGTCTAGACTCCTGTACTGTGGTGCCCAGCGTGGGCTGTGGTGGCAGCACCCTTATTTGTCCATGTTTTATATCTGTTCCATTGCTGAGGAAGGAGCAGGTGTTCTTCCCACAAGGAGTTTCACACCTCCTCCATGGCAGCATCTATATAATATCTATGGAAGGATGAGGGAAGACTGGATGACGCTACCTCTATCTGTGGAGTAGGGTATATTCAACACCCTGAATTGGAATTTTTTGCTCTTCCCATTCCAGTACTGCAAAGTAGTAGTGTGTTCAGGGGTTTTGTTAGAAATGGCTCAAAAGTGAAATGTTACAGTACCTTTGAGCTTAAGATTGACTGGAGAACAGACTCCACATTCCTGAGTAATTCAAGTTGCCTTTGTCTCCTGAGTAAAACAGATGCTTGGCCACATTACCACGGTGTTCTAGAGTCATATTGTTAATATTTGTGAGGTTTGTTGAACTACAGTGAAGTCATGAAAATATCTAAAGCTCAAAAGCTCTGCTCTGGACCGGATATGTTTTGTGATACAGAAAGGTAGCTGGAGCTGGTTAGCCAGAGGCAGCTCCCAGTTCTGCTCTTTTCATTTATTCCCAATGAAGTTTCTGACTTTTGACCTTTCTTTTACTTAGACAGAAATAAATATAAAAATGACTTGTTTCATAGTTTAGTGATAATAAGTAGAAGTTGTAATGAAGCATCAGGATTTTCTCAATTAAAAGTTCTATTTTCTTCAGTATGCCTTATTTACAAACCATGTGATCATGTCTATGGACAATGATACAGTAGAACATAATTAGTAACATCCTAGGTATGTATGGAAATGATTGCTTTAGCATGACATTAAAATCATATTTCTTTAAATGATGTGACCAATATATTTCTTAATGCGAATTGCAATGCAATCATAGTACTACTAACCTCCTTTCTTTGGAAGAAAGGTGCTGTGTAGGTATGGATGTTCACTATTATATTAGCCTAAGAAGCTGGATAAATCCCTGAAAGGCTTCTGCTGCTCTTCTGGCATTGCTGCCCTTACCACATACAGACATCTCTTTCATCTTTGTGGTTGTCCATGCTGTAACCAGCCTTTTGTGGTTTCCTCACCTAATAATGCATTCTGGAGGAAGAAGTAGTATGGGTTGTTTTTTGTCATTTTCAGGCATACAAAGCTGGGAAAATGAGAGGAGATGCTACTAACATATTTGTTTCCTGAGGATGCCTGCTGACCATTTTCACTCATGGTCAGTCTTCATGGAAATCAATCTATTAACAAAATGATGCCAGATAGTTTCTGATTGTATTCTGACTTGCTTAACAGTGTATTAGGTTTGGTGGACAGTAATTTCATGCACCTTTTTTTTAATATATATTATTAATTTTTATTTGTAAAATGCAAGATGAGAGATAGATATGTAAGTTGTTAACATCCATTTCTTAATGTGAACATTCTTTCCTCCTAGAAATTATACTTTTTAATATTATTTTTATTATTACCAAAACTGAATAAAACTGATTGGAGGAAATGGTTGATAAGTTAAAAAGTTCTGGCTGCATTCCACTTTAAACAAGCAACACTGAAGGGAATAAGAATTTTGATTATCTCTCTCTTCCAGTAACTTTAAAATGAAACTCCTGAGTAGATTTTGCTTATTCGCTTAGCAAGAAAATAGCAGATGCTTTTACAGTTTTTATTTAGCAGGAAAATACTACTTTTCATTCAAAAGCATAAAGATAGTACTGTTTTCTCATTTTTAAAAAGCTGCAAGTCAGGAAAGAATTAACATAGCTGAGAGGCAGGGAGGAACAGTTTGCTCTTCAGGGAAGACCCTTTGGACAGAAATACTCCTGTAAAACTATAGACTGTGTTCTTTCTATCATTTGACTATAATTCTACCCTGTACACAATATAGTTTCAGTGGGTTAGACTTGCACATTGCTTTTAAATGATGCAACTCTTTCTGTAGTTTCATTGGGATACACATGTTGGATTTTTCAGACTGCAGATTATTTAGTACTCTGCCTTGTAGTATCCTAAAAATATTTGATTTGAGTCCATCCAATTGTTTTTGAGCTGGCTGCCTGTTAATACTTTATAGAACTCTGTTGTGGCTTGTAACGTAGAGAACTGCTCCCAGAAACCACAAACACGCACAGAAGTTGGTGAATTTTATCATGAGTGCATCTATGCTTAAAAAGGACAAAACAAACAAACAAACAGTGTTATGCTAGTTTAGCCTGGGAAGATGCTAGCCTAAACTAAAAATGGCCTCACTGAGCCATTTTTCCATGGAATGGCAGAATCAGTTAAGAAAGTCAGTAGATCTCTGCCCTGGCACTGTGAGTTCATTTCCCCATAATATATAGAGAGATTTAATATCAAGTGAATTTTCAGGCCTTTTTTATTATATCTGTCCTTGAGAAAAGCAGAAAAAGAGAAGACTGCCATCAGTTTTCCCACATTGTCATAAAGGGGGAAATCATCTGCTAAAAAGGTTGTTGAATTAAGAGCAACTTTTTAATATTTGGAATGTTAGCATATTTTGGCAACTTGGAATAGGAGTTTGAAATATAAGTGCCTTTTCAGATATGATTATAATGATACATCATGATATTATAAGCCAGCTGTGCTTGCTGCAAGCCCAGGAAAAGTGGGGGTTACACTAGATATCTTGCGACATCAACATCTTTGCTCAGGGATATCTTCTTTTCTTGTTGGTCACAGCCATGGACTTGTTAGCCATGTCTACGTGCCTGGTTGGCCCTGTCTAGCTCTGCTGGAACCTAGCAGCTTTGAGCTGCACAGGGTGTGCTGTTTTCCCAGCCTCACTATTGCACTGTGGGACACTGCAGCAGGACAAGATGAGAAACCTCATCTCCCAGAGGGACCTGGAGAGGCTGGTGAGTTGGGCAGAGAGGAACCTCATGAGGTTCAACAAGGCAAGTGCAGGGTCCTGCACCTGGGCAGGAATAACCCTAGGAATCAGTATAGATTAGGGGTTGACCTGCTGGAGAGCAGCTCTATGAAGAGGGACCTGGGAGTCCTGGTTGACACCAAGTTAACCATGAGGCAGCAGTGCCCTTGTGGCCAAGAAGGCCAATGGGATCCTGGCTGCATCATGAGGAGTGTTTCCAGCAGGTCAAGGGAGGTGATTCTGCCCCTCAACTCTGGTGAGGCCGCACCTGGAATATTGGGGGCAGTTCTGGGCTCCCCAGTGTAAGAGGGATATGGAGCTTCTGGAGAGGGTCCAGCAGAGAGCAACAAAGATGATTAAGGGAATCGAGCATCTATCATATGAGGAAAGACAAAGTGAGTCGGGCCTGTTTTCCCTAGAGAAAAGAAGGTTGAGAGGGGATCTGATTAATATCTATAAATACCTGAGGGGGAGAATGTAAAGAGAATGGGGCTAAACTCTTCTCAGTGGTGGCCAGTGATAGGACAAGGGGCAATGGGTACAAGTTGAAACACAGGAAGATTCATCTGCATGTGAGGAAGAACTTTTTTTCCTGTGAGAGTGGCAGAGCCCTGGCACAGGCTGCCCAGGGAGGCTGTGGAGTCTCCTTCTCTGGAGGTCTTCCAAACCCACCTCGATGCCACCCTGTGCCACATGCTGTAGGCATCCCTGCTGGAGCAGGGGGACTTGGACTAGATAATCTCTACAGGTCCCTTCCAACCTTAACCATTCTGTGATTCTGTGAAATTCAGAGATGTCCTGATGTTGTTGGCATCTCATCTCTCAGGGCTCTGCTACCTCAGTGTGGAGAGTTACACAAATGCTTGGCAGAGTGTTGACCCCTCCTCCTCTGGTTGGCTCTCTCTTCTCTTGATGAGAATCCTCTGTATGAGGATTTAGGAATAACATAGACACCGTGGAGTAAAAGCAAATACTGGCCTCAGACAATTGCTAAATGCTGGGCTCCTAACTAAAGTTTGTTGATGGCACTTGGTTGAACAATGTAAATTTTTATGTAATCAAAGAACAGGAACTTACTTCTTAAAAATGGGCACATAGGCTTACCAAGTGGTGCTGTCTTTTAAAAGTAGATTGCTTGGCTAGTTTTAGTGCAATTTTCTCCAAACTAAACATAACTCATGAACTTCGGACCAGCATTTAACTACATGTTTTGATTTTTCAAGCCAGTACTGAAACTTTGTTATTACTGACCCTTTTTTCAGTGCAGGGGCAACTTCTAGAATAGAATGGGATGAGTAACCCTCCGAACTGCTGTCATTTGCATTTACTCTGAGCCAGTGGGAAAGGCTAGAGGAGTAAATTGGAGTAGACACCTGCTTTGTAGATGAGCAAAGCTAGGTGAGGTGAATGTCATGCGAGAATTACTGCCATGTTTTAAAGAAGTGAATATTCAGAAAGAAGTTCATTACAGATTCACTCTTCTTTCAGCAGAGAGTTCATTACAGATGTGAAAATAAACACAGGAAAAATAGGAAAAAATGTAGTATATGAAGAATTCTAAACAACTGAGCAAAAAATACTTTTTTACAGCACAGATTTTTATTTCTTAAAATCTTTTTTTTTAATAGTTTTCATTTTCATAATAATGTATTCAGCAGGAAAAAATGGACTATTGTAAATGATTCTCATTTATTCCTCCAGTGAATTTTCTGGAAGGGCTGGAATATTGTCTTTTGTTTAAGGCAGTTGGAGACTTTAGAAAGGCTATGGGGTGGTCTCTGTGACCTAGACAGAAGAATTAAAGTATGAAGCTATCAAAACACTTCATATAATTTGCATTTCTGATCTGGTTACCTGCGTGAAGGACTAATGATCTAGAACAGTTGATTAAGTTAATATGGTTGCACATGCAGCTGGTTTTCAGGTATCTCTTGTGAATAAATAAATACATAGCTACTGTAAAAGCTGTAAATATTGGGATCAATTTAGCCTCATTTATGTTCAGCAAAAAAGGAAGGTACTGACAATCTGGATTCTTGCTGGTCTCAAGCCAGTCTAGCACAGCAGCAGAGACAGGAAAAGTGATTTGTTTAGACAGCAAAATATATTGGATTTTGTTAAGTAGAGATGAGGTCTAGTATAAGACACTTTGAAACTTGGTCTTCAGTCTGTTATTAAGTAGTTATCTGCCAAAATGAGCAAAATTAAAATAAAGGATGTGGTTGGAAGCTTGAAAGCTCTGCCCAAAATCTTGATAATTAGAAGTTGAGAACTGATGACTGTGAGGGTAATGAGAAAGGGGAAGATCTCAAAAAGAGGTTAGAAAGAATAAATTGTACTTGAAAGAAAATTTGGATGGCATATCTCTAAAGCATGTTTATGGAGAGCAGCTTTCAGTTCCAGATACCTTGACTGACTTTTCTTCAACCCAGCCTGGCCTCTTTAAATAAAGTCAGTTCTATTTGCTGTGCATTGATGTGAACATTGATATGGTCTAAGCTATGTGGTGGAAATTTCAGTGAGAACTAGAAACTATGCCTGCTTCCCAGACGTCATCAGTTTTGTGCAATTTGTTATCGACAACCTTTCATGTGGCTTCTTCTCAGGCCTGTTTAGGAGCTTTTGATCTAAAGACAAGAAGTGATCCAGAGACCGACTGAACCAGCCAGATAACTCCTATCAGGGAAGCGAATAAAAACAGGGAATGGGCTGCATTTTAAATTTATACTAAACTCAGAATTTTCCTGTGAGAGAACAAGTAAAATAGCATCTATTTATAAGCTTCTAAAATACATAAGATCTAGTGTTTTGGAGCAATTTTTATTTAATGTCCCTAATTCTCATGACTAGATAATCTGTTTATGACAAAGTAAGGCCTAATTCACGATACGCAATACAGTTTGTCCCTGCAAAATTGGAAAGTGCATTTAAAATAATTTAAAAAACGCTAGTATAAGGAAAAAGGAAGAACCATTTCCTTTATATTTCTCCCGTTATTTCTGTGGGAACAGATGGCCTTGAAGCCCTGCTTTTCCATAGAGTGTCCTACAGGCTTAAGTGGGAAGACTCCTAACTCTGCTTGCTGGGGTCTCACCATGTCCTTCCCAAGGCCGTTTTTGTTGCTGTCTGCAGCAGAAGGGTTTTTCTTTAGAAGCCTGTCTTCAGTTGTGACATAGGAAATTGAAGTGTACAGGAGCTTGTGTACAGAGGTGTCAAATATCAACTGGAGCACTTTAATTCTCTCTTTCAGGAAGCAGAGAGCAAATATAACCTTATACACACTCAACGGAACAGTATGGAGCTCAGACTAATACACTGTTTCTAAGTAAGGCATTGAATGCTGCTCAGATGACAGTTTTGCAAATAGCAATATATTTTTGGTAAAACCATAATATTAAGTTATAAAACCTGGACTTATAGAGACTTCTTACAGATATTGATAAAGTAGAATGGAGACTTCAGTAGTGTATGGGTATTCAGGTGAAGTTGAGCCTGTTTAATTTAATTTTATTCAGAATATAGTTACACACTATGTCTAATGCATTAGACTGAAAACAAAGTTCCAGCCATGCTCATAAGTCCATGGTGAAAGCTGGAAAATATACCATAAAGGGACATTTTTTCAACATCCAAAATGCTTTTTTATTTACAGTATATATTGCAGTAGAAGTATATCCTGGATATAGTCCTGAAAGTGCATTTTGTTCAGTTTGTCACTGTGAGGAAAAGCAGCTTGGTTCATGTTAGCTGAGGAAGAGAGAAAAGTTTGAATCCTGTGTGTCATTCCAGAATATTGGCATAAACATTATTGTTGACTTTAAATGGTACATTTAAGTGATCTGGGAGTATCAGTTCTTAAAATATATGACATTAAATAAACAGAGTGAGTTTTGGATTAATAGGGAATAAGATAAAAAATAAGTAGCAACAAGCTACTTATGAGTACCTCACTTAAAAGTAGTTAGCAAATGCCTATTTATTTCATATTATATTGGACTAATAATAAGTAACACCTACATTCTGTTTGGTTGTTTGTTTTTTTTCTAAAATATTGACATGATATAAAAATTGAAGATGTAATCACTTCGCAATTTTAGAAGTTGTTTCAGTAAGAATTTCACAGTTCAATTTGACAGTTTGCTTTTTAACATCATTCTTGTATAAATCACAAAAAAAGGAAAATATTGTTAATGGTGGTTCTTTAAATGTCAGGAAAACATACCAGTTAATATAAGAAAGAAAGTGAGAAAGAGAGAAACAGAGAGAGAGGAAGGTGAGCTGTCAAATTTGCTAAAATAATCGCTAAGTATACAGACTAATATTTTCAAATGACGTATTGTTCTGCATATTGTTGCTTTAGGTGCCAAACCTGACTGTGCATGATTGAATATGCTGAAAAGCAAACTATCAAGGATATTTCAAAGTGTTTAAAGTTAAATGCCTAAAACCAAACATTGTTTATATTGAGAATTGTTGTCTTGAGTTGTAACATTTCAAATTGGAATTAAATCTTTCAAAAACATCAAACAAATGATTCAGAAAGCTCTATCTGTCTAGATCTATCTGTCTAGAAATAAAGACTCATTGCTTTCCTCCTTAAACAAGCTCTCAATTTCAGAATGCTTCAAAATGAAATAACTGAGAAAAATTAATTGAGCTAGTATTGAAGCAGATAATCTGTATTTCTGTTGCTAACTTACTGTATTTGTTTCTGAACCATCGTGAAAGGAGTACTCTTAAAAAAATCCTGATTCAGATTTTGTGTTTTAGTACTGCAAAGAGTACTTTTCCTAAGTTTTCCAAAGTTTTCCTTGAACTTGTTTGTGTTTGCATCTACTGCTAGGATTTTTAGAACAGAAGTAGTAAGGCTGACTACATGTGGTTAGTACACTTTATGGTAACTATAACATGTTCAGTTATGAATTAAACTGTAGGAGGAAGAAGGTATGGCTTTTAAACTTACTAAAGTTTATGTACCAGAGCTTATTTTAAAGGCGTTTGGAGACTTAAATGTGCATTTACAGTGGAATAACAGTGGAGTAGTTTATTAATTCCAAAATCTGAAGTGATACATATCCATCTGATGCATTATAAAAATTATTTTAGTTGACGTGATTTTCATGAATTTATTTTTGACATTTCTAGAGTTATCTCCTTTAAAATATATTTACATTCCTATTATGTTATTTAACTAATCTTTTTAAAAAGGGAACATTACATATTGAATACTGTACCTCAATTTTATTGTACTGATTTTACTGGTTACCAGGTGGGGTGGCAGTTGAAAAATTTGGTGAATGCACTACGAGAGGATCCGAGTGGTGTTATCTTAACTTTGAAAAAGCGACCTCAGAGCATGCTTACCTCAGCACCAGCTTTACTGAAAAATATGAGATGGAAGCCCCTTGCTCTGCAGGTAATGAAGCTTAATCATAAGTCATACACCATCATTTTAACTACAGGTTATCTCAGTGATGCTTTGTTGTGCTTCATCTAAGCAGCATATGGATTTACTCTTGTATGCTTTGAAAAAAATGTTTCTGAAATGATTTCTCTGCAGTTGTTCTCATAGGCTCAGTTGAAATTAAACCTGTTTGTTCATAGGACTTTTCAAAGTTAAGAAATAATCAAAATAGAATTTATGTTGTGGAAAAGTAGTCCCAAATAAATCAGTGAGCAATAGGCAAGAAGGGACACTCTGCTGTGTGGCACAGGATGCTTTAGAGTTGTCATGCATTTTTCCAAGTATATTTAAGAAATTATCCAATTTTGATTGGACTTCTTGTTAAGCTTTTAGAGCAATATACCTCCAAAGGAGGGCAGGAAGAAATCTTTAGTTCTCAAATTAATCTATCATGAAGTTGAATGAAATTTCCTAAGATCATTTTCACACTTGGCCATCAAAATTTGCTCATGTAAATAAAGTTGTGTTTGTGTTAAAGCTCTTCTTGATATCAAACCTTTGCACCTCAGGAAATGTAGTACAGGAGGTCCAGCTGGGTCTTTATTTTTATTAGGTCTGCAATGTGCTGAAAACCATGTAATGGTTTCATTAAAGCTTTCATGTTTCACTCCAGGATAAAATGTCACTGTGATGGATTACTCTAGGAAATAAGAGTTATCTCCAGACTGATGAAAGCATGTTACTAACAGATGGAATTGAAAAATAATTCCCTTTTTCTTTCAATTCAGATAGGAGAATATTTACAATGTTATTTTCATTTCATAAAGAATATATTTTGAGGACATTTTTATTATCATAATAAAAAAGGCTAATTTAGAATTAAATGCCTTTGGAGGTGAAGAGACATTTACATTGCTCAGGCAAAAGGAAAATGAGATATGAAAGTGCAACTACCATTTGCTGTGGTATTTGACATTTAAGAAAATTAACAGTTCATAGAAAAGTTCATATTTGTAAGTTAAATTAATTCATAAAAAGAACTAATATCATGAAAAAATTCTCTTAAATATATGTATATGTTCTTTTGTAATGGTTAAATGCATTATCATCTTTCAAAATGGATAGATTTGAGACGGTTAAGATATTTTGGCCTTATAGATACAAAAAATTGACTGAGAGATGTGAAACAAACTTTCAACCAAAAATTCCTTGCTACAATCTGAACATAAAATTCTAAATCTGTATGTATTATGACTGTATGAATGTCCTACTTGTAAGACGTGCTTTTTATCATAGCTTTAGCGAGACTGTATATTACAAATGAAAATTGCAGATCATTACTTTAAATGGGATCAGATACTTTTGCTCTAAAGCTTCTTTCTGAAGTTGGGTATTCATGAGTTGGGTTAATTGTCCTAAATATTCCTTTTGGCTACACTATATTGTTTGCCAGTAAAGTAATTCCACTGAAGATCCCCAAAAAGACCTTCTGAGGCAGGATATTTATTATCACAAATGTACAATTAATTCAAGACAGGTTACTCCAAAAGGCTAGAAAGAAAGTGGAAAAAAAAATACTCCATTTTGACTAAATCCAGTTAGAAAATGAGGATTCCCATGGACATCTTACAGTGACTGTATTCATGAGCTAAAGATTTTGAAACTATACACTCAGTTCCAGAAACAAAAATCCAGTTGTCTTGTAGTGTGTTCTGTTTGGCTGTAGTTTGCATCTCAGCATGCTTAATTCAATATAGATACTGGGGTATTGTTCAGATTTATCTAGCTTAAGAGGTCCACTATGTACATATCTACATTTGGGTTTGTCATCTTCCTTGTGTACTTACATAACAGTTGTTCATTCATTCATTTTAGATCCATCTGCTTTAGGATGAAATAAATTGCACCCTGTACATGTCTCTCTGTCTCTCCATTTGATGAGAAAGAGAGTCTGGACAGCCAGCAAGGATATGGCTTATCTATAATAGATAAGATGAATATGACCTTAGATATAGTTTTTCTGTAGTATTGCATGGCCTCGAGGAGAGAGGAAGAGGAGAATTGATTTTCTTTTTACCCATAGCACAGAAAATACCAATAGTTTTAGGCCACAATGGCTGAATACTTTTAACTAGTCGAGATAGTGTTAAAAATCAGATATAGAAGTCTGACATCATCATGATATCATTTTGATTTCATCAAACATGACATCAGGAAAAGGCCAGAATCTCATTCAACACTTACGTGTGCAGTATGCCTATGTGTGTCTGTTGTAATTTGTGATTTTAGAGAGACATAACAATTTGCTTAAATAGACTCGAGTGTGGAAAAAGTTCCATGGCCAAGTGAAGGCAAACTTCCGAATCTGTACAATCTGGAGACCTTTATTGCCCATTTAGGCAGGTCTGAGGTGAATAGATATCCAATGGTGTTAAAGTTTAAATGTAGCCTAATGTGAGATTGGTACTCTATGTTTGGCTGATTGAAACAGCAGCGAAAACAGTCAGAGGTCAGTGTAATTGTATAATTTTAAAACATGCAGAAGTAATGTCTGTTTGTTTTAATAGTTCCATTTCTTTTCATATTCCAGCAGTTGTCAGTTGTCAGAGGCAGAATTTACTTCAAAAATTTCTGCAAAAAAATCTTCAAAAAACTGTATGTTTTGTAGCTGAAATCGCCCTGTGTCTGTTCTTACCTTCTGTATGTTCCAGATTCATGTGAGGTGCTGTTCTACAGTAGCAGCAAGGGACTTACTATGAGAGGAGACTGGGAGGGGTAGCAAAGAGGGGAAAAAAAGCATAATACCAATACTTACACCAACTTTGGAAATAGTGGAAAATAAAATAGCATGTTTTCATATATAAGAATATTATGAAATAATTGAGAATGTGCTGTCATCCCAGAGCTAAGTTAATTGAACTATATGTATTATTGAATAGACATAAGCTATAATGAAATTATGACTCAGTAATAATTCTGTTAAAGTAGAAAGTAAGAGCAAAAGATATATGTCTAGAATAAGAAATGAGGACGAAATTACAATAAAATGTGAATTAGTATTTGTAAACTACCTGATGAATTTTTTTTTTTTTTTGGTTCTGCAGAATGAGCAGAGTAAAGGGAAGTTTTAATATCACATGTCAATTGAATTGCATGGAATGAGGTGGAAAGGTGGAAGTTGACCCCACACTAATGTGGGCTGTCAAAAAACAAAACACAGACTTATGCTCTCTCACTTTTGAATTGCACTCATTTTTGAATGCACTCTATCAAAGAATGTCTTTACTGGCTGTTGCCACAAAGGTAGAGGCTGAATATTTCAGTTAAATTATGAGATATTTTCATTGAAAGACTTTAAACTCATTTCTAGTTGAAGGTGAATAGTGTTGATGTATTATTGGTAAATTGCCTTCTGCTTGCTTGGCTGATAATCAAACATGAGATTTGCCATTTGCAGCTATGTGAAAAGAAAAAGATTTAACAGAGACATTCTAAGTATGCCTGGAAGTTGGAGAAGTGCTAAATGAGTCCTCCAGTTCCAGCAGTGTGCAAGTGCTGTGACTGATTCTGAATAGTTTATCAATCAATTTGGCTTATGAGTTGACAGGGTATCCTACTAATTAAATAAGATGTTCTGATAATGATTTTTTTAAGCATTTACTGTTCACTCTTAGTGATCAGGATTAGCCCTGTGCTAGTCAGAGATGCATGGCCCTGCATATGGAAAAGGCTTGGATCACTCAGATATTAACTGGCTACTAATTGGCATAAATACTATTTAGAACTATAATTTTGCCCATGCATTACAGACTTGCCATGAATTACAGGTTATCTGTTAGGTGCAGGCCACATAGTAATTGGTTCGTTCTTTGTTTTAGTTGTTTTTCTTTTAGCAGAAAGCAAATATTTTGATTTTTTTTCATAATTATCCTCATCCTTGGAATAAATCCAAAAGGCTAAGGGGAAAAAGGATGAAAAATAAATGTTCACCCATTATAGCAGTCCAAAAGCTGATATTCAATGGCTCAATGTACAGGAAAATATTGCAACTAGCCCATGGCTGTACTATGCTTCATTACATAATGAGCTTATATTTATAAGTGCATTAATTCCAGTTATAAGGTCAGTCAGTACAAAAACATTCCTTTTTCCTCTTGTGTCCTGATTAAAGCATTTTTTGTTTGTTTTCAGTCACTTGACAATTGCTGTTTTAATATCCATCAGTATCCAACTTCTTGTAGATGATCAGAGCTCTCCCTTAATATATTTTGGAATTTTGTCAGAATTTGTGAAGTCAAGGTATTTTCAGACTGTATTTGTTGTTATTGCTTTTATAAAATTTGAATTAAGCAACTGTGGCCTTGGGGAATTTTGTGGTTACTTTTGCAACTGGAGGTATTCACTAGTATGGCATTGTACCACAAATATTAAGATGTTGTTCCTGCAAGAGGAATCCTATTAAATCTGGCTCTCAGTACTTTCCCTGATACTGCAATTCATCCTGCAAAATATAGATTGATATTTCAGATTACAGTGTTCATATTTCTGACAGTTATTGAGCTTGGTATACATATATTGGATAAGTTGTATCACCTTTAAGGTTTTTTTTTTTTTGACATACAAGTTATTTAATTAATTCTGTTAGAACTATTGAAACTTATGTCTGTGCTCAAAACAAAGAATTGCTGGTTCAGAACCTAATTTAAATAAACTTTCTTATTCAAGCTTGTCTGCTTCATTTTTTCTTTCCAGTTTGGGTTATTTTGGGGAGATTTCAAAGAAAGGCTCTCCAAAGTACTGTTTGAGGAAGAGTGGAAGTTTCAAAAAACGTATTTTTCAGCGCATAGGAAGTTTTAAGTAAGTCACTTAGGAACATGTGACCAAGAAACTAGCCCTCTTTTGCTTTCTGGAAAATATTTTTCTAATTAGTTAGAAGAAAACAGACTTCAACTACAGTGTGGAAGATTTGTCATCCAGTTTCTTTAAAATATAGAAAAGACTCAAGAATGAATGTATGAACATGTTATCATGCTTCAGCTAATTTGGCCTAGGTCTTGCTCAACCTGGGGACAGGTCTATCTGCCAGCCAGCCAGCGAGCCTTCACATGGACAGACTTTTCGACCCCTCTTATGCACTCCTTGTCAAGCTTATTTGGGTGCCAGCTTCTATATACTTGAAATAGTTCACTGTACTGTTCTGTATCTAAGTTGTGCTGGTGAAGAACTGCCAGGAACTTAGTGTTTGTAGCTTTTTAAACAGACTTTATTTTGGCTTATGTGTGCATCTTATCTCCACTCTCTTTATATTCTGCTTTTTGGACTCAAGCAGCAGCCACAATATAAACAGAATCCTTGGTTTGAGAGAAAATGCTAATTTTAATTATTATTTTTTGTTATTGTTCCTCCTTGACTATATTGCCTCCTTCCTTTATCTATACACATTATATTGTTCTCATTATTTATGATTAGAATAAATGATCTTACGCTTTTTAATCATTACATTCAAATAAAATACTAATTTGTTGACTTTTCAGTTATTTAGTTTTCTTTAAATTACATGGGAGCTGGGCACTATTATGGATTCTGACTGGCTTTTCTTACAGAGTCTGAATTAGTTGCAATATTTTATTACTTTTTCATGTTATGGCTGGTCTGGTAAAAAGTTAATTTTATTGGAAACCTTCTGTTCAACAACTTGTGATGACCTGGATCCAGTATTAAATATATATATTAAGCTTAAAATCTGTTTATTGATGAAACTGCTGTAAAAAGACATTACCACTTAAAAGTTTGTATTGGTTTTGCTCATATTTTTAAAAGTTGTATGCCTTCTGGTAGAGCAATGTTTCTCAAATTTTATATTGCAACTTCCAAGGGAGTTACTGGAAGTTTCAAAGAGCTTTAAGAAACATTAAAAAGAATTTTAGATGTTATATATTAATTATTAATTGGATTCATTGTTGAGAGTAAAAAACACATAAGAAAAAAATTAATGCTGACATGGCAGCCTCTCCGTTCCTTCAGGGTTGGGGTGAGAAAAGCAGCAGTGGCTGGTGGTGGCAAGAGGGAGGTCACTACCCTGGGGAAGAGCCGACAGCTGACAGAGCAGCTTCTGTGCTGCCTGGCAGTCCATATTTACAGGAACTTTGTATTTTCCTGCACTGAAGAAACTGAGCTGCTATATGTAAAGGTTGTTATCTGTTCCCTGGCTAAGTGTTTGACAATTTGGGAAAGGGTCCATAAAGACTAATGAACTTGTCGAAGGACGATGCATTCAAAATATTTGAGAAATAGTTCTCCAGCATGTACTGAAACATGATTTCTTACATTTTTCTCTGTGGGTTTATTTTGGTGCAGGTTTCTCATTCTTCGGCACATTTTTTGAGGCTATCTCAATTTTAGTGAGTGACTTCTAAAGTTTATCACGGTATTCCCATGGGTCAAGTACTCTTTAGGTGAAAATTCTCAGTTTTATTACTATTTCAGATATCCGACTTCTCCTGACTAGCCTACCTAAAGGGGCTGCAGCAGGAGAAAGTTCTAGTCCATCAGAAGAGAATTAGCTGAGCAGAGGCACTAGATGTACTCGAGCACACTAGATACACCCTTGAGCACTGCATATTTCTCTGCTCAATGTACCTGCACGTCATAGTCCACTGAGTCCACTGAGTGGCTCCTGCTGAACTGGAGACCTCTAGAAGCTGATTTGCTTGCAGGTGCACAACTCAACTCAAAATGAAATAGTTAGGCTTCTAAATTGCACTGAAAAGGGTGATGTGTGCGCCCTTTACCTAACGGTCCTCTAAAAGAAGGCTTTATTTTAGCCAGGAAGACTGAAAGACTTTAATTCCTTATAAAATGAAAACTGAACTCTTCCAGCAATGTTCGCAGTTAGATGAACTACTAAAAGGAGAGACCATTTAAATGGTTTCACTGTGGAGCAATTCTTTTAAAAGAACTTAGTGACTTATCTGGAGAAGTGGTGATAATGTATGTATATATGTATACCCATTTTTACATGTATATATATATTTATATAAAGAAGACTATTTATATCTATATACTTATTTTTCTTCAGTTGCAGTCACATTGGCTTTCTTTTTTTGTGGAAGTAAGCTTAAGGGTTGAGTTTGGCAGTATGACACAGATCTGGAAAGACCCACTGTCTAGCATGGGAATAGTTTGGCTGAAATCTTTTCCCTTCAGAGCTTCAAGCTACTGGGATTACTTGTGCATTTCTCTCTCAGACTGAGTACTACTTTTTCCTGTTGCACTCGCCTTTTTAACTGCCTTGCCTAGACAAGAGATGAACTAAAACGATGATTTCCTCAAAGACACTTAAACCCCATTGATTTCCACAATGTCCCAGCAAACTGTTCTGATAGGCAAGCCAGCTTGTACATCTGAACTGTGTGTTATCAAGGACTTATGGACTTTCTGCAGTGAAGTTACTCAGCAGATTTCCTCAACTTCAGCAGTGGAATTTTCCAGAAATTAAGCCTGTCTTGGGAATATTTAGTCTTTAAGCCTGGATATTCCAGGCTGTAACACAAGGGAAAATCTTTAACATAGCCCCCTAGAAGGCATCTAAGGCCCCAAGAGCCTCACCAACCTGACCTAAGATGACAATTCTGCTTGAGCCCCAATTTCCTTACATGGTGAAAACCTTAAACTCCTATTGATTGCCATGAGTTCAGGTCTTAGGACCTCTCTCCCCTTCTATACCCACACAGAGATCTTCCTCCTCAAAAAATGAAGTGAATTGGAATAAATATCTCTACCCAGATCATCTTCTGTTCCCTCTTCCCACCTTTGTGAGCCATGCACAGCAGCAGCCGGTGCTTAAAAAGATATTTTGATTTGGAGGGAAAATCCATTTTACAAGCTACTCACCAAGCCACAAAATATACTTGTCAGAAAAGTGTGAGATATTAGAAAGGAAATAATCAGTGTTGCTTTATTAAGTGGTTCAAGAGCATCTATGGTTACAGTGTCACAGATAAGACTTGTATTTCTGTGGAAGAGTTTTCTTAGAGGTTTTAATGTGGTTTTTTTTCCTCTTTTGTTTTTTTTCAGTTCTGCCACAGACCTAAGTTTTCAGTTTTGCAGACCTTGTTCTTCTGCTTGTTTATAGTGGCTGTAACGTCTTTTATCTGTTGGTTTTTCTGTGTGTGTCTTTCTCTCCCTCTTCCTGCAAATAGTGTTTATCTGTCATTGGTCCAAATTACACAATATTCACATTAAATCAAGTGAGAAAGAATTAAACAGTGTCATTGTTTATGGTTGTATGGACTTCTGATATGCAGAAAGACAAAAATTGCATGACCACATAGCTATTGTCCTGAAAATACCCTGGGAAAGTTTTACTATAAAAATTTAAACATTAATTTGCTATTTTGGAGATTAAATATAGCAGGATTCTATTCCTAAAGTTTCCAGATAAAATATGGCAGTAACTGGTTAAAGTGGTCAGGTCTCCTTGGTGTCAGGTGTTATTCTTATAATACTGACAGAGAAAAAAATAAGGCAAGATTTGCAGTGGAGGCTTTACTTGGTAAGCATTAGGCATGGTTATCATGAGCTTATGAAAGGCCAACTTTTCGAAAAGTCCATGCTGTTGAATTCTTGGAGCTTTTCGCAGTCATGGAGTGCTGCTGCACTCTCAAGATTAATATCTAGAAAATGAGAACTGATTATTCTGCACAGGAATGCCCCGTTGTTCTGTCACAAAGTATTCTTAATAGTGCTGGTAGTGCTGGCAGAAGAGTCTCCTTAAGTGTCTGTTTAGTCTGTCTTCACAACTTATCTGCAGTAAATGCAATGTTAAATATTCATGTCCTCCAGCAGTTTTTTGGGTCACAAAATGTTAAGTGTAGTGAACACCCTATTCCCACCACTTTTTTTCTCCATTAGTTTTCAAGAAGATGGAGGGGAAAGAACTCTTTCAAGACACAAGTCATTTCATATTGGATTAATTTTAGAGTGCACGAAGATTGTGCTTAGTTCTTTGCCATTTTTCTGTTTCTTCTGCTTACATTTAACAGACAAATCGAGAAATATAGGCTAGGAATTAGGAAGACGAGAGCATTTCACGTTTGCTTCTCATTTTGTTTTTCTGAATCTGTGTAGTGACAGTTTGCAAATCCTGCTATCATTTCCAGCCATATGGTGAGCTAATAAACTCTGAAAGAGTTTGGTCATTATTTAGCTAGCCAGGCAGTGGCAATTAAGTGGAGGAAGAAAAAGTGGTGCTTAATTCAAGGAAGAGCAATAATGTGATTAACGGGTAGGATCTTGTTTGGACTGGAATGGTAGCTAGAGTGCATGTTTATTCTGCAGGGAAGGTACAACTTATTCACCTGGAAGTAAATGTTACTTGTCAGCAGTGTGCCCAGGGGAATGAAGAGTAATCACAA
This sequence comes from Nothoprocta perdicaria, assembly GCF_003342845.1. Taxonomy (NCBI): domain Eukaryota; kingdom Metazoa; phylum Chordata; class Aves; order Tinamiformes; family Tinamidae; genus Nothoprocta; species Nothoprocta perdicaria. The sequence continues at coordinate 2,051,221 of NW_020454228.1, forward strand.
TTTCCAGTTTGTTCTGTCTCATAGGCCGTGTGCTCTGAGGATGCATCAAATTTTACGGCATCTGCAGGCACAGACCGGAGATTTTACAGTTAATTCTTAAGCAGTAAAGCAGATAGGGGAAGGATGACATTCTATTTAACGCCTACTTACGCACCTTTTACTGTAAACACTAGATTGTGTTAGTTTAATTAAAGAATTCATTGGATTTTATGTGCTATTTACTCATAAAGATTTCACCAGTGGTACTACTGATTACTGCTTTTGTAGGCACTGGCAATAATATTGCTTTGCAAAGAGGAAAAGGAGAGAGAAAATCAGAGAAGTCAATTCTATAAGCAAAATATATGTCCATTTGTACATGTGAATATATATTTATCATGAGCGTTTTTTTTCCAGAAAGTTTAACATTTCACAAAGCATTTGAAATGTTTGCTTAATTTTCTAAAATAACTATTTTTTTGTTGTTGCTTTTTTTTCAGAGAAAATGGGTAATATGCAGATAATCATGGTTCTCTCTCTGTCTTTCTCTCTTTTAATCAGCCTCTTATTCCTAGAAGCCCTACAAGCAGTGTTGCTACGCCATCCAGCACTATCAGCACGCCTACGAAAAGAGACAGTTCTGCCCTGCAGGATCTCTACATACCCCCTCCACCAACAGAACCTTATGTTCCCAGGTAAAAAAAAAAAAAAAATCATTTCAGGTACAATTTATGGGCAAAAAATACTTGTAAAATAACCAAGTATTCTATTCTTGCCTGGAGCTGCAGAACTAGGCCAATAATACTTGATTTTGCAGGGGATGGTTATTTGCAGTAGATATGCTGAGCTAGACTCACAGCAGTCTGAAGCAATAGCTTCTCTGCCAAACAGTATCCTTTGCAAAGGAAGGTGCAAAACCATGTTTTCTCAAGTATAGGATAATCTAGTTCCCATAGCAGTCTATTTCCAAAGAGCAAAAATTACCCCAAATCCTGAATCTGTAAGTAGGATAAAAGTTATATCTGTCCCCTTGGCTAGAAGACATAACACAACAAGGAGCAAAAGCCAAAAGCCAAAAAAAAAAAAAAAAAAAAAACAGCTTTGACAGTCAGAGCACTATTTTGCTCAGCCGTAGGATTTATTTTTTCTGATTGATTTAGTTTGTTAGTATCAGCAATTTTAAGAATGCCTTTTTGTGTGGCCACCGTCTATTCTCTGCAGTGACTCCACGTGCCATAAATGCACAGCCACTCCAGGCTGCCACCTGCAAGAGGCACTTTCGCCTCTGTCCCTGCATGTCTCTGGCTTCCCAGACTGAGCCAGAGGAGCTGCATACTCATAGTTCCACCCTCACGTGACCTCAACTGAATTGTGAAAAGCATGTTTTGCTTTCCAAAAACTGTTAAACATTCTTGGTGTAAGTTATAATAAGTGCACAGAGACATAGGAGATTTTTTTTTTAGAGGAATCAGTGTTTCTAAAGTTTCTTCTTTATTACTAGATTCGGAATGTTGCATGTACGCTTAGTGTATTTTTAAATTACTGCTTGATTTACTTTGCTTTTAGTTAACTTTTTTAAAGATTGTAAGGGCAGCATGTCCTTTCTTGTACAAGAGTTTCTTGTACTTGAGTTTTTCTTAGACTCACATATCAGTAACTCTTCAAGCCAATTAATATGATGTGTGGCCTGCTACTGAGTTTCCCTGGGGCTTATCCAGGAGAGAGGTGTATGGCAAATTAAACAGCCCAGTGGGAAGGAGAAATTGTGTTTCTATGATAAATTCTTACTCATCAGAGATGTATAAGGAAAACCTTCCAGAGAAAAATAGTGACTTTTCACTTCATAATTTAGGTGGTGTCACAGCCCTTTTATAAAGCTATGACCAGAACCCTATATTCTTTCATTATCACTGCCTTATCTGTTACCCAGCCTGTTTTCTATTTCTGGGAAAAAGGAAAGATCCTTCTCATCATTGTCATTTTATGTTGATTGTGAAACATCTGCCCTGTTGGCTAATAAAATAGTAGCCATCTTAAAGTGACAAACAATATATAGTCTAGTTCAGTAACTAGATTAGCTTTTTTCTTGTGATTACATAAAAACATTGTCAGTAATTGTACTTGAATTGTTCATAGGGATTAAATATGTCTTTCATCTGTCTCATGACTAGATCATTTGTTATGCCCATGTAAATACAATTTTAAGAACACAGTTTTCAAAAACTGTACAGAAGAATACAAGCATTTGATTTTGAAACCATTACGATAAAAACTCTGGAATGCAAAACAAAGCAAGAAGAGCCCATAGTCTTTAGGTTTCTCTTTGACTGAAGTAGTTAACTGGTGAAAACCATCAACCTTGAAACTGAAATTGTACCAACATGAAAAAAGTAGTGTCTTTGTACTGATGCTGATCATGACAGTATTATTTTTATTGTTTAGTAAAAAACATTTTTTTCTCAGAGTATTTTTACTAGTTTCTGGGCAGTCAGCTGTTTTGCTGTAGAAACTGAAAATTTTAACATGTGTTTTGATTATTTATTAATAACACTTCTTAAATTGTGATGTTAATGCACGAAGTTGGACCAATTCTGATTAAATGTTAACTTGCTTATTAGTACAATCTGCAATCTTACAGGAAGATTAAGCCATGTACTTTTGAACCTTCTTTTGTCATCATAATCATCATGGGCTACAGTTCATATCAGAGACCTGTCACAGAGCATATAGTCTTTCTGCATGATCCGTTTTGGCACTTCTGCAGGCTTTTTTAATTTTATTTATTTATTAGAATATGTTAACTGCATTTAAGCGAACCTTTATTTGGGGCATTAACAAACTGCCCAGCATCTGCTTCTGTTTATTTTTTGCTATTGTGGGGAAGAGCTGCCTAATATATTTAAAAATGTGAAAGTATAAAAGAGTAACATCAGTGTTGTCACCTTTCCCTAAAATACAAAATGGTGCTTCCATTGGGTGCTTCCAAAAGGAAGAGCAAAAGCGTAGATGTACGTCATCTTTATTTGCATGGTGCTTTTCATCGGAAACCAAAAAAGTAGATACATTTTTATTTTAAGTTTCCTTCACAAAACAAAAAACAGAAAAAAAACAGTAAGATAGATAGGGTCTGTATTGGAAATGAATATGGAGAGATATGTGGGATAACTGACACTTATGTGTGTCTGCGTGCATATGTGATATATGATCCTGGCACTGGTCTATGGCACCCATTTTCTCTTCAGACATATTTCCATATTTATTGAAATATTAACAGTAGAAAACTGCAAATGTCCCAGTAGATTAAAACTTTCTCTTGTTTACTGAAGGGACGAAAAGGGAAATCTTCCGTGTGATGATGTTGGCAGACACATAGTGGGCAAGCCGGTTCACACAGGATCCGAATCTCCAAATTCATTCCTTGACCAAGAATATCGGAAGCGCTTTAATGTCGTTGAAGAAGATGCAGTTTTATACTGCTATGAATATGAGAAAGGAAGAACGAGCGGTCCTGGGAGGAGAGAGAGCACACCAACATATGGTATGGTATTAATCTGATAGTTTTTTGTAATCTTTCTTAATCTTTCCTTATTTTGATCTTATATTTTTTCATGCATCTGCTTTTGTATTTAAGCATAAAAATGTTCTCAGTGGCCATTGATTTTATGAAGAATTCAGTTTTGTTTAGTCTGAACTAAGCCTAAGAGCTTACTCTGCACATGGAGAAAATGCATTGCTTATGATAAAGGGAGTCCGGTTTTGTACCAATGATCTGTCTGTCTGGAAGTTTTAGACAAAATCCATATTCTTAATTGGATCAGCTTGATTTTCTGGCTTGTGCTGCAGTACCATTTTGTCAGAAACCAATTCTTTATACTAAAAATACAGGATGGAAATGGGCTCCCAATATGAGGGCACCCATTTCATCATTTTAGAACATGCTATATTAGAAGAATTTACCCTGATATGATCATTCTAAAGATCAAAAGCAGATTTGACAAGTGATGGCATGCTGCTTTCATGCTGCAATGCTCTTTAAAACTCCTTTATTTTTTTCTAGTGCTAGAATTGAGTGATAATATGCTTTTTTTTTTTTTTGTAATATAATATTAACCTCCTGTAACTGCCTATATATGGCAATCCCTCTTTTTTGAGGTTGTGTGTTGTCCAAGAAAGAATTATGTATGTAAATACAAACATGTATTCATACTGGTACTTCCACAGCCTGGATTTTGACCTACATAGGGTGAGAATGTTGAAACAAATTCTGGTGAGAGTTTGAGTCCTCTGACCTTGATGCTCTGTTATTTTCCCTTTCACGCAATTGGAACTCTTCCCTTAGCTTGTATTACAGCTTGTTATCTTTGGACTAGGATAATTGCTTTTCTGTTACCAAATGCAAAATTGTAGAATTGTAGAGCTTCTAGAATATAGAATAGAGCTGTTAGAATATAGAAGAAAATGAACAGAGAATCTCATTTTGTTTTACACATTCACCTTATTGCATTCTTCCCAGATTTCTGTGGCAAAGCAAGGAAGGCAAAAATGTTTTGGGTAGAGTCTGCAGATTTTTACGTAAAAAAATTAGCTGAATTCCTTGATCATAGCTATAATATGAAGGATAAGCTTGCCTTGAAAAAAGATATTATTGTTACTATTATTTATTTTATATTGTTAGCTAAGCACATACCTAAATATATTTTTGCCCTGGTTTCTGTGTTGTTTTAACGACTAAACTGAGCACAAGCTGTATGTTGGAGTAACTACAATAACTCAGGCATCATTCTGCTTTGAGAAGACAGACATAATTTCTGAGGAAGTACGGATTTGGTACATCATACAGCAGAGCTCCAGAATCACCTGGGAATGTAGAGATGAGCTGAATCTGAGCTGCCAATCATATCCTCAGGACTCTTGGAGATATAGTTAGAGAATGCTAAAGGATATATTTTCATAAAAAATACACTTGTTTTACAGAGCCACACAGTCTTGCTGCCAAATTTTCAGTATCCTTTTGATTCTGAAGCATTTTCAGGTGTTTTCCAAGACTACCCATACTGTATGAAATAACCGCTAAGTGTTTAAAGTTAATATATCAATTTAATTACTCCTCCATTTCAACTGTAAAATTGGTGGCTACAGTCATACATCCATTAAAAAAGATGCTTGTTGTCCCTGATTTTAACTTTTAATCCTAGCAGTCTAGAGTGAAGAAGACCACATTTTGTATTCAAGGATTGCTGAATCCATTATATGGCTAGCAGATAGCTTTTTATCTTCTTTTTTCATTAGCAGAAAGAGTATAAATGCATGGATCAAAGATTGTGCTACCATTATTTAACACATTTATTATATAACTTTTCACTTTTAACCTCATTACATTTTTAATGAATTCAGACCATAGGGTCTGTTTTCAGTTAAGTTTATTTTCTAAGAATATTACCATTTCAGCATTAAGTTATGAACTTTCCCACATGGCATTAGTTAGCATAAGATTTGTGGCTGGCCACAACCTCCAGATTTCACAGAAACCTGGAATGTGAAGATCACAGTCTTCTTTTTCATCATGCCTTATTAAAGAAGGTCAAGCAGTGTTAAGGGGGCTCAAAAAATAATTGTTTTAAATGTGCACTCATTAATTATGTGGTGACATTATTTTCTTTTTTTTTCTTTTACTGCTTCGCAGTCTTCCTTCCTAAGAGGTTAACAGAGCCCTTCATAATTGCTCTTTAGGAGCCTATTGATGTTTTTTGACAACCTTAGTAAAGAGATTTCTCTCTCATGCACTTTCTGGCTTCCAGCTGTTGCATAATTGTTGCTAATTGGCCTTCGTGAGCCAGCCTTCACAACCAAAAGACATTTTCCTAAGTGTAGGATCCAGGGAAAGCAGATTTAGTAGATCCGTGTGGGCTAACAAGTTAATTAGCAGAAATGCCATGCAAATGAAGGAGTATCATTCACACAGCTGGTCATTGCAGTTATACTGACAGGTAGAAAATGCTATAGCCTTTGATTGTAATCAAGCTCTATTTGATTTTATATCTTGTGGATCTTTTTACACATGAAAGTGCCTTGTATCCCATATTGTGAATTAAGTGTCACACAGAAAAGAAAGTTGTATTTCTAGAAGTACCTATTGAGGGTTCTGTTCAAATATACATGAGGCTACTACATATCCTCTCAGGAAGTGATTTCTTAACTACAAGCTTAAAATCTCCCTGGCTTCAATCAGACTTATACATGTGTCCATAAATAGTTAAACAAATCATAAATAAAAAAAGTTAAATATGTTAGCTGTATTTTCTGAGTAATGCTGTACTTGCAAATGAAACCTGCAATCCATAAGGAACTTCTAGCTTTTTCTTTTCTGAGATCACTATGATATCCTGTTCTTTTTTAATAAAGTCATTACAACTTTTTCCTGTTACACGGTTCGCATGGGACTGATGCCCTTCAGTGGATGCCATATTTAAATGGGTAGATAGACATCTCTGAATATTTGTATTGAATATAACCAGATGTCTTTTTTACCAGCATCTTTTGACTGAACATGAATGAATGGGACCGATCATCTTTATTGAGGAAGTTTTCTAGTGAAATACATTAGAAGACTTTTAAGATTTTAGTTTGAGCTCTGCTAAGCTTAGAAAAAAAATATTTACTCACTTTTATGCAACATGACTAGTGGACTGATTTAAAAAAGAGCAAAGAAAGACCTTATTTCTGAAAATATTTGTTTACAGTCTGTCTTGTGTCATGTTACTCTGGTCTTTGTTTCAATGTATTACTTAACTTGTTAAAAAAATCAGGTTTCTAAGTAGCTGTATGAATTTGCATAGCATATTTTCACTGAATTTCCATCTGTATTTGCGGACTTTTAAGCAGTAAACATATTTTCCAGCTTTTTAAAAAATCACTTGAGCAGCTTCCAAATTCAGGCTTTACAAATATATAGTAGTTTTCAGTTTTTCTGTTTCTTCTTGTCTTCTGAGATCAAAGTGATTTTTCCAGTGCTAACAGACTGTTTTTCTGTGGGTGAAATGATATAAAAAGAAATTACAAATAGAGGTTTTCTGTTTCCTTTCTCATTCAGTCACTGATGGGTCTTTTAAGCCCACCAGCAAAGATGCTATTTGTGAAGGTACTTTGGTGATGTGCACGTGTTTCTGTTAGAAACAATTCCTTCTTTATGCTTTCCAACCATTCTCTCCATGTGTGTACCAGGGCCTTGCAGAATAATAAACAGATATTGCACAGTGAAAACTAATCTGTAAACTGAATACGTTTGGAGAAAGCTCAGTCTGAGTGTTCATGATTTAGTAGGCACTGGATTTATTTCCCAAGCTTAAAAAAAAAATAAAAAAGCTCTGAAATACCTAGCTGCTTTTTGTCCTTTTAAAGAACATAAAACTCCTGTTTTAACCTCTTGTTCAGAAGCTGTGCTGAAACCTCTTTCATAAGCAATCCTGTAGAATAATCACATTATCATTTAATTTGTTCTTTCTTTTAAAGAATGTTAGTTTAACACTGCTCTATAAAATGGTGCGTGATCTCATTTTTTCCTCTGTTTCCAGGGAAACTAAGGCCTATTTCTATGCCAGTAGAATATAATTGGGTGGGGGATTATGAAGACCCCAATAAAATAAAAAGAGATAGTAGGAGAGGTAAGTGATTTTGACATACATCTTGAACATGATGTTATAGTTTTTATCCCCATTTAAGCTATGATAATATGTTTCAAGCCCTCATTTTGATGAGGGCTGGGTTAATTGTATATTTCTGTGAGCCTGGCTTGGGGGTCTTCCATTATATATATATAATATATATATATATATAATATATATAATATATATATATACACTTAATTTTTCTCATAGCTTCTATTAGGATTTCACAACCAGGCAAGAGGAAATCACAGCTTCAAATCACTGCAGTTTGGTTTAACTTCAGTGATATTGATATTTTATCGATTGAATGGAATTATACAGTTCTTTTGGAAAATTTAAGCTTTTATAATATAGTGTTTTTATTGCTATATATTGTTATGCCAGTGTGAGAATTACTTGTTAAGTTTCTTTGTCTTTGTAAGTTCTTTTGGAGTGAAAAACATTCTAGAGCAGATCGAAATAGTCAAGATGAGTTCTTCAAAGTTCTGGTTTGGAAGGCTCAGCTATGTAACTTCACATATGAAATTATAACCTCTGAGCTGACTAGAATCACTCTGCAATAATATCTTAAAAAAACATCCCAAGAATGAAAGCATCAGCTCAGTGCTCAATAAGGACCAAAAAAAGAAAACACTGTTAAAAATAATTTGGAAAATAATGCAAAGCACTGCTCTATAAGTTATTGCATGTTAGGTACATGTATGATTCCAATCTCTCCAGCTCTTAAAAAAAAAAAAATAATAGAAGAATTGAGAATGGTTCAGGGAACAGCAGCAAAGCTGATGGTATATGTGCAATAGCTTCCATAAAAGGAATGATTAAGTAGGTTGGACTTCATTTATGTGGAAGAGCATAGGCAGGATCTGCTACAGTTTTATTAAAACCTTGTGTAGAATGAAATGAGTGGATAGGCCGGTCGCTTCCCCTTCCAGTACAAAAACTGTGAAATATCAAATGCTTCTGTCCACTAGTGGTTAGATATAAAAAGAGATGACTCCTCATTCACTACGGATTCAGACTGAGGATCCCTTTAACACAGGCAATTGTGTGAAGTTTAGAGGAATACAAACAAAGATTAGACAAGCTCATGAAAGACAAATATGTTTAGGTTTTTTAAGTTCACAAACACTTCATCTGGCTCAAAATATCCATTGGCTACCAACTGATAGATGCTGGAAGAGTATTCATAGAAAGCATGAATGCTAAAGAGAACAAAGTCAGGAGAATGTTTAAAGCAAATTACTTGTGAATGTATGACATCCCAGTCATTTACATTTACTTGTCTTGCTTAAAAAAAAAAAAAAAGAAAAAAAAAAGTTGCAAATGTCATTATAAGTTGTGCTAGCACTATCTTTTTTTAAATTCTCAAGACAGCCTTTATAGTTACGGAGTTTCTTTTATGTTCTGTTCTTATTGTCAGAGAAACCACAAAACTCTGAGTGTTTTCAGTCTTTTCCCTACCAAAAGATTCACTATTTTCTTATTATATCCAGACCAAAGAGATAAATATGTTTAGTTAATGAGATAGCCACCAAGACTTAGAATCTCAGATCTACCAGATGCAGGAATGTTGTCTGTTTTGGAAGGGAGATTATTCTCCATGTGACAGTTAACAATGCTCCCTTGCTTTTTTTTGTTTCTTTCAAAGAAAATTCGTTACTTCGCTATATGAGCAATGAGAAAATAGGTCAAGAAGAATACATGTTTCAAAGGAATAGCAAAAAGGATACTGGGAAAAAATCCAAAAAGAAGGGAGACAAGAGTAATAGTCCAAGCCATTACTCGTTGTTGCCTAGCTTACAAATGGATTCACTGAGGCAAGAAGTTATGGGCACACCTGGACCAGAAACAACTTTGTATCATGTGAGTAAAAATAATATTAAAAAAATCTTTGCTCCATGCTTGTAATGAGGCTGTCTTATCTAATATACATATATATATATTTATATATATAAAATATGTATAATAGTTCATAAAATAATAGTTTATAAATATATAATAGTTTATAAAAATATAGTGCTGCTGAAGCTTTTTTGATTGCTGTTATTGTATATTGATTCCTCTTCTTCTGACAATAGCTGTATCCCAAAGAAGTATTTTGGAGTTATTACTCTGATATTACAAATGCAGGATGGACACCTATAACTGTTGTTTAAATCATGGAGTGAGTGTTGTGTTTGGAAAGGAGTGTGCTGTCTCAATCTCGCTGTCTTGCTTCTGTTGGAAATATTTCCGACAAAGAGAATGTAATTTCAACTGCCAGTGTCTCACAGATCAGTGTGGGCTTGTCAGGAGGTCTTCTGTGCAAAGTGCGTGAGCAAGGGCTGGTGGAGCTCCGCTGAGTCCATAGGGAACAGGTAAACTGGGTTTCCTGTTGTAAAACTTCGCTTTGGATAATCACATTATAAATTGGTGTAGGATAATTGAAACTAATGGAACTTTTTCAACCTTTTAAACCACCTGAATGCCTGGTCTGCTGGTTTCTAAAACTCCCTTTGGCACTACATGTATAGGTGAGTCTGATAAATTTCAGGGATGTCTTTTATATGTGCTTGTGGTGTGTTTTAATTAAATCAGATCTTTTAGATGCAATGGATGCTCTTCCCATTCGTGTTTATTAGTAGCAATCTAAGTGCAAGGATGATAATATTTTCTTATTCTCTTACCTCCAGCTTTAGTCTTACACTCTTTTTGTAACTTGGGAATGCAATAGTGGGGAGATTTCCATTTGCAAAAGCAGACTGATACGTAGTGTTTCCCTAATACATAAACAAAAGAAGTATGCAAGTGTCTCAAGACTGTGTCCTCTTCTTAAGCTCTACAGTCTTTACTGGTAGGAATCTAGTCAGTCCAAGAGAGACTCAAAGTCAAATATTTAGAGAAGAAATGGAGAAATAATCTGTGTAACAGTGGACTTTGTAACGTCTACAGAGGTATAGGGTACAGTAAATTTGGATCACTTTTCATGCATTGGGAAAGCACTTATCCTTCCCCTTGAATTAACTCATTCCATCACTTTCTTCCATATAGCAGTCCTTCACTAGTGCAGATTAAATTTCTTAACAAGTTTTTCTACTTTGAAAAGAGTTTTTTATATATATACTTTAAGGTTCCTTCCTTGTTTTTCCTCAGTTACTTCCATTAGAAATCACCTGGAAATATCTTTAAAATTCTGGCTTGAAAGTTACTAAGGAACAGAATCCTAGTATTAACATTTTTATTGTAGTTTCATGTAGTTTGGATATCCATCCACAAAAACTTAGCTGTTAGCACAAGCTCCACCAGTATCTGATAACCATTTTCATGCACGAGTGCTTTTAAATGACATATCCATAAGGCCATTAATCTTCGCCATCATTTGATAAGCCAAGTAGGAGTTTATTTATTTATACAAGAAGAGGCATGTTATTCTTTCTTCAGAATCCAAATCAGTATTGATCTGCAAGCTGTTTTGAAGTGATGTGCAGGAAATAAATGGAAAGAGGAAGCTTGATGCCTTGATTTGTGCCCAGGAAAGAGGGAAGTGGCCCTTCAGAGATCATTCACAACCCTCTAGAGCTAAGCACAGCTGGTCCTGTAGCCAGATACCATCCAGCTGCCCCCATAAGGTACAATACAGCTCCCTCTTTAAGGGACGCAAGCGTAGTAAATGGAGAAAGCCTTATCCAGCTTGCGGAAGGGGCTGTGTGGTGTTGCTGCACACCAAGGCCTGCTCACACTCTGGTCTGAAATGTGCCAATGCAGGAGAGATCACTGAGTGGACTGCAAAAATGCAGAGCCGGAATTACTGCTGGAATAGCTGTTACTAATGATGATGTAAAGAATGGATGATAAATATGGAGAAAGATGCTCAATAGCACAGATGAGCTGAGAAGTGAAAGAGTTTAAGCAGCCTGCCCTGGAGAGGAGTCTTTGTAGTGGTTGGGGGAGAAGTATTTCCTGGTAATATTACATACACAGTTCAACGAGCAGATAAAGAAAGGAATATAGATAAATCACAAAGAGCTCATATGTGGCTGTATCGCAGTTTTATTAAGCTATACGTAACAAATAGGAGAAAGAAACAAGTGATTCATTTTTAAATGTAAAATTCTATTTATAATCACTGAGAAGTGGTTTTCCTATTACAAAATAAGCTTTTCAGAATCAGCTACCAAGTTGCAACAAGGACTTTGGATTATTTGCAAATGAGAACCTCTGAAAGAACATGATTCAGTGCAAGAAGAGTGCTTTCTTGGGCATTACTTTTATCGTCTTGCTATTCATAGTAAGATGTCAATCTATATTCATGCACAGATTCAGCCAGGGAAGCCAGCACAACTGTTTTGCTTCTCCGTTGTTATTTGTTTTTGTTAACATAATGATTGGAGAGATGTAATTTACCTCTCACCTATTAAACTTTTTTATTATTCTATTTTTGTTAGTGTCACTTACCACAAGTCAAAATTTTGCTTTCAGGCAATAAAATTCCTATAAACTGGAAATGATGATAACTCCATGTTTTGTTTTGTTTCTGCCTAAAGGAAATGGTTCCAGTGTCCGTTGATTTCTAGCCAAGTTGTTGTTTTTACATGCTATTTTTTTTCTTCAGTATTACTGAAGAAATATCAACAAAGACTTATTATTTTGTATTAAACCAAGGCAAACTTTTTGAGCTGTTACTAATCTGTGTGCAAAAAGGTTTTCAAAGTAATCTAGTACTGTACACGTAAGTGGTGCAATTAAAATTGTTTTGGACCTTTGGAGCAACAGGACCTGAAAGCTCTGACACACAGTTATAGTTCAGTAAGTTCATTATAATATTCTGCATAGGAATTTCTTTAGTATATAGCACTTTATTTTTCTTACAGGAAAATAATATAGTTATTTAGTAAGCAAAAAGAAGTTCTACATCAAGGTAATAATAATATACTCCTATCCAAATAGATAGAACTTTCCGTTAGTTTAGGAACAACAGCACCTTGGGGAAAAAATGCAAACTGTTTTGCATAGCAGAAAATTTTGCAAGAAAAAGCCTTGCTTACAAACTGTTTTCATACTTACACCAACAAAGTTATATTACTGGCCTTGTTCTCTCCCTCTTATACCTGTACCATTTGAATACTATGTTCATTTGTTCCTATATATTAGACAATATCTAATGAATTACTCATCATTTTAGGAGAAGTGATTAAAAAGTGCTTTCAGCTTCTCGCTTTGCTGATAACAAGCCTCTTTAAAATTATGTAAACCAGAACAAGAGTAGTTTTTTTGCTCATTCTAGTTTTATTTGAAGATGAAGCAGACTATGCATTTTTAAATTCATATATCTGAAATGGGTGATTCAGGAAGGGGTGTAGGTGGGAAACAAAGTTATCCTAGAGATTCATCTCTATCCTAGAGATTCATGTCTGCTTCATCTCTATGAATAGAGATGAAGCAGAATATAGTTTTCAGTAGTATTTGCATATGTACACACTCCATCTTTAACATTGCATTCTTCCCTTAAAAAAAGGAGAAATAACATTGAGGCTGGCAATCATTCTTTGTTTGTTTTACTATGTTTGCATTGAAGTTTCTGTACTTCTTGTCACATTTTTCCCACATTTTTCCATCTTTTGCCAAGTATAACTATCCACGTAGCTGGAGCACAGCTTAATGATGCTCAGCTCACATAAGTAACTTTAGTACTCATTCCAGTGAGCATCTACAGAGCACCTAGCACTCATCTTTCTACTTTGCCTGTGGGGAGACATTGTGGTGCTTTTTCCAGATATTTTTCTCCTTTCCTCACAGAGAAAAATGCAGGGAAGTGATTTTTCAAAGTTCAATTCAAAATGTATATGTTTAGATGATCTCAGTGCAGAGAACTTTACCAAAAGCTTGTTCTGAAAACTCAAAAGCCAGCTCTGCATGAGTGGCTGGTTTTTCCATACTCCTGTTCCTCTCCACAGCAAACCTGAAAGGAAAGAAAAAAGGAAGGTACTTCAGCATAAAGTGCCTACATTTTTAATGGAAATTTTTGAATTGAATAGGCATATATTTATGAAGCCTCATAATTGTAGCACTCAGTAGCTAGCATTTAAGGCAACACAGAACATATTCATGAGTTTCCTAATAAACCTGTACACAAACTACCAATCAATTTGTTGCAGAAATCTTCTGAATAGAAATGGTATCTAATAAGCATTGCATAATATAAGGCTATTTCCTCCTCCCAAAAAAGCCTTACAAAACCCAGCAGTTTATTATAATTGTTATCATTACAGTACTTAAAGAGTTTCTGTTATGTGACTTTTTAGTATGAGTATTTGTAATTAAACAGAAACAGGCTCATAGAAAAAAATGAAAATGTAATTGCACAGATTTTAAGTAGGTGTCTGCAATCTAGAATGTCACTTTACTGTTAGAACAGATGGTCTTGGTACATTTTCTTCTTCAAACTATTTGAAGTCCAACTATGGCAGTACTTAAATATCAAGGCTCTCTTTTCCTTTGCATTGTTCATGTTTTCACAATTATCTTAGAGTTAGAATGGTAATTGCCTTAGAATAAAAATCTAGCTGTTGATATCAAGGTCCGTTCTTACCTACAGGCACAGTAGAAATACTGTCCACAAACATTTCCATGATTTTTGTTATCATTAATATTTGAAGTGCTTTTGTTTTTCTCCATGCTGTTTTAGCGCCTCTATTGCTAGGGTAATACTAAGCCTTGCAGATTTAGAGTTGCAAGTCTCCATCACCAGCAAAGGAAATTTTAAACTCCTTCTTGAAAAGGTATTTGTCACAAATACTTGATTAAAAAACTTACTCAGCTGAAGTTCAAAAGCATTGGCTTTTTTATTTCCGGCTAAGAAACTACACTGAATTTTAAATAAATGTCCAGAAATAAAATGAACTTCATGAAGAATTTGTGAAGTATTGTGAGAGGTTGTGAAATATTTCATAATTGTGAAAAAATTTGGCCTGCTAACGTTACTTCATAAAGTCTAAATGTAATTGTACATGTACTAGTGTCCACTGTAATGGTGGGAAAATACAAATCTCAACTGGATGTTGAATATACTTCTGAAATTTCACAGTGGTGAAAAAATATCTCTGTTACCACATCTAGTTATTGCAAAAATAGCTTTCTATAGATGCCTGAGATGCCAAATAGGTTTTCAGGCACCTCAGTAGAACTGGCCCAATAGGCTGAGCTCCTGAGATGTCCTAATTTTTTCTCAAGCATTCATATGTTTATGAAGGTCTAGCATAACTTAACTCTGGTTGAAATTATATATTCTAGGATACCTAGATGTGACTGAGGCATTTACTACATTTACATCTCTTCCATTTGTAAGTGATACTGGTTGTATCTCACCTGGGTTTTGTTACCTTCTTACAGTGTTGTAAGAGAGAACTTTAGCTTATACTATGACTTCAATTCCTTATCTATTTCCTTGTCAGTAAGCATGAAACAAGGCAACAAAGCTGTTGATTTTGAACAATGCCTAGATCCATATATGTGGAAATGGAAGGAGCTCGACTTTCTTCAGCATACACAGAGCTGAATTAAATTGTAATCTGATTTGGAGTTCTTTTTGCTAAAAACTTTCATGCAATGCGATGCAGATTAGAGTACCCAGTTTTGCTGTGGAGGCATCATGAGCACTTAATTAATTTTTATCCTTTTCTTGTATCGGCTTTCTGTAGCAGAGTTCAGTTACAGAAGGCCTTTTACTTTGCAAGACTATTGGAAGAACATCAATTAAAAATTTCAGTAAGAGGAAAATTGGTGAGGGGAACAAACACAAAGAAAAATTCTTACCTGTTGCCTTGATGACTGAAATCCAGTCCTGTGACACAGCCACTAATGTCCCTGTACTCAACTTTGGCTGTATAGACATATATAGAGTTTCTTTTAGTTGGAAGCTCTTTGTGTGTGTGTGTTCTTTAGTTGTTTTTTTTTTATGTCTGATTCAGAGAGATGAGGAACATTTCTCAGATTAGGAGGCTAGAAGAGTGGTTCCAGCCCTTAGGCAGCTTCTCTACTCCAAAAAGAAAAAAAACCCTACATGATAATGAATGTATTCTTTCCTTTGATTGCAGCACTTTAATAAAGTGACAAGTACAAAGTAATAAATTGCTTAGTACAATCTGTACAAATAGCCTAGACTGTGAATATTAAGCTATTAAAATCAAAATAACGACTTCATCTAGACCATGAGGGACATGTGTGCCACATAAAATGAACAAAATGTTGAAATAGTTAAGCAAGAGCAATAAGCAAATCATGCTTTACTCCATCATGGGTTTGAGAAAGTGCTAGTTATAAGGTTGTTACAAGAAAAGGTAGACCTAGATGTTGCAGCTGGGTTTGGCAAAATCTTTTACATTCTTGAAACAAAAGGCAAGAGAGGAACAGCATATGACTTCTTTGCTAATGGATGATAACAATTGTGCTATTTTTAGACTAGCTCAATCAGCAGAGTAACACAGAGACCTTACATGTCTAGTCCACTGTTATTGCAATTAATCACTTTCACTTAATCCTATTCATAAATATATTAAAACTCCTTCTTCAAATGTGGCATGATTCGGTATTGCAGATGATAGGACCGGTAGAAGGGTGTAAACTGGATGAATGGGTGGCTGGTTGGCATAAGTCAAAGGAGCAAAAATTGGACAGAGAAGATGAGAGAGAATAACAGTATAATTAGACTTTCAGCAGGAGAAAGAAATCACTCCTCCACAGTTTGCTAAAGTAAAATCTCTAATGTCTCAGTAAAACCATATAAAGGAAAATTCAAAGGAAAACTCAGATGAGGAGGGCCTCCACCTCCTGCTCTAAGCAGGACCGTACCTGAGGTCTGACCAGGTTGGTCAGGGCTGCCTCCTGCCAGCATTTGAAACCGTCCAAGGATGGAAATGGCACAAACTCTGAGGGCAACCTGCTATACTATCCAATTCTCCTCATGAGGAAAAGCTGGAGCCTGGCAAGAAAAGAGCAATTTCAGTAGTGATTACAAGAATGGTAAATTGCCTAGATTTAAGGGATTGTTTCTGTTCTATCATTGCTGTTTAGCTGAAATCGTCTTATGAAATTGCCTCAATGATATCAGATTTATTCTGCCTATTCTAGATTCTCTGACTTTTGAACTGAAGTCTTGAGAAAGTGGATGTACTTATGCAGTTTTTTTTGTTTGAGTTCTGGTTAAGCATACATTTTGTGAAATAGTAATATTTTGTCTCCTCAGAAGAGAGTACTTTTACTGTCTATTCTTTTACTTAAGGGAATTATATTTTCAGTATTCAAAACGAATTTAATTCACATCACAAATAGGAGAATATTTTCATATCTGCATTGCTTCTTTTTGAAGAAGCAGTTAATAAAATGAGCTTTCTCTCACTGGAGAAGTGGTTGCCAAAATGAAATCTGGAGGCACTGGATGTGAAATAATTTACTTCTTTTTCTATATAATTTTTATTAAACTCCAGACTAACTATTTCAACAAAACCAAATGCTGTAGAGTTGAGATGAGACAGATTTATGGATCATCACGAAGCACAGTTAGGCACTTTTATGGCAAATTTTTACTTTAAACTTTCTGTGCTACCGTCTTTCCCATCTGACCATGAGGGAAAAAAAGACCTGTTAGCAATTTTTTGCTATGACTAAGCTAGGGAATTCTTCAAAAATGAGAGAGTTATTGTAAAGGTCATCTAGTCCAACTCAGCCAGTATAGATTTATCTGCTACAATATGTGATCTAATGCCCTGAAAGTATAATCTTGTATTGTCAAGAGATGCAGATCTATAGACTAATAAATCTCCTGGCTCAGAACATTTTCTAATTTCCTTTCACATCCCTATTCTGTATTTTTATGTTACCTTTTCCAATTAATCATTACTGATTTTATCCTGCTTTTATTACATGATAGAGTGCTTTTCCTTTTGTAGATATTAATGCTGTTTGGACACCAGCAAGCTATATTACCTGTGTTTTAGTAAAATCACAATAGAACAGTTTAGAGTTCTATGCTTTTTTTTCTGTTTTTGTCTGTTGTTGTTTTGGTGTAAAACAAACCATATAGTCCCTCTGTTTTTCCCTTTTGGTCGGGAAGAGAGAAAGCATGGCATATTGTATCAGAGAAAGTATGTTAGGCATTGCTCAGAGGAGACTTGGCTTGATTTATCACTGCAACATGGTGGGGAATGTCATATCTATGAGAAGTTAGACCTAGATCCTGGCTTCCCAGTTGGCTTCTGCCTTGATCTCCTTTTGCATAAGGAAAAGGACTGTGTCAGGATTATGAAAGCAGTGAATCAAGGACATAATTGAACCATCTGCTTTGTGAAACTGGACAGTATGCAAAACAAAATCCCACCTTTAATAGTGAAAATATGAGTAAATAATTGGGAGCAAATGCCCATTTCAGGGTACAGTTTGATCAAAATGCTTTGACAAGCAGCATAGCTATTTCTGAACAAGAGGTTTTTTTCCAAGCAGTGATTTTCATTCAGCGTGGGTCTCTACCCCTTCCTCTGTCCCGCTCACTTGTCCGTGGTCTGTTAAGAGCCCCGTGGTGTGCCAAACTGTGAGAGATTGTGCTGGAATATGTATGGGAAAATGAGCTTTTTGCTGCAGTGTGGCTCCTGAGCAGAAGCTGGTTTATGAAGTGTTTCTGTTTTTCTAGAAAGAAGTGCCCGTTGCTTAGCACCTGAGCTGTGAGTCAGCCAATCCATCTCTGCTGCTGTACTGTGCAGAGGGAAAAAAACATATTTTCACATAGCAATAACTGCCTTTGTCCACTTTCCAAATATACACCTTTGCTCGCAGATTAACCCTAGCAGATAAAATCTCTAACACTAGATATCTGTGACTTGAGAATCAAATATAAAACTGATTTTATGAGCTGGTTTGTTACCCATGAGGTCACCACAGCCATCAGAGAACTAAAATCTTTCCTCACCTTCTGAGAAGTACTATTTCATCTTATCCTTGGAGAAAATTTCACTTAATTTCAGCAAGTAATGTGAATGATAGTCCTGGAATGATAGTCTTTTTCTGCCTTAATTCAAGGAAGCAGTGGAAGTTATTTGGTATGAATTTTAATACAGTGTGAACTGGCTAATATAGAATTGCATTTTTTTGCTTCTTTCCAAGAGTCTCCTCATGGAAACTTCTTCTGTGTTTAAGATTCTGTTACTTCTTTTAGGCAAGAGCTCCCTGAGTTCAGTAACCATGTGTGCAGTTGTTCCTGCAGCTATTGCTGCAAGCTGTTCCTGGTAGCATAGTGCAACAGTAAAGCATCGCAATGCACTGTTTTGCTGGAAATGCCATTTCAGTTCAGAAGAGTAGACACACAGCAAAATCCCTAAGCCTTGGGAATGAGGTGATGACACCTCATTTCAATAGGTGATAACATGTTCTAAACAGTAAAATAAGCAGTAGATAGTGTTCTCTCCTGATGAATAGTATATATATTTCACTACAGATATTTCACAAAACAGCAAATTAGTTTTCCAGTGTCTTGTCTTCTCAAGATAAACCAGAAGTGTATTTTGGTGATTATGATTTGACACAACTGTGTGCAATTTTCCTGTTTCTCTAAAGACTTTCTAAACTCTGTAGCTCCAGAAATACATTTGTCTTCCTCAGAAAGGATCACAACTTCAAAATACGATTTTCCATTTTAGTGAATTTTTCACTGGAAACTTAATATTTTTGAAAGTGATAACGAGTTTTCTGTTTCCTCTTTTGAAAGAAAATTATATCCACATGTTAACACAGAATAGTTTCCAAGAGCATATCTCCCTAATATTTACATCCTTAGAACAATTATCTTTTCCCTTTAGTCCTGCCCTCATTCATTGTACAGCATGCACATCCTCTGCATCTTTCCCTGTCATACAGGCTGAGTAAAGAGGCATCACGCTGAGGGAACATGTTCAGAAGTGCCACTGGCTGCTGTTCAGAAGGAGCTTGCATGTACTCTTTTCATGACAAGCACTTAGATGTTATAGCAGGTGGAGAGCCCCTTCTCTTGGCATAGCTCTAGTCCATATTAATCCTTCAGCTATACAGTATGAACCTTAATAATTCCTATAGCTATAGGGTGGAGGGTATTCCCAATGTATGTCCAAGCACTGGAGGAAAGTAAAGAGCAAGAAGTGCAGACTGTTCCCATCATGTCATTTAGATTTTGATTTCTTTAGCAATCCAGGCCTGGGAGGTCAAGGAATTGTCACCTGGCTTTGTTGTTATTGGCAGCAAAAGGTTTTCCATTCTTGTAGTTGAGGGAAGAGGTTTTCGAAAATAAATTCTCAAGGAACCTAAACCAAAGTACACATAAAACAAAAGTAATGTCATAGCCATAAATATTACCTCACTTATTTTATTCTCTTGGTTTCTTAGCTAGCTTTATTCTAATATAATTATTTTTAGTGTAGGGAGACCTGTAGCGGGGCCTGATGCAAGATTATTTGAATGCCCTGAGGCTGATGCTTCTGGTGTTTTAGACTGATCTACATTTTCTTCCTGGTAGTTTAAGGATCAGTTTCATGTTGTACCACAGATCACCTGTGTGATTTAACACAGGTCATATTGAAAATAATTTTTTCTTAAATCTGGTAAGAGAGTTTTATTTTTTTAATAGATAACTGTACAGAGGGAAATCTATCTTTACTGTGAATTAAGGAGAAATAGCTTAAACAAAGCTAGAATTTTCCTGAAGAAAACTGCATATTATGAAAAGAGGTTTGTTTAACTGGCTGATAACTGCTAGAAGGACAACCCAGGAAGATATAAGCAATCCGTGAGGTTTCTGAAGTGCATTGATGACAACTTCATGATACAAGTGATCAAGAAGCTGATGAGGTTCCTGCTAGACCTCCTACTTACAAACGAAGGACTTCTTGAGGGCATGAAGTCTGAGGACAGCCTTGGCTGCAATGACCACAAAATAATGGAATTCAAGATCCTGAGATGAGGGAGCAAAACAAAAAGTAGTTTCTACGTAGAAGAATCTCATGGTATATGATCTGGAGAATACAGAGGTACAGGAGAGCTGGTTGATTTATGAAGGGGGGATCATCCTTAACTAGCTTTTTACACAGAGCTAAATGGCTTGATGGATGACGAGAGAGAGCAAGGGTTGTTATTTCTCTCGACTTTAGCAAGAGCTTCAGCACTGTTTCCCATAATATTCTCCTAGACAGAATGATATATTACACACTAAATAAGTGGACAGTGAGATGGACTGAAAGCTGGATGAATGGCCAGGTGCAAAGCGTTGTGATCAGCTGCATGACATCCATCTGTAGACTAGTGATTAGTGGTGTCCCTCGGGGATAATTAGCAGGACCAATACTGTTTAACATGTTCCATAATTACTTGTTTGCAGACAACACAAAACTGGGAGGAACAGTTGAAACCCCAGAGGGTTGTGCTTGTTGGAAGGCTTGTGGGGCTTGTGTGTGTTGGAGGGACCTAGAGGGACAGGGTAAAGAAATGAAACAACAATAACCTCAGTGAGGAGGAGTGGAGAATACCCAGTGGAGAGGAAGTGACAAAGGCAGAGTCAGTTGCCCTTTGAAAGGTCAAGAGGTAGTGGTCATTTAAAATATAATTTACTTTGGGAGTGGTCAAAGACAGGAGTGAGGTTGTGGAGGCTCCATTCTTGGAGACAAACAAAACACAACTGGACATAAACCTTAGCAACCTGTTCTAGCAGACCCTACTTTGAGAGGGGTGTTGGACTGGATGGTCCGCAGAGGTGCCTTAGCACATCAGCTATCCTGCAAGTCTGTGACTGGTCCATTCTCTTCAATAAGAATAATAACCAGAGAATTGTTCTGATATATGTAAATTATATCAAAATAAGAGGTTAGATGCTCTTCTCTGACAGCTGACAGTAGTTTAGGTTTCTTTTTGCTTCTTAAATTAAAGGAGGAGAAATATATATTGTGATAGAATGACTGATATATCTTGGACTTTTGCCATTAGAGAAGACAGACATTTTTCCAACTCCCTGACTTCTCTCTTAGATTACTTACTGTCAATAAAAGTAGTGTGGGAGGTACCAAAATTACATGCTTCACAGTAAATGCAAAGCAGAAGAATGATCTCAGAATAAATTATTCTAACTAACAGCACTTGTCTAGTTTAAATTTTTATCCTCATTTGTTTCAGGCAGCTATAACAGTGCTGGAGTCCTTGTTCTGTCAGTAAAAAAGATTGTGGAGGAATATGAGAACTCCGATTTAAATTTGGTATTATCTAGAAGATTTACTGCTACTATTTTTCAATTAGGGAATATTGTGACTTTGTGGATAAGAAATAAAAGCTTTCTCTGGCAGGAAAAAGTAATGATGTTATTTTCTCAACATGGCCTGAAAAGTTTTCAGAAAGTTTTTAATTTGCCTAAGTTTTGCATACACCTGGTAAGCCTAACAAATTGCATGTGTTGTGAGGTCATGTTGGAGTTCCCAAAAATAGAGGAACCCAGTAGAGCTGTGCCCAGGTATGATAGGCTGCATTGCCATGTACCATGGATCTAGTGCTTCCAAGAATCCCTGTAGAGATACTTTGGGGAAGAAAAAGAAGGAATGGGAATAGGACCTTTTACTGTCAAGTAAAGGTAGAAAGTGATCTCAACTCAAAATGACTTTATATCTTCTACTAAAAAAGCTAGTGGCTCGCCAGCTTTTGCAAACACATTGATTAGATCTCTGAAAACGCAAAACTGAGGGAGGAAGAGGGGGAATATACTATGTAGGATAAGACAGCAAACCATGAATCCTGGTATCAATGATGCTCAGACTTTTTGATAGAACCAGTGATTCATGTATCTCTGTTTGAAGTAACTGTCATTTAAAAGACAGATATCCACAGAATATTTAGTATAAAGTACCTAGCTTACTATCTTACAAGAGCTCACATTTAGAAGTGTGTTTATATGCAATATTAATGGTGTGTTTTAGTATTATATT
This sequence comes from Nothoprocta perdicaria, assembly GCF_003342845.1. Taxonomy (NCBI): domain Eukaryota; kingdom Metazoa; phylum Chordata; class Aves; order Tinamiformes; family Tinamidae; genus Nothoprocta; species Nothoprocta perdicaria. Next base: position 2,073,821 of record NW_020454228.1, read on the forward strand.
TCTTAGTTGGAACCTTAGGGAATGCCACACTTTAAAGCCAGGTGTGGCATTTAATCATGCAGTGTGCTCAAGAACAGAGCAAGCTGTGAAGAGACTGAAGAAGGATCTTTTACCAAAGCACTATAGGTCAACAATTGATTTAATGAATTTTTCTTTTTGGGAGGCAAAACTGGAGGTTTCAGGACACAGTTAATCAACTGTCGTGTCTTGTGCCTAAATCATTTTTGTTCCCAGCCCATCATTAATTTATGCATTACTCAGATAAGATGACTGTTTTGTGACCACCCAGTGACTTGGTTTCTACTGCTATATTGCTCTTCATAAACTCATTGATGTGGTTCTGTACTAAATGTTCTCTCTTAGCGGTGATCTCATTTAATGTATTTGCATTTTACCTGTTCTAAGTGCAGGGTGGCTTTTAGAAGAGTTTTGTAAACTAGAGTTCTTACAGCATATTAAAATTATTCACAACTTAGTGCCATTTGGACAATTTTTTTGGTATCGGATTGGTTGTAACCACAGTTGAATTAGGAAATGTGGAATAATAAATATATTAAAAAAAACTCAATACTTTAAAATAAAAGAAATAATAAATGAATAATAAGCAACCAGAAAAAAGTAAGAAGAAAACACAACACAGATTTGGAATCAGGTAGTTAGCAACCACAGGAATAACAGTTTCCTAAAATGTTCCATGTGACCTAGAACACTTTCCAGGTTATGTTTGCCAAGCATTATTTTTTTTTCTTTCTGACCTCTGAAGCCCAAACAACAGAGAAAACAGTTCAAACAAACCAGAGAAATCTTCTAGTGAGATTTTACCTTTCTAAATAGCATCACAACTGAGAGCATAGTCTTTCCTTACCTCTCTTTTTAGTAGGCTCCCTGTTGAACATAATTTCATCCTTAGATGTTTCATTTGACCCTTAGTCTTTAAAACTGATTCTGTTAAAGCATCAACTCATGCTTCATCTCTTCTCTCCTATGCTAATAAAGTCCTGTCTAACACAGTTTCATCTTTTTCTCCAAAAAATGCCTTTAGATTCTCTATATGGAATCAGCCAGCTTTAAGTCCTAGTTAACCATGAAGAGTAATCTTTTTTGCCCACTGTGAAGGCCGAACATAATAACTAGGTCAATACTTGGCTTTGTTTTGAACAAAGTGGTTATCTATTGCAATTGAAATTCTGCCGCTGACTGGCAAGAGTTTTCAAACCTTCTGAACTGCCAGAGGCCTATTCTTACCACACCTTTGTAACATGCCTTAAAAAGTATATTTTACATAAATATTCATGAAATAATGAATCCTGTTCATCTCTTAACTGGAGACTAAACAAAATGGTAATTGAAAAGTTTTCAGTAAAACTCCTTGTGTTTGACTCCTAAACACAGTGTTCATACTGAGGAATACTAAGACAACTTAGTGTAAGTGGCTTTGACTTTTTTTCTTTTTCATTCTTTTATCTCCAAAATTTTACATCTCAGCCCTCCCTGTATGGAGAAACATTTGTATGCAGTATATCAAAACTGTGAAGACAGAACACTGCCAGTGTGCTCAAAATGTTGAGTGTAAGAGAGCGATCAGATGAGCATCAACAGTTTTTTTTTTCCAGATACAGGTTTCCCATCAGCAGCAGAAAGTTCCAGTAATCAGAAGTGTAGCTAGCTCCTCTGCAGAAAAGTAGAGAAAGTTATCTTACAGCAACAGAGTGGAGCTGTCTGACTGTAAATAGTTCTTTAGTGTCTAAACTTACAGCTTGAGAAAAATTGGATTTGACTAGAGCTTTCAAAAAAACAGTAAAAATACCTGCCAATTTCCTTCCCAGACTGAACGAGCTCAAAATCACAAAGAGTTGTGGAGGTTATTATTTCTATAACCTGCTTCCTTCTTCCAGCTTTCCAAAATGAGTGAGTAGAACATCTCTGAAGAAAAGTGAAAATATGAAATAACATTGGGAAGCCATCAAATTTCGTAGTAATCACTATGGCCAGTACAAATCTTTAAGGATTTCTGCTATGTTCAGTTATGTTCTTTTGTGGTAGTACTACAAAATCTGTAAGTGGGTCCACATAGTTACTAGAATATATGTATTTTGGGACATAGATGTCATGAAATGTTAGTCGTATGGTGTTTATACTAGCTCTGACTACAAAGAATTGATCATTGCTGGAAGAGAAATAGAGATAACTACTCTGGACTTCTTCCTTAAACTCTCGAAGTCTGGCAAAATAACCCCCCCCAAATCAACACTTGATTAGTCGTTCTAGTTGTCTTCCATTTTTCCTTTAGGCACCAACTGGATTTTCTTTTGACTAAGGAATGTTCTAACTGTCATGACAAAATGAGAGTTTTATTGAAAATTCACCTCTCTTTATAGCATTTTCTCTCAAATGCATTATAGGTTTTGGAAGATTAGTATATTACATTTCCTAATTGACATTAAACAAATGAATTAACACTTCTATTTAAACTCATTTTTCCAAATATAGAGCAATTAAATTACTACTAAGTAATCCATAATAAATAATCACATTTCAGACTTCTCAATGGTAATGACTTGCTATTAATCTTCCTTGCCTTCTGATTAAATATACAAAGAACCTAGTACTAAAGGTATCCAAGAATGAATACTTTATCCGTGAAGCTAAAAGTACACAAGAATCTGCAAAATTTTAAGCAATAGAGAAAAATCTAACATCCTCATTTCTTGGATGTTTTATGTTGTACCTACTAAAATGCTGATATGTGGTTGTATACCTAAAGACATTGTTGAATAAAACATCTGCATATGTTTGTTTTCTTGCTAAAGGAATAACTACCCTTGGTGACTCCTCTTGGCAGTGCAACTCCCACATAGCTAACTATACAACCCACATAACAAGTTTGGTAATGAGGAACTGCAGAAAGAGCAACTGTTACAGTAGTTCAATGCATGGTGAAATTTCCACTGACTGATGCAGTCAAGCCCTCAGAAGAGATTAGACTGAAATATTATCAAGAAGTAGGCTGGCAAGTTTGTTAAAAAAGAAAACATAAAGAAGAACATAGAAAACACTCTATTATGAATGATATTTTGTTGCTCTTCCATTACGTGTGTTCTGGAGGCTGATGATAGCAAAAGTAGACATATATGCATATATATAAATGTTTCGTTGATGTTCTGTTTAGACATGCATCTGTCAGATGGGGCAGTTTAGGTATGCTGTTAAATAAGACAAGCTCAAACATCACATATCATGGGAGAAAATGATTGAAACTCAAATAACTGAACCCAAAGATAATGAAGTGAAATTTTGATATATATTAAACATCAAGTGATGTTGCCCGGCTTTTGGAGAATGGAAAGTTTTGCTAATAGTGTTTTTGAAATTAGATAGCATGCAATTCAGAATATGAATAAACACTTTCAAATTTTCTCAAGCAGTGACAAGTTCCATTCAGGCTAAGGTATTCATCTCTTACATCATTTCAGTGGCAGTTTTGTATCCTTTTTTTTGCATTATTTTGAGATCCTAACAACTTTATTTAATTTAGGCAGCTGTTTTCCATTTAATTTCATGCTTGCTGTCAGGATTAGTAGGAAAGATGAATCATTGGAAACTGGGACGAATGATGTATGTGAAAACAGTTGCTCAAAACTCAAGACTGATCAGAATCAAAATGTCGTGAACATATGTTGAAATGCAGCCTCACAGGCAGGTGATTAAACAGTATCTTGCAGCAAACCATTACCTTAATACAAATAAATTTCTGTGCTTTGTCAAGAAGCCATATTTTAAAGGTTTATGGCATTAAAAAAACCACATTTTTGCTATTTTGCCATTTGCCACGTTGCAGATTTAAATTGTAAAATGGGAAACACTGTGTTGGCCAGACTTTGGAATAGGTCACTAAAGAGACTGTGGAAACTTCTTCCATGGAGATATTCATGGTTAATGTAGGCTGAAGATACACCATGAAGAACATGATCTAATTTTGGATTTAGATCCAACTTCAAAGCAAGCTGTGCCTTGGGAGGGAGTAGACAACCTTCAAAAATCCATTTCCAAACCATATCACACTTAGATTGTAAACTGAACTGAGAAAATGGGAATATGCAGCATCTGATATCTAGAGGGGGCTGCCAATTACATAGGCTGTTGCATTAAATGATTTACTGAAAAAGAATAGCAACAGCAGCAAATAAAACAGAATGAGCATTTTTAGACTTCATCCTCACTTGCAGTTTTTTGGAGTTGTATGCAGATTTGAGGCCCAGTAGTGTTAATCAAGCTAGGGTTAACCAATGCATACATCTTTCCTATTAAAAAAAAAAAAGAGAGAGAGAGAGAAAGAAAGAAAAAACAAGAGATAGTGTTGCTTTTTGCACATTTTTTTGCACAGAACAAACCAACTTGACACCTAAAGGCTGTAGCAAACAGCCTTTGTACAGAGGTACAGATGTACAGATGATAGATGGAACAAAATCAAAAGTATGAGCAGAAATTGACAAAAGTGATGGGAATGGTTCCCAAGAATGTTACTCAGCTATAGATTGTGTCCTTGATTATCATCTTATTAAAGGTCTAATTCAGAACAATAAATGAATTCTAATAAAACCCTTCTGTTTTGCAATATAAAAATGTATGGGAAAATGGCTAGACAGCTAAATTACATGCTGTCTTCCTATTAAAAACTGATACACCTTCATTATGCTTTCTTCCCCAAAACTGACTCAGAAGTTGAGAGATGCAAGCTCACTTTTTTCACATTCAATTTACAGATGAAATATTTTAAAAAGCATTTTCATTTGCTCAAAAGAACATTTCCAGTATAGCTTATAAGAAAACCAAGCAGAAGTTTTCATTTTTTGTTTTGGTGAGTTCACTGTTAAGATGCTGGTGCAGAAAAGCGGCAGAATGAAGTGGTCTGTGTTTCTTTGAGTAGAGGTGTGCTGCAGATTTGTTTGTGTGTGTGAGTTTCAACCACTTTGATTTAGGTTACCATTTTCCAAGCTTCTAGGAGGAAGAATGTTATTTACAGCCTTCTTGCCAGTCATTCCCTGTTATTTCTCCGTGAGCCAAGAAGACTTCTTTTAATCTTGCAAGTAGAAATATTTCATGTGACGGAAGATGGGATGGCAGTGGTGTCTCTCTCAGCTTGCTGAGAGCCGCACTCACTGAATTGACACTAATAGATGAGGAAAAGGAGCAGAGCCAAAACAAACTGGCTCCGCTTTTCCTTCCTATGGAGATCCTTTTTAACCATCTGAGGCAGCAATACAGTTGAGCAGCTTTCCTCAGATGCAGCCCACAAGGGATCAGCACCTCCACCGAGACTCTTAATTTCATGATAATACTCTTAATTATTGTTGTATGGTTGGCAGTCTATCCCGATGAATATGATGCTAGCATTTGAGGCTTGAAAATGTCACAACTCTTACTTGAGACAAGAGCTTGCAAGCTGAGCCATCGTGGCTTGCATTTGAGCGGGGAGAGGTGGGAGAAAAAACAAAAAGAAACAGCAAATCTTTAAGCCAAAGAGAGCCCTGTACCGTGAGGTGAGAGTTTGCCTTATCAATTATGAACAGGCTTCAGACTCACAGAGCTGTCAGAGCTTTCACTTAGATTTATTTTTGACATGCGACACAAAAGCTTTTGATTTTTGTATTGATTCGGTGGAAGCTTAAAGAAAGGTTTTAACACTCTAATACTCTAATGTTCTGGAGCTTTTTCTTAGTTTCACCACCAATATTTTTGTCTCACTATATATGAAGCTAAAATCTGCAGCAGCTGAAATTGTGTTGTTAACAGCTTGGAGCAGTTTCTTAGAGAAATAATTTTTGATTCGTCGGGATGATGCTGATTTTCTGAGTTCGAGTTTTTTAACAGAAATGACTGTGAAACTTATTAATCTAAATTGACATTTTTACAAAGTTATTAATTTGAATTGACATTTTTACAAAGTTAGTATGGTAGGCAAAGGAGCAATTTCTCTCCTATGTTTCTTCCAAGGCAACAATAATGCTTTATTAGGATCTATTTGGATAAGGTCTTAATTATATAATCTCTTGGAAATGCAAGAACTGTGTAGATTCACTATTATACTAAACAAATTAGACATATCTTACTAACAGAATGGAGAGAAGAGTGACCATTTTGGAGAAAAAAAAGCAGACAGTTGTCACTAGCAAACTAAAATGTGGTCTCTTTTAGTATGTTTCAGTGTCATTTTGCTGTAGAACCATATACTTTTTTCTTGGGCCTAGGAGTCTGTCTGCTGGGAGTAATGCAATATGATGACTTCAGTGTTTGCAAAGTGTAACTACTTTTATGATGGGGATGCACTTGACTATAATAAACACTGTGTTTTCACTTCTCTTTTGATTTTCTTATAGACATTTCAGCAATCTTCTCTACAGCAGAAAAGCAAAAAGAAGAACAAAGGTAAAAATTAATTTAGTTTGAATTTCTTTGTAGGATGAATTTTACAGGCATAGTATTTACACTATTGCAGTATCTTAGGAATTAGAACTTGTTAGTTCCAACCATGTGTATAGCGGCTGTATGAAGAAGCTATTAGTCCCTTTTTGATGACTCATAGTTTTGTAATATTCTCTTGTCCCTGTATATATATATATCTGTCATTATCACTTTTTTTTACATTTACACGGCAGCCTCCTTGGGAGCAGAAATGTGTTTCTCAGCTATGTCTATATAGTGCCTTACTGCAGCCCTAGCTTTTGCTAAAATATCTAGACTGTGTGGCAATTCCTTAAGCAGTAGACTGTTCTCCTTTGATTTAGAAGTACAAAGGCTTTAAGAACTGTTTAATTGTAAGAGGAGCTGTACAGAGAGATTTCTGAGGATCTGTCAAGTTCTTACATAGATGTACTTGACTAAAATACATAAAAATAAGCAGCCCAGTGTGATAGTACATGAGTATGTGTGCCATATGCTTTTAATATGACATGAAATATTAATTTGTTGAAATGATAAATAACCATTTTCTTATTTTTTAATATCTTGCCTTTCCTTTCTCTCTAACCTCTTCTCTTTCCTTGTTGCTTTTGTCTATTTTATTTTGTTTCATCCGTAGAATATGAGCTCTGTGAGGTGCTGAACATGGTTTGTTTATTTGTTTTATTTTTTATTTTTAATTTATGGTGTCTTGCATAGCCCTCGTGGCCCAAGTATAAGGTTTGTAATAATTTAATAATGACAAATTGAGGTCAAAATGTTTAATTAATATTCTTAAGCATATACATAGTACTTTATGGCTAACTGGTTTGTTGATTTTAGTGGACAAATCAAGCTCTTTCACATCAACTCTTTGTCATTTTTAGCTCCTATTCCTGGTAAAAGCAAAAGAAGGATCTCATGTAAAGACCTTGGCCGAGGGGACTGTGAAGGCTGGCTTTGGAAAAAGAAAGATGCCAAGAGCTATTTCTCCCAGAAATGGAAAAAATATTGGTTTGTCCTGAAAGATACATCTCTATATTGGTATATCAATGAAGAGGTAAACATTTTTGCTCATTTTTTTAATCAAAAACACTGTGCAGTACTGTTGTCAAGAGATAGGGGAAGGCTAATGTTCTGAGTGCTTATCTGTGAGAATGATTTTTTTCACCAGAATAATTGTACCTAAATAACAATTAAGTCCTGTCTAGATTATATAAATATATTTGGTCCTTCAAATTCACCCCTTTTTTTTTCTGTAAGGAGGAAAAACACTATTTTCTGTGTCCTACTCTCAACAATTTAGAATAAACCTATCGTTTTCTCATTGCTCGAGCCCCGGAAGGGAAAAGGTAGTTATTTATTCCTGTCATTCAAGCTTAGTCATGGGAGGGTAAACTCTAATAATGTTCTGTCTGGGGTTCCTTGTTTTTCTGTGCCAGTAAAATGACAAAAAGCTCTAGTAATTACAGAGGATGCATTTGTTTTTCAGTTGTTGTTCTCTTGTCCTTCTTTCTGCATAGCTTTTTATTATGATTTCAGTGATCATGTATGCTGAGTTTAAGAATACTGGAGCAGCCTAACTGAATTGTGTACAGCTTTGATTGTGCAACAGATTTTACATTAGTGTAGGTTTATTTATGTCAGCTTTGGTAAAATTGCTTTTTGCTTTGGTGAGGTAGGAAACCTTAATTTTAAATATCTCTAGTATAATATGCAAATATTCCAAAAGAAAGTCATTGACAGCATATGGATATATTTAGTTCTGGATTGGTATTTCTGTTATTTTAATCCTGCGAGCATTTGTACACTTATTTAACATAGGATGAGTTCTTAGTTTCTTAAGAACTTTAAATAGTATGATTTCATAGTTTTCACTGTGTATATAGGAAGTCATTCCGTGAACAAATTTACCAAACCTGGTTTCCCAGGGAACCCCCCAGCAGGGATTCCTGCTACTTGTGCCTCAAAATCATCTTCAAATCAGTAATCCCAACTCTCTAGTCTCTTCCTTCCTTCCCCAAGATCTACTACGAGGTCCTTGCTGAGGTAGTAATTCAGAGCCACAAGACTGGTCATCAGCCCTGGTCAAGGAGTTTGTGGAGTTGCTGAGTTTGACTTTTCTCAAGCCAAATACAGGAGGGGGCAGTGATCTGAGCAGCTCCCTCTTCTCTTCCTTTGCCCAGATTTCCATGAGACCTGCTGGAGCTTGATTATATTTGAGACCTCCCTGAGAAAAGTGGTGGCAATCACCCACAGATTCAAAAGCTGTTGTGGAGGAGGACTCACTGACAGAGGGGCAGACAAGCAAACAACATTCTTGCCAAAATTTTTTTAGGCAATCAGGCCTAAAATATCGGTAGCAAGATTATTATAAACTGCCTTAAAGATACTTCTGACTTTAAGATACATGCTAGTGCAAAGCCCCTTATAACCTTGCACCTCACCCAAGAAATGTTTCCGTTTTCTCTGACGTTTTGCAGCAAAATGCCCATAATAGCATATTTAGCAAATTTAGCTGTGAAGGATCTAAAAGTTAAAGAGGTAATTCTGTGGAATTCCTTCACATACTTCACACTTATGATGCTGTATTATTTTCTAATGCAAGATTATGAGCAGTCTAAAAAGAAAGTCTGTGAAACTGATATTTTAGTAGCTTAAAATAAATAATGCTTTCAAATTGACAAAAGTCTAGAGAGATTCAATCTCATAAAATAAACTATGTACAAGTTATAGAGAAAGGTCAAGTGTCTGCTCTGTGTTAGAGAAGGAGAATAACTGAATCATACATAAAATACCAAAAGTATCTGAATTAACTATTATGCTTCTTAGCTGTGATATCACATAAAAATGGTAAACAGTGCAAAATCAAATTCTTTTTTCCCCATCCTTTACAATACTCTGCATCTCTTCTTACTAATTAGCCCATCCTCCTCCAAAATTAACTAATTATGTTGACTAATTGCCTGAACACACTTGGTCATTTTACATTTTTTCAAATGCTGTTTCAGCTGTGAAATTGGTTAAGGAAACTGAATATTTAAAAACTGTGTTTATACCAAGGGATCTGTCTTATTACTTTGGCAAAAGTCCCAGTGACTTTTGTGGGAGGTTTGCCAGAGCAGAGCATATATTAGTACTTCTTATGTAAAAAGCAGACAAGTGAAAATATATATCTTCTGCTAACTTTTCTGTGATATTTTTTGCCACCTTAACAGTAATATCTAGAATTGTCTTTGTAGGATGAAAAAGCCGAAGGATTCATCAGTCTACCTGAATTTAAAATCGATAGGGCCAGTGAATGCCGCAAGAAATAGTAAGTATACTCCAGAAAAATGCAATACAATGAAACAATAGAAGAAGTGGAACTAAGGACAAAGTTTTCCTGTACAGCAATGACAATCATGGAGTTTCTTACAGTGATCATAGAACAAGGTCATACTGAAGAGCCAAGCTCTGGTGTGTTTTTTGTGCTGTATTTCCCAAAGAGAGACCTGAAACTATCATGCGTGATCACAGCTAAGTACATTAAAAGCAAGAAGACTGCTTGATCGTTCCTTTATTAAATGAATAGTTTTAGGCTTTCTTCTTTTCTTAGGAGGGGAAAAGGGGCAGCCTGAGGGGGATATTATAGCACTTTTAAGCTTGATACAACAACTTGAAGCAAAATAAGGACACCATCCTAAGTTCATGGCCAGGGATCAATCTTTACTATAACTCCAAATTAGTTAACAACATCTCAAAGTTTGCTGGCGCAGAGAGTCAGTCCTGAGGTGGAGTTAAACAAGAGGATGACAGTGATTTCTCTTCTTTCGGGAGTATGACCTGAAAACTCTAAAACAACTTTTCTTCTCACCTAGGTATGTATGCTGGTGTCCAAATATATGCCCTTGCACAAGCCTATTTTTTATTTTGATGCATTTTTATAGTAATAGCAAATGTATTTTTAAGTCTTATTGTTGAAAACTTTCTGCCTTGCATTCTAATAGTTTTTACTTTTCTTTGACTTAAATTTTTCAAGAACATACAATCCCTTAAAACTGTGCAGAAAAGCAATTGCAAAAGTAAAATGGCTTTTCCCCTTAATTTATAGTACGTGCTATTCTAAAGTATTTCTGACTTTGTCCTGCTTGGTTTATGTATCCGTTCAGGATTAAGTCTCCTCTTCATGATGATCTCAAAGGGCAGAAAATGAAAACTACATTTTTTTAAGCATGTGTATATATATATGTGGGTGTATACATATATACTGAATATAAAATGATATAATATTATGTCATATATATAATTCAAAAATACAAATATGGATATATCAGCTTGGGTTGTGTGTATTGTCCTGGATCATTGGGCTTCACTGCCGAAGTAATTCACTTTTATGTTCTGTTAGACAGCAACACTGATATGTCAACTCATTTCTCAGAATGGCACCCTGTTTAATTTTTTTTTCAGCGTTTGTTATGTGCTGGAGAGTAGAACATAAAATGTGGCTATTAAAATTCCTTGCTCGGGTGGCTGATAAAGAAAAATGACTCAAAGAATCCAGACAACAGATGCTTTAACAATTTTAAGAAGTCAAGCTTGGGGTCTTAGTAACTTGATGATGTCTTTCTAAACTGAACAGATGTCACTGTACATCTGTATTCACTTGCATAACATTATGTCATACTCTAGTGTGTAGATGAGTCTTTTTGGTCTCAAGAATATTATTTTTACATAATATCTTCAGTGGCAGGACCTTTCCTGGATTACATATAACAGATTTCTGAAAACCTATTTCCTTATACGTGTATGTGTATGTATATATATATATATATGTAGCTACATATATGTATACCTACATAAATATAGACAGACATAGATATATGTTGTATTAATCTAATCTGTTGTTTCTCAGAAAAAATGATAATGGTGCTGTTATGTGTTTCATGCATTTTCTTAAATTCTTCGAAAGTATTAGACATTTTTGTCCTTATTTTAAGAGAGACCTTCAGACTATATTCAAAAATGATTCTTCTGTCTTATTAATTACTTTCAGATTCATTTTCTAGATCTTCAAATACTTCACCATAAAGCTTTATCCAACATAGTTTAAAAATTCTTTCAAATAATTTATTTCTTATTATTTCTTACTATGTATGCTGTAATTCTCGCTGCCCAGTCATGTTGATTACTTTGATAGAAAGGAAAGATGAGATGTAATTGCCCATTGTTTGGTATGACCTCAAGAACACAATCTTAATTTATAACCAGCCTTCAGAAATCAATCAGCACATCACCTTTTTTTTTTTTTTTTTCTGTTTGAAACCCAGTCATTAGATCTAGAGGTAGTGTCAAGGTCATTTGGATATGAGCAGTCACCAGGACTGAGAGGTTTTCTGTTGTACTGAACAATTTTAATCAATCTTCTATCCAGAAAGAATTTTACACCACTAGATACATCAGCAAAATGGATTGATAAATAAATTATTCCTTGACTGGATAATATTATTCAAAAGCAACATAGTGTAATTGTTGAATGATCCCTATTTATGCATGAACCAAATATTATTTGGAAAGGGGTGCATTAGTGCATTTTAGTTGGAGAAGCCTGGCTTCTCCATAAGTTCTAAATCCTATAAGTTATTTTTATACTCTATTTGGAGGATTTTAACGACTCAGGAAATCTGAACTCATCTCATTGGTCACTTCACTTTCCTATATTTAAAAAAAAAAAAAAAAGTGTGCCATTATGTTTTTATAATTATGTTTTTCCTCTACAGTGCATTCAAAGCCTGCCATCCTAAGATCAAAAGTTTTTATTTTGCTGCTGAACACCTAGATGATATGAACAGGTAAGGAAAACTGGCAAAGTTCAAGGACAGCAGTAATAGTTGAGAAAATGAGCGCAGAGTAGCGTTCTTTCTGAGTGGCTGCATACGCTAAGTATTCCCTTTATGCAAAAATTGCATTTTTGAAAGGAAGATTGGAAGATTTACAAAACATTTTAGAAGATTACTCCTTTCTTAAAAGAAAAAAAAAACAAAAGAAGATACAAACAGGATTTTAGAACTCTAGGTTTTTGTAAACCTGCTCTTGGATGTGTGGCACCTGCATGGGAGCTGTCTCCAGCTGCTTGTGCTCATACCCCCCAACACATGATAGTCACCCAGTGAAGCTTCTCTCTGTTTCTGGCCCTTGAGAAAGTAAGAAGTTGGAGAAAGCTTGATAACAGTCACTGATCTTTCTTATGCCAATCTTGAAAAAGGCACTAGAAATTCTAAGAAGTAGTGAATTTGACAGGTTTTTTCTACTGACATGAATTTAATCTGGTAGATAAAGTGAAAATTTTATTTTGTTGGCGTAAGCAACTGGAAAACAGCAAAGAGTTAAGTCTTAGTTCTAAAGGACTGAGCCTAACTGTATTCATTTTAGTCTATTTTTGAGATTTTACCCCCCAAAAAAGCTTGAAGCTTCAGCACAAAATAAATACATTTACTCTTAATTCTGGAGAAATGGCATGCATCCCACCTCAATTCACATATTTGTTTTTTATTTCATTTGTTTTCACAACAACAAAAAAAGTAATTCAGTTCAAAAAATATATAATCACCTTCTTATGATGGAAGAACCAAACAGAAATATGATTGCAACTGAGACCCACTCTTAGATGATGTTTGTAAGCATCCTAAGTGAGGAATATTGTATGCTTTTAATAAAGAGAAAATGAGACTAACTGAAAAAATAATAAACTATTTCTTTGTAAAATTTTAGGCTTGCCTTTACTAGGTAATTCTGTCAAGCCAGTGACTCAAATCTCAGTTGACTGCATGATGAGCACAGTAATGGTATAGTATATTCAATATATCCTGAACAGCAGCAATATATAAATCATTGCTGTCAGTAGGCCCTCACTCAGTATGATAGGATGCCTTGTTTCTGAGGATAAAAATATATAGCTGCTCAGTAATCAGAAAGCAACAGCAAATACACTTCAATGCATTAAAGTTATATTACATAGCCTAAAACTAACTCAGGAACTGGAAGGTTTTTAACCTCCTGGCATGAGTAATCTTTTTATCACATTTTAGAAGAAGTGCTTATTAGCTCATTAAGAATGAGCTTGACCTAGTTTTGAGCTGAGTTAAATACATGTAAATTTGAAGCAGATCCATCAAAGTCTATGAAATTAATTCAGATTCTCACCAGTCTTCATTTGCTTTCAGAGTCTCATCAAAATACTTTATTTTTTCTTAATGTATGAAAAAAATCCTTTGCTTTCAGAAATCTTGAATTAACTTGGTAAAGAAAATGTGGATTACTGAAAAATTATAATTTAAACTTTCATTTAAATGCAGAACGTGGAAATAAATTTAGTAATAATAATATAATAAAATGTTTCTTGTTGAAAAGCGTATTCTAGCCTCTATCCAAGTTTGCCTAAAACATTCACAGTCAGTATTTCAAAAATACAATTAAGACTGATTTGATCACTTTCTGTACTTTTTTTGTCAGGTACATTTTAATTATGTATCATTCAGTAATTTCAGTGCTGTTTATACCTGAGATAGAAGAAAAGAAAATAGCATACTACTAAAGCACATTTTTTTGAAAGCTAGGAATAGTTCATTTCCTCCATTCTTTTTGTAAAACAATGATTTAGTTGTGAAATATTTGTATGCAGGTCAGGTGAATTTTTCATTTCTGTTCCTTTTTCATTTCATGTACATGAAATGTGTATTTTAGTGTTAGGTAACTCTGACACTGTTCAGATTATCTTGCTACCTTCATGACTCTGCCACCCCATTATTTTGGTAAGGAGAGAAGTTTGACTGTGCAGATTATTACTGTGACATCTGATGTTCATTTCGTCTACCCTGTTGCACCAGTAAAAGTGCTCTTTCCATCCATATAACCCATTCTGCTTGGGTGAGAAGAAGGACGGAATAACCTTTATTGGTAAAAAGTACAGTTTTGCTGGTATAAGTGTATATTCATAGAAACACATTGCTTGGAAGCTCATTGCTATGCCTATTCCAGGAAAATGCTTCTAATGTCAAGTACAGATCTTATATTTCTATTTAATGGTACTCCACATAATTCTGTTTTGATTTTCCGCAGTAATCATGCCTGCCTCCTTATGCGTCCAATATAGATTTACTCAAAGATCCTGATCTTTTCTTTAGAGGCAAATGTGACTTCTTCAGGGCTGGCTGGCTTAAATACTTAGCATACCCTTATTCTTCCCTTTCAATCTATGTATTTATATTTATTTATTTTAAAGTGATGACATACATGGCTACCAAAATTGTTTCTTCTGAGCAAGGGAACACACAGTCAATAACTTTATGTTGAATAGTAGTCTGAGAACTTCCTTGAACAAGCTGAAACCCATTTGACCTCTTTATTTCTGTGAGTAGGCAGAGTATTAAGATTTGTACAGTCTTTCTTCCTCAATGTAGCTCTGTGATCAAAAGCAAAGATGACAAGTTGACTTGTAGCACGAGAATGTGTGGAGAAGGTTTCAGTGAAGATGACTTCCAAAAATTTCCATCACCTAAAGCTTGCTTTATTTTAGTTAAACTGCAGTTGATTACATATAGACTCTATAAGATAGTCATGCTATCATGCAAGCTCATCTTGTATCCTTGAGCTTTATGATTAAAGTCAATATGAATAGAAACACTGCATCTCCCTAGGATGTGAAACAAGACAGAAGAATGCTTACTACTCTTCTATGTGAAAATACATGTGTTCCACTTTAGAGAAGTTACAGGGCTAGAAAGTACTTTTATGTATAGATGCATATGCACATGAATCATGAAACTGTATTAATTACACCCTGACAAAGTGTAATGCATGTGCTATTCTTAAAAAGAAAAAGCCTAAATGACTGCTGCAGCTACCAGTGTTTCTCTATTTATTGCCACAGCTAATATAGGCATTTTATAATTCTCACAAGAAAATTATTGCGGTAAAGAAGGATTTTTTTCTTGGCCTCGCATCCCCTAAAATTTACAGTGGTTACCAATGTATAGCCAACATCAATGAGAGCAGATCTTCCATACCCTAGAAGTTTGCAGATGGCTTGCAGGTAGGATTTTATTATGCCTTTTGAAATACCTAATAGAGAACTTTTGAATAACTGCACACTCAGAACTCTTGTCCTAAATATCTGGTAAAGAGGGAGTGTTCTGTACCTCTTCCATTCTTCACAGATTTCCCCGTGAAAGAACCATACAGTAGTGCATTTCTCATGTGTTTCTATCTTGAACAAACCCCAACACTAGCTCTATTATTAAAATAATCTAACTCTCTGCCCATGTCTATTCCAGCCATACTTGAAGAAGATTTGCACTGTGGCCACATATCAACAAATATGCATGTGTCAGTACTATTTTTTAGTTTCTGAACTTAACAAACCACCCCAAAGCTCATGATCCTTAACAGTTTACAACCACACCAGTACCTTGTCATTCATTTCACAGGCATCACAGGTAGTATTTCAAGCAGAAAAGCAATGAATGTGAAGTCAGTACACTGTATCTCACTTACATGGCTATACACTTCTTGTATATACACCTTTAGATTATATATCTTAGGAAACAGAGGATCCACCTTAGTTGTCTGTCCTGCTTTTTTGTCAGAGGAGGATTTGGGGGTTTTTTTTGTTTTCTTTTTCTTCTGTGCTGCTTTTACCCTTTGCACAAGGGCAATGGTTCGTGCTGTTGCTCATCCCCCCACGCTGAGATGCTGCCATTCTGCATGTGTGGCTCCTGCCTTTCGGCTTGTCTGCTTTGGGATGGAGGGAGAGCTCCAGCAGAGCTGTCAGGATAGCTGAGCTTACACTGTCCTGACATTTATTCCCCAGAGGAAGCCTTCCTGATTCAGAAAAGCAAACCTAGCAGATAGCTTTGGAGGGGACCACTTGATATGCCATGAAGATGCAGATAGTTTTCCGAAACACAATTTGCTGGATTTCTGATCCAATGTTATTTATATACATGTGTAACAGTTCCTAACTATTGCAGTTGAAATTTTACGTCTCTGCTTTGGCTTCTCTTTTCTGCTGTTTTTCAGGCAGTAATTTGGATTGCATGCTAATATGAAGTATCCTGTAATCACTTCAGTAGATCTCCAGCATTCCTCCCAATGTGCAATGCTTTTTTGGCCTTTAATGTTACTCACAGACCATATGTGAGGTTGCAGTTTGTGGAAGGAAAGTGATAGAAGTTTGTTTCAGGGATAGCAACTATACATTACGATCTAAGGTCCGCATAGCATGCCCTGAAATGTCCTGAGGTTTGACATGTAGGAGTGGTTAAAAAGGATGCTTTGTTTCCCTTGCTGAGCAAATAATACTGCACAGCTTCCATACATACAGGATGCAGAACAAACCCATCAGGCACAGTTTTCTGAAACAAGAGTTTCACATGCTTCAAGAAAATGCCAAACCCACTTCAGGTGTCCTTCTGTGCATTTTAGCAGTAAAATCGCAAGCCATTAGCTTGGCAAATAAGGTCTGTCAGATCCTGGATTTGAGATGACTGGAGTAAGTAATTCTAAGTTTACCAATGGGAGGTTGTCGTGCTGCTTTAAAGTCTCATTTATAGAGGAAATGATTTCATGTAAGCATTCAGCTAATGAATACCTTGAGAGCCCCATGAGGGAGAAGGGCAGGTTGAAGCAAGGCTTTGCCACACATGGCTGACTCTGTGCTGCACAATGACAGCACTGCTAGACAAGAATAGCAATAGTTTATTTTTAATTTGTGTGGCTTATGGAAGCGTTTTTCGGTTTTTCTTTTTTTAAAGTTGACATTACAGCCTTAGATGTGAATTGTATTCTGGCAAATGTCTTTTCTCCCTCTGCTGGGCTGACAAAAACACAAAAGTGAATTCTGATATGCCCCTGTTTCTTTGTACTTGGCACTGTAGGTAAGCTCTGAAACCCATAATGGCATAATTAAACCTCACTGTCTATTTGGGAGTGAACCTGTTCTTTTGACTGCTGTTTTCTGCTCTGTTCCTCTGTTAAGAAGCCAATTCAGGATTTATAATATGGCTCAAATCTCTGGAAAGTGGTGTTTATTTCTAAAACATCAGAACATCAGGAGTATCGGTGTGATGGCATATCTAGGAGCAGCAGACTTAATGGCTCTTTGATTATCTCAAGATCCTTTATTTTACAAATGTTTGTCATCATATATGGTTTTCCATTTGAAACAAGATCTTTGCTGTGGAAACATTTTGTTCAACAGCAAAATTACAGATCTTGGGAGACAACCTGACTAAAAGTATCAAAGAAAACAACTGTCTTGCATGAAAAATAACTTTGTCTTCAATCTCCTTCAAATACTCATAACTTTTTTTTTTTTTTTTTTTTTTTTTTTTGGTAGAAATGCACCCAAAATTAGCATGCTGGCTCAGTATCACTGTGTTTTTTGTTTTTTCTTTTAATATTATTTCAGATGGCTAAACAGAATTAACATGCTTGCTGCTGGCTATGCAGAAAGAGAGAGGATCAAACAAGAACAAGGTAATGTGTTGGGTTTTTTTGGTTGCTTCTGTCACCTCTTAACACAAGTTCATCTGTTCTCACCCATCCCAGTCCCCTTCCCATTATCATTCCCATCCCATGGAAGTTGTTCACATATGGCGGTTGCTTTAGAGAAGTCCTTCTCTCTCATCATGTTTGATTAACACCTTCAGATTCTCATCCACAGACTCTTGGATTATTTCTGAGAAAGCTACAAAAGGTAGCTAAAAGCAGATAATTTACTTCCAGTTAGCTCAGATTCACTGTACTGAGGAGTCTGTGTCTCACATCAGAAGAAAATAAAGAAACTGCATACTAAAAGAAAAAAAGTTAAAGTTGCACTTGATGTTTGAATTCACAGGGAACAGGAACATATCCAATAGGTCTCAGGAACAAAACCATTCTTCTAAAGCTGACTGACATAAAATTTCTCTTAAGAGCACTGATTTTAAGGCCACTTATTTTTTTATTCCTGCCATTTTCATTAGAGATTTGTGACAGAATTCTGCTAGCCTTTTCAATGAAGCACTTCTTTTGCAGCGTTAGCTTTACAACATCTTTCCTCTGCTTTTTTAGTGCCTAGTATAACATGGGTTTAAATAAGCAAAACATAAAATGATGACTCTCTTCCATTTACTTTGCTGCAGCAAAAAATCTTTTCCATAGGTAGGAAAAAGAATGGGGCGGTGCATTCGTGTTGGGCATGTTGTTTCCTAGAATTGCCAATAACATGAATTCCCAGAAGTATTTCTATCCAACTAATTGGCTTGGCAAACAGCTGCCTTGTGAATCCGTACTCTCTTTTTCACAGCTCTACCTGGCAGGAGGCACCAGTTACAATGGTCATGATCACCCAGAGCTTTTCCAGATGCCTGTCAGCATACTGGCAACTGAGTCAGACAATCCTTTTTTAATTCTGTGACTGCATAGTCTTCATCAGTGAGGTTCTGTCTTTTCTTCCTAAAACATTGCAACTCTGAGCTACAGCAGAAATATATTTAATGTAGTCTTTTCTTCAAAGACTGTATTTCCAGCTATTTTCAGAGAGAAATTATATTCAGAATGCTGCCACCAGGCTTCAGAATTTGCAGATGGTGTCCTCCTTGCCCCCTCAAATCATGTATCTGTAGCAACTTTTGTGACAACCTTAGAGTAGCCTTCACCCTGTCCTTCTGCTCTGAGATTGTGAGGAGGAGGATGTGTGGTCTGCCTTTATGGAATGTGTTGCTACATGTTTCTCTTCCTGGAGACTCTGTGGAAAAAAATGATTTCTCAGTGGGAAGCAAGAGTGATTCCAGCAGTCAGGAAAAGACATCAGGAAACTGAAACATCCTGTAATGGTAGGAAATTAATTGCTAGCATCTGAAAAGGTGTCTGCCTTGGTGTACACATGATTGTCTCTCCAGCACTCTAGAAGGTTCAATGAGTCTTTCTTTCCAAGCAATCACTAAAAAAAGTGAAATAATTTCACTAAACAGTGAAATAGCAGATGATGCAGCTCTTAGACATCAGATCATGTGCACTCAGATGTCATGCTGCCTCTTACTTGAACAGATCCCTGGATAAAATCTCCAGTGAGACTTACTATGGGTACGATACCTTTGGCAGTGAGGGGTTTCTTCATTACCTCATTAACACTATTCAGCAGAATTGATTTATCATATAGATATAGGGGAACCTACATCATCTTCATGTGTTTCCTATTTGTGTTGTGTGGGATCAGTCTCACATTCCCCACTTACTGCAATACTGTGTGATCCCTCTGGTGATAATCGTTGGCTCCGAGCACAAGGGCTATTAAATTGCTGAGCAGTGTCCCTAATTAGCAAAGGCATCAAGTTAGCAAACCTCTCTATCACTTCAAGTGGCTTTGAAACTGTATATAATGTGAAGCTGGAATTTTCTATATTCAGTGACTGTACCGATTGTCATCTACATATTAGATTTTACAAAAGATCTTTTATTTCTGTTCAGTCAGTCCGTTGCAGCAAGGCTTTATAATGCCTCTGCAGCAATCCAACAGTAGTTGTCAAACCTGCTTCAATTAAGAGTTGAACACTTCTGAATCTAAACTGCATAACTATATTTCAAGTGCTTCAGAGATGCACGAATCACCAAACGGTGGGTGTATTCCTGAACAAAATGTGACATTCTGTACAGAACAGCTTGATAAAAATACCATCAACTTTCTATATTAAACATAGTGAATGTGAAGAACATGGCAAGGGAGTTTGGATAGGGAAGTTGCATACTTTCCAGTCACATAAAATCAGAGAAAAAAGTAGTTGCTTATATAAATAGAAAATAATGAATTGGCAAATGGTGGGCCAATGTTAGTTTATGTACAGTCAATGCAGTCAACTGCTCATTCAGAAGGCTTTCAAGGTATGCCCTATGAATTTAGCCTGTCCATTGTGGAGAGCGAAACATGGCAACTGTTTGATAGCATAATGTGCATTTCAGACAGACAATAGTCTCTCAGTTGCCAAAAGCAAAACATTTTTTTAAAATGGTAGGAGAATATTTTTGTTCATTTCATTGTCCTCTTAACTGCAGATTTTTTTTGATAGAAATACAGTGAAGTGTACAAAAGCATGATATTGTGTTTTGTTGTGTGTGGATTTGCCAGCCATGAACTTCTTCGCATATTTAGCCAGAATTCGAAGCAACACAGAGACTTTGCTAAATTTTAATTTCAGAACAAATAGTTCAGCTCTAAGTCTGCAGAGATCTCACTGAGTAATAAAATTACGATAGGCTATTTGCCATGCATAGCTACATAAGACTTTGCTGCAGTAGGAACAAATATTCTTGTATGCCAATATTTTATTTCTTTTTCTTTCAGTTTAAAATAATTGGAACTGGAAAATAATTTTCTTAAAAGTGAGTGGGAGTTATAAAAAGTTTTCTCTGACTTAGTGTTTTTTTCACATAAAATGTGCAATTTGGGGAATTCTACAGAGACTGAACTAGTTGGAATTCTTGATTTTAAGGTTCATGAAAATGTTATTTGTGCCATTTGTTTAGTACACTCTTTAAAGAGATCTCTCAGATATATTCTTGCAAGAAGCAAATCAAGAGAGCCAGTCTTATAACAAAATTGTTACTGCTTGTAAAATAATAATAATTAAGTAAGGCTACACTCTCTGATTTATAGCTATAAATACAAAGAATTTTAGATACAAAATACAAAGAACTGTTTCAATAGGGTTCATTTTAAGGTAAGCAATCTTCTTTTTTAATGTTGAGTAACCATAATGATAGGGGGAAAAAAAAAAAAAAAAGAAAGCTGAAATTACATGTTGTGCCAACCTGGAACATTTTCAGGTTATTTTTGTTGTTGTTGTTATTTTGTTGCATAGCTTATGACACAAAAATCAATGTTTTTCTGCTCATGTAACAACAGAAACGATTAAGTGATGGAATTCATTGAGTATTTATTGAACAACGTCAAAATTGTCTGTGATTAGTCCATGAAGAATATGAACTATACATATGAACTATGCTGTTCAGTTATATCACAATTTACCCAATACTAGAGGCTAACACATGCAGAAGCAGGATGATAGAACAAATGTTTACCTACATTTTAGATTGTGTGGAAATGTTGACGTTCTTCGTCTTGAACAGAGCTAGAAGCTGTATAGTTTATTTTTGTACCAACTATGGAGATATGGTGTATGGTATTTGCAACACAATAATTCTAATTTACAATGTGGTACACTCATCCTCGTGTCTTTCTCCTTTAGCCAAGCTACCAAACATATGAAAGGGGACTGACTATGATTTGATTCCATGACAAAATTAAGCCTCATGTCACATTAAGTTTAACTTCCAAACTCTGTGGCTTTTGCACTTAATCTGTCTTATCAATCTTTTGTAACTTTTTACATAAATATCATTATAATATTTCTCCTTATCAGGTCACCTTTATCCTCTTGCTTGGATAACAGGACAGCAGCTCTTTTATGAAAACAGACAGATGATATAAAATCTTCTGTCTAATCTTGCCTGCAGCCATTTGTTATTAGAAAATTAATTAAAAAGCTTGAGTGACCAGTAGGATACTGGATGGTGCAATAAGCACTACTCGTTTGATTTGTCAGTTAGTGTTAATTACATTTGTTAATGTTATTTGCAGTCAAGAAGAATTTTGCCAAGTACATTTTATTTTTTACTTGTTTTTTTTTGAAATATATTTTCAGTTTGTTCTAGCCGATATATATTCAATCTTGATGATTTTCTAAATATTTGAAAGTTAGATATTTGTATTAGGTGTATTTTGTATGTGTATGGTATTTATAAGCTGTGCACAACAGTGTGAATTTTTGGCTCGTTGGCAGATTGCTATTTAATATATCTGCAATGGGGCATTAGGCTTAATATGTCCCATAAAGTTTGAATTTTTCCTCCTTTGGGTCAGAACAAGTCCAAATTAGAGAGGCTAAAATTTACACAATCGTCATTCAATAATGTTTACTGCTGAATGACAATAAACCTGGCAATATCTAGGATGTAGTTTCCAGTATATTATATGAAAACCAGCTTCTAATGTACATATGTATCAAAATGTGTCAGTAGTTTTTTATCTGATTTCTATGTAACTTGTAGATTACTGGAGTGAGAGTGATAAGGAGGAAGCCGACACTCCATCAACACCCAAGCAGGACAGCCCACCACCTCCATATGACACATACCCACGGCCTCCTTCGGTAAGTCACCTGCCAGCATCTCCTTAGGAATGATTACATCAAGTGTTACATTTAGCTACACCTCCAATTAAAACACATGCACACACACACATTATGGCACTCTTCAGCGGATTTTTTGAGTCAGCACTTCACTTGAGGTGTCTGCTAGGTAATGTGCATTGCTGACTTAAACAGCCATCACTGCTACTTCATAAAATCATAGAATCGTTATGGTTGGAAAAGACCTTCAAGATCAGCAGTTCCAACCGTAAACCCATCACCACCATGCCTACTGAACCATGTCCCTAAGTGCCTCATCTGCATGTGTGTGGAGATTTATAATTCCAGCTATTGCACATGATGGACTAAGAGAATTCTGTCCTCTGTATTCTCTCAGTATAAAACAGATTCCTCTGCTCACCCATGCAAAAACCTGTACCTTCCCGTTATCATGCAGTCCATCAGAACGTTATCCCTTGATAACAGCACAGATTCTTCTTGTGGTAAAACAATTATGCTGTGACAAATGGCACTTACATTTCTAGACAAATTCCAACATAAAAATGTTTTCACTCATATCCTAAATGATAATAATAGTTGTCGTTCATGAGAAAGTATGCCTATCTATGAATTAGAACAAAAGGTGGTTTTATTATTATTTCTTATTGCAGCAGATGTTTATATAAAGTCAGAATAGGGAATATAAACATACTCTAAATTAGAAATTTAATTTTCACATCTATAAACTCAGCTAGCACATCCCACCTGAATATATAAAAACAAAGCAAAAATTGGGCCTGAAAAGTTAGGAAAATCTGTGAGGAGGGGTCGTGATGTTTATTTGGATGCAGTACTTTTACGAAGGAGAACTGTTGGCGCAAGCATTGCCAACTGTGATGATTCCAAAGAAACTTTTAAGTGGGTGATGATAGGCTTTTGGAGAGCATTTGAAAGATAATATTAATACATCAGGAATTCCTCTTCTGTGTGTTCCCTAGAGCCCTATTGTGCATATTAGTTTGAAAAAAATAAAGTATCGATTGATTTATTGACGAAGGGACATTCTGCACAAATAAGTGTACCCATATGTTGACCACAGTTTTTGCATGTATAAATCTGTGCGTGTCCCAGCGCTACGATCCCAGCATGTTAGGCGGGTAGGTTCATGTCTTCACTGCTGGGCCATTCCGACAGCCATGGAAGGGCTGCAGCTCTTGGCAGTACACGCAAGCTGAAGGCTTCCTGCTGCTTTGCAGATGAGCTGCGCGAGCCCGTATGTGGAGCCCAAGCACAGTCGCCTCTCGTCCACGGAGACCTCTCAGTCGCAGTCGTCGCACGAGGAGTTTCGCCCGGAGGCAGTGGGGAGCGCCACCGACTCGCCGGTGCGCAAGACGGCGAGCCAGCGGCGCTCCTGGCAGGACCTCATAGAAACACCTCTGACGAGCTCGGGACTCCACTACCTGCAGACACTGCCGCTGGAGGACTCAGTGTTCACCGAGACCGTTGTGGTGTCCCCCGAGCACCGGCGGCAATCCACGCTGCCCACCCAGAAGTGCCACCTGCAAGACCACTACGGCCCCTTCCCGCTCGTGGAGGGGGAGCGGATGCAAGTGCTCAACGGAAACGGGGGCAAGCCCCGAAGTTTCACGCTGCCTCGGGATAGTGGCTTCAATCACTGCTGTCAGAGCCTTTCTGTCGGCACCGCCGATCACCATGAAGAGGCACCACAGAAGGAAGAAGAGGAAGAGGAGGAGGAGGAAGGCAAACCAGCAGAAGAAAACCAGGAAGACAAAAGTAAGTATGGCATATTTATGTGTCTTTTCAAGAGTCCTGTTCTCGTAATGTTGTTTCTTTCATTTTTTTTCCTAAAAAAGTCTTTCAACATCCCCTCAATTTTACCAAACCCCTTCTGTTAGAGTTGCATCAAAAAGGACCGCTTGGATCTACCATGCTTATAGAGCTTAGTAGCCTGACAGTGTTGCATGACCAGTCACAGATCATCAAGCACTTACTCCTAGGCTGGCCACATCATCCACCAACCACATCCTGTTAGCAGATCTTGAAAATGGATTTTGGTTCCTTCTTGTCTTCCTGCTTCCACTTCATTGGAATCCTGCCCTGTTGACGAATGCATGTCTCAGGACACATGCAGTGAGTTTCCCAGCTAAGAGCCACCTCCTGTCTGACTTCTAGAAAGCACTCAGCACCTCTTAGAGTGCAAGGTCAGACTGCAGGTGTCTGGCATGCAGGTGGACAAGTCACTATAGAGCAAAGAATGTGTAAGAAGTCTAAAAGAGAGCATGTTTTCCCCGGTACCTCCCCTCGTGATATATAGAGGGAGAAGTTCCCAAAGCATTGCAAAAAATCCCCCCTCAAAAAACACTATGTGACTGGCAGGGTTAAACATCTTAATTCTGAGTAACCATCTCTTACATGACCCATTAAGTCCATAGAAATTAATGCTACTTGTCAAATTAATTCAAATAAACAGACTTGAGGAAGGGCCCCGCTCCTCCTGAGTGTGTAAACACGTTTCTGTGTCTGTTTCATACACTGTCCTTCACTGTCATCCCTGGAGCTTCTGTCTTGCTAGCAGATCTTAGACCACAGCCAAGTTGTAGGCTCAGCTAACCAAGCCTGCATCCGTGAATGGTGGAGTGATGCTACGGTTAAGCTATTGGCAGGGGCAAGGAAGGCAGGATGACCGCTGATGCACTCAAAGTTTCTGTGCTGTCTCGTTCCTTAGATTCAAATTCTTCACTGCAGTGAAGGAGTACGAAAAAGGTGAATGATCTGAAAAGGGTAGCGAAAGCTTCAGATAATTAACTGCCTAACTGAATAAATTGATTAAACTTTAAAATTGGCACCTCTGTTGAGCACTGAATTATGTAATCTACACAGGAGAGATCAGCACTCTCCTTTTTCTTTGGGTTTCAAGAAAAAGGTTCAAAAGATCTCAAATTTTGCCTTTGAGAAAAATCTTTTGCAGATGCCATCAAAAAGAAGAAAAACGTATGATATGAGTTGCTTTTGTCTACAGCACTTTCTAAAAAGATTAAAAAAAAAAAAAAGGAAAGAAAACGCATGCATTTATTAGGGTAACATTAGACCCTTAGAGAGTGTGACTTGAAGCTGCCTGGTTTACAAGGTTAAGTTCACTAACCAGGCAGTATGTGTTATCCTTACTATGTATAGCCTTTGGTTTGAGTGTTCAAATGGGTTTTAATGAAAAATAAATAGTCCTCTCCATCAGTGAAAAGGAGAAGGACTTCCTGTGGGAGTGTCTGTGCTGTTAGGGCATTCCTCAGAGATGCTGTTGAGGTTATTGGGTATTTTAAATCTCACTTTTAAGGCTTTAGGACTTCCAGATGTGACATTTTACAAGATACTAAAAAAGGCCTAGTGGTTGTATTAACAAGCCAGAAGTTGGACTGTCCTCCACATTTTCATACTGATTTGCAAAAAGGGACAAAAAAGTTTAATTTTCAATATGATCTGCCTGCATATACATAATTCCTTATTCTTTTAGGTCCGGGATTTTCCTGTTGGAAGCACCAATGGGAGTTTATATTTGATATATTAGTGACCAGCTAGACAAGTGAAGTGCTCATGGTGAATAATTAACCATGAAATTACAAAAACCCGAGAGGAGATACTGTTTGGTGTGTTGAAAAGTTTAAGTGCGGAATTGCTTGTTGCTATGGCTACAGTGTTCTGTTTGCAGCACTGTCTTTTTCCTGGGCTGTAACCAGTGAAACGCAGAGATTTCATGCAAGCGTTTTTCTCAAGAGCGGAATACCA
Organism: Nothoprocta perdicaria; assembly: GCF_003342845.1. Taxonomy (NCBI): domain Eukaryota; kingdom Metazoa; phylum Chordata; class Aves; order Tinamiformes; family Tinamidae; genus Nothoprocta; species Nothoprocta perdicaria. Next base: position 2,100,265 of record NW_020454228.1, read on the forward strand.
ATATGTGGGAGGGTTACGATTTGCTTCTAAGTGACCCCATGGGTCTGTGTTAGGTCATTGCTTCCTGTCACCTCCATTGTTCTGGGAAAACAACAGATTGAAACTGGGGGAGGATGAGAGGGTCCTCTTGCTGTTAGAAAGCTTTTAACCTCTCTTTCAAAGATTGAACCTTGAACGTTCTGTGACTGGTATCATATGAACCTTTTAAAGTCATTAATTTGGTTTACACATTTGTGCTCCTTACATTGTTCTGAACTCCTGGATGATTATGTGTGTTCTTGTGTTTATGTGTATATGTTTTGAATCTTAACCATTCCTATTGCTTCTTATGTGGGAAAAGGGATGCAGCTCCTTTGTGACTGATGCCATATGAGTTAAATATCATTGCCCAAAGTTTGTTTTCTCAGCCTTTTGTTTGTGTATTCCCACTTGTAAAAACCCCTGAAATTTCAAACAGACAAGTGCAGTCATGCTTCTTCTAGACCCCAATTGAAGGAATTTTTAAAATGACCTTACCACAAATGAGGAGCTCCATGCTTTGTTTCAGATGCTGTTCTCAGCTGCTGTAATTTAGCAGAGCTTCACTGACTTCCTACAAAGCTACATGGATTTGCAACGACTGAGAATCTGCTCTCTATCTTTCAACCACTCCTTTATGCCTTAAATAGATACTGCAGGAATTTACTGACACTGTGAATAATCCTGTGCATCAGCTTGCCTGCGAGGACTAGATATATCATGCTAAACCAAAAATAGAGTTGTTCTTTCCTATGTTTTTCTGTTAGAGCCTTAAGTTTGTTGTGTGTTCAGTTGCTTCTTTTTGTCTTGTTATATCATATTGACATTGCACTGCTAGTTGGTTGGTTATTTTATTTCCATAGTTGAGATGACTTTTTCCTAAACCATTTGGTTGTTCCATATTGACACAGTCTTGTAATGGTCCCTTGCTTTCTAAGCAAGAAAGATTCTGTTGTGAGATATTTGTGTTTGTGTTTGCTCCTGAGATTATGAAAATGGCAGGCAATATTCAAGCTTGTGGCACCAGGCACCCCCTTTCTCCGTGCTGCTCTAAAGCAGCCAGCACACAGAGAATGCACCAGTTCCTCTAGCACCCTGCATTATGTGTCTGATTTGGGCATGAAGGACAAGTGGTGCCTTTTCAGATTTGTTTTCTCCTGGGTGGAGGTAATGGAGTGAGCCAGGTGTGTGCCGTTCCTCCATCGTCCACATACCCGCAGGCTCACGTCCCTTACGCCTTGACATCAGTCCCACCACTTGATGCACCAAAGATTTTCTTGGCAGAGCCACTTGAGGTGGTGTCCCAGGAAAGGATGCCTCATTCCGTGCTTTCATATCCAAAAGCATTGTTGAAGGTTGCTCTTTCATTTTCATAAGCACCTGTGGTTTATGGGAAAGGAGTCACTGGAAGGATTGTTCAAAGCATTTAGCATTTAAGAAAAACAAATACCAGCCCTCTGAGGAATGTAGTTACAATCCTACTGGCTTCAGGCCCCAGTGAGTTACTCATAGAGGAACCCACACCTTTCTGCTCGCTCCCTGAAACGGTTGTCTTTGGGGAGCCAGAACATCAGAGGGAGTCTCTACTGCTGTGTGAGCAGGCAGGTGTTGAGGAAGGAGCCATGCTTCCCAGGAAAGTGTGCTCCGGGGCTGGCCGGAGCAAAGAGCTCCCTGTTTCAGGTAGCTCACGCCTGGGAAATGCAACAGGGTGTGAGGGAGCTTGTGATTTCGCATACTCAGTAAGAATTTCTAAGAAATGTGGATAAAAAGAAAATATACATATACTTGAGTATGAAAAGGTATATAGAAAAAAAAATGAGCTAGCCTGTTTTCTCACTGTTCTAACCCATCTTCTTCTGCATCATTGCTGACCTCTTCAACCTGTCTGTGCTACTGCAAGTTTTGTGTCTTATCCTTTCTGTCATTTTCCCTGTCTTGTAATTCCTGCTAACATGATTTTGGGAAGGGTTCTGCTGCTACTCATCACCACAACTTTGGAATATCTTCTGTAGAGGGTGGACAACTATGACAAGGCCTTAAATGGATTTCAGTAAATCAATGACTGTGCATTGATGGGAGCTGGAAGGGGTGACACTCATTTCTACTTGTTGCAGGGACCTTTTTTCACTGTAGTATTTATGGGGATGGGACAGTCTTCCATGTGTGAGGTGTCTCCCATTGAAAAAGGTTTTGCAACGTATCCCAAGAGCTCATTGTGTTGCTTGGCATCTCAGTCCATTACTGTAAGCTCTTGTTTAGGTGGGTGGCATGGGCAGGTGTCCTTTGCTTAGTTCCATGTTGCCTACTCTTGAGTCTATGCAGTCTACTCCTCTACATCCTAGAGGAAGACAATTGCCTGATATTCCAATTTCTGGAACTTGGTTTTTTTTTACCTTAAATCACTGAAGGCACTTGCCAAAGGCTGGAGCAGACTGGTGATTTCTCATTTTTGCAGCTCAGGGAGGTCCAGCCCCTGTATTGGATTTCAGGAAAGCTCTCCTTGATTTCTCTGAGAACTGTGCACCGACACCAAAGCTAGGGCAGATGGTTCAAGAATGCCCATGAGTAGCAGTGTAAAAGACTTCACCCAGTATGACCAGAAAGTGTGTCTGCGGAAGAGCCTAGGCAGCATTTGCCTCCAAGGAGGAGGTTGTGCTAGCAAGACAATGTGCAGTGACTAAGGCCAGCCATTTCAGATACTGAAATGGGGTATGGGGATACATGCCTAGGACATGTGCCTCTTTTTAGTGAGAGGGTTTGCCTGTGTGACTCAAAGGGTGTGTCTCAGAAAGATCAATGCTTCGTAATTAAAGACAACATAATAAATCAATACACTACATACCACTGCTTGGTTTTGTTTATTTGCCTTTTGGATAGAGTTTCTTTTTGCTCTGACAGGGTTTAAGTAGCAGGGAAACAGAGAGCAGGGAAGAGTTTGGATGAATAATTTGTTAGGTCTGTACAGTGCACACTTGAGTTGTTGGCGGTGGGTGTCAGAAAGTAATTGTATGGTCTTGCCTTTCTGACAGCCTATTTCCTTTCTAGAGAGGATGCAGCTAGTGATGCCCTGTCAGTTGACCACCTAGTTAGTTTTACCTGCACCAAGAGGAAAGGGAAAGACAACAAAGAGACTGTATTTTCCCCCTCTGGAATTACTGAGGTCTGCCAAGATGGGCATGCCTGGTAGTACCTTAGTATAATGAGGTAGTACCTTAGTACCTTAAATAAATGAGGCTGTGAGAATTGACAGGTAATTTTTCACATTAGGAATACTCTTCATGAGGCTGGTGAATACCGCAAAGTACAGCACTCTTCAGAGCACTAGGGAGGATGTTTTACTAACTGACTGTGTCCACTATCAGCCATGCACAAACCAGAACATTTTACCAGTGTTGCTGCTTTTCAGGCATCCCTCCTTGCGCACAGCGCAGCCCCAGCACACTCTGACACTGAAGTACAGTTAATGAAATGGCTGCTTTTTCTAACCGTGTTTTTTACATTTTTTTTTTTTCATTTTTAATTCACATTTGAGTCCCTTGCCCTGTCACTTGGCAGCATGTTGTCCCTCTTGCCTGCTGTGGGGCGACTGTGTGTTGTCTGTACGATCTGCAGGGAAGAGGCTGCTCTTCAGCTTTCCCCAGGCTCCCCAGCGGGAGCTTTGCTGCTCACACAGATGAGCTTGGCTACAAGCATTAGGCAGCAATATTCAAAAACACCCACCTCTTAAGCACGTTGGCTTATCTCCTCAGTGGCCACCTGGCTCTGCTTTGGTGTGGATAGTTTATATCTCATGCAGGAATTTCCTTCAAAGGCTGGAGAGGGAATTGTGGAAGAACAGAATGAGGCAGGGGCTGACATACTCCCTGACCGTCTTTTCGAGCAAATGCCTAACTTGGATAAACAAGTGTGAGCAGGTACCTTTCTTCCTCTGCAAGTTTCTTTCATTAAACATTTAAACTCTATGAAACAAAGTTTTTGCCAGTCTCATGGGCAAAAGAAACTCTATTATCAAAGTATTTTTAAATTCTAAATAAAAATGAAGCGCTACAAAAACTCTGTGCTCTGTGGAGGGGAAGAAAAAATTGCCTGCAGTGCTTGAAAGCCAAATATTGAATCATTTACTGAATAGCAATTCAGTAAGCAATAGAAATTGTCAACAAAAATAAAACTAGCTTAGTTTTATGCCTGCTAGTGCTTGTAAATGTGACTTTTTACCCACAAATATGCTGTAGCAATGTTTAAATTTTGATTGATTTTCACTGTCCATGCTGCTATCCTTCGCTAAAAATGCAAAGGAGAGATGAATTTCAAAAATGGAAATATTACATAAGTTATTTGCTTTCTTTTATTTGCTTCTAATAGCTTTAGGTGTCTTTGTCAACAAAGGTAATCTGATTTTGCCTGAACAGTATGGATTAAATGGCATTTTTGCAAACAACAAGAAATACAGAAGGGAGTTTGTTACATGATCATTCCTACAAAACACTTCTCTTGCAGAATAGCCTCAGCTGCAATACTAAGCTGGTGGCTGTCAGTGGAGCCATGCTGTCAGAGGCATCTTTGGGTTAGGTCATGGAGTTAGGGCTACGAGGATGATCAGGGGCCTGGAACATCTGCCCTAAGAGCAAAGGCTGAGGGAGCTGGGCCTGTTCAGCCTGGAGAAGAGAAGGCTGAGGGGGGACCTGATCAGCGTGTATAAATACCTCAAGGGAGGCAGGGAGGAGGAGGGGGGCGGCCTCTTTTCAGTGGTGGACAGTGATAGGACTAGAGGAAATGGCCACAAGCTGAGGCACCAAAAGTTCCACAGGAACTTAAGGAAACACTTTTTGACAGTGAGGGTGCCAGAGCACTGGAACAGGCTGCCCAGAGCGGTTGTGGAGACTCCTTCTTTGGAGATCTTTAAAACCTGCTTGGATGCAGCCCTGTGCCACGTGCTCTAGGTGACCCTTTGTGAGCAGGGGGGTTGGACTAGATGACCTCTGAGGTCCCTTCCAACCTTAAGCATTCTGTGATTCCATGATTCTATGATTAGGACTTTATGGATATAATAATATATTCCTGTTATATCTGTATTCTTCATTAGTTCTCTTGCTAGGTGTCACGTATTCAGTCTGCAGTTTGCTTTTAATTTTCCCATCGCTTCTGGAAAGCAAGCTGTGTCCCTCTCTCTGCTCTCTCAAATGTAGCTGCAAAGGTGCTGTCCTGCGGTAAAGATAACCCCATTAGTGTAGATCTCTTCATATGCAACGTAGAGAATACTGTCTAACCCCCTTAGGACTCTTTAGTTCTCATTCTGAAGGATATGTGATGGCTTCCTGGTTTCTTGACTTGTCTCAATAGAAATATAATAAAGCTTTATTTTTTTGTTTGCAGATTTTTTTTTTCCCAATTCCAATGTGCTTTTATTTTAAAGCATAATATACTCACATTTCTTAATGAGCATTATAATTATTTTGAAATCCTTTTGGTACAAGAAAGAAACAGCTTTTATTTTTAAATTATCATATCATTTCCCATTAAAAAGAGATTTTTTCATAAATCATGTGCTTACAGTCATTTTTGTTTCCAACCTGAAAAGAGTATATGAGGTATTTAATTATTTACATAAATCTTCTCATTGCAGTCTCACTGAAAATTGTTCCAAAGACACATGCAGAGTTGACCATGGCACAAGGCATGAGGTAGCTGTTTTTAACTCTGATTTTCACAGAACTGTGATAATTCCTCTTTTCATTGAGATGTAGTTAAGATTTAGCCTAATCAGAAAGAGCTTCTGAAATAGAAAGGACACCTACAATGAAAAAATTGACCAGCTATTGTGTGCATATGTTCTTTTGAAATATGTAATTTTAAAATACCTTTTATCAATTCTGAAGAGGTTTGAAATTTTTGCTATGGTTTTTTTTATAATTAAGTCAAAAGAATACCACACAGTACTTGAAAGACTGGAAGAGCAGAGGAGGGATAGAGTCAGATTATATTTATTATATCTCAAGGTGGTGCCATCTGCTTTCTCTGGTTCTCAGGTTCTTTCTAAGGCAACTTTTAAAACATTTAGAGAATCATAAAAAAACATTTACTTGAGTCATTAGTGCTTGGAAAAACATAGGAGGGATGTGCTTTCATTAAACTATTAGTGCTGAACTCCTGTGTCATCATGTGAAGATGCATCCCATTTTAATTACTGTTATTCATGGGAAGCAAGATAAAGTACTAAAACATGCAAGGATGGGATTTTTAATGTCAATGGTCAGCATCTTGCAAGATTTTTTTTTCCTACAAAGGAAGAAGTCTCTGGAAAAGCCATATTTGTTATAAAGCAGTTTGGTTTGGTTTAATCTATTTTCAGAAGAGAATCTCTGAGTTCCTGGACTAAAGATAAGGGCTGTCATGAAAGCCTATGAAGTAAATACCACAGTGTAGTTTTACATTCATTTCCCTAGGGTCCAAACCTCATCTGAGGCTGACTTGCCTTTCCTTCTAGCCTCTAGCTAACTCTGGGCAGTCACAGGTCTTCTGTAGGCCTGGTGTCCTCTGTCAGCGCTGTGAAAATTCTTGGAGAATATCAGACATCAAAGTGGCACAGGATGATTATGTGTAGGTTTTTTAATTTCTCCTCAGTTGTTTTCTAAACCTTTCCACTGCAGGAAGGCAGTACATATAGACTAGACAGTACTAACATGTTGGCCCCTTTGAAGGCCTTGGTGAGATTGTAGGTGCCATGCATTTCACAGAACCGGTGGGCTAGAAAGGAAATCCAGAGGTTATCCAGTCTCTCTCTTTCCTGTAAACCTGGAGCAACTAAAACTGGAGCAGCTGTAAACCTGGAAACCTGGAGCTGCTGTGTCTGTCCTTAAATACCTCCAATGTTAGGCATTCAGTATTCCCACTGGACAGTGCTTTTCCTCTTTACTGTGTTGCAAATACTTTTTTTTTCCTAATGAAGGTTGATTTTTTTTGCCTTCTGTTATAAGTATCTGTTTTGCATCTAAAGTGCAGCTCCTATTTCAGTTTGTGCAGTACTGTAGCCAACATCCTCTTCTGCTTGACCACTATGTTCCTTGTAGGTGGGGAGCTGAGTATTCCTGGGCTTTTCACACATCCATGTTAAGTAGCTCACGTTGATAAAAACATGGAGTGATTTAAAATATATAAGCAGTTGGTCTAAATTCAGTCAACAAATAAGCAACAAATATGACTTTTTTAAAAATTATCAGCTTGACCAGACCAAAAAAAAAAAAAAAGACTCACAGTGTGACTTGTTTGCCAGGCTCTGTGCTTGTTTGCAGTGTTTTCCATATTGTTAACACAAAACTGGGCATTTTACATTGCCAAATCATTGTGACTTCTAAGGCTGACCTCTGGCACTCTGGGAGACGTTTCCTCACACTTTCACATCTGTGGATTTTAATAGGCTTCTTCTCTTACAATGTCCAGGTCATTAGGGAAATAATGAGTATTTCTGAAAGTAGGACAACCTCAGGGGAACCCCACGTAGTGCAGCTTTCATTTCTAACACTGAATCTCTGGTGGCTTCTCAGTTTGAGCTTCACTGTTGCTGTCAGAGGACAGCTATGGCTCATGTTGCTCACTCCTGGGAGCTGAACTTCTAGAAGGGAAAGATTGTGGTATGTCCCCAGAAGATAAATATTATTTATCAACTGTTGTGTTCCCAATCTGTGTTCCTATTTTGGGATCTTGCTGATGATAGCTAACACCACCACATTAGTGTAGCTAGTGTGATGATATTAAGTAATACAATTTCATGGATATAGCATGAAAAAACATTTCTCTTCAGTACTTTATTGTATTTACATGAAGAAAAATGCTGCATTTTCAGTACAATGGTCACTTTATGGCTTTGTTGTTTGAGTGTTTCTGGCACAAAATAATAGCTAATAATCTTGTTTTATGGATTACAGATGTGTGAACTCTAGTCTTTAGGAATATAAAGTACCACCACTGATTTGCTTTAAAGCATTTGAGTGGTTCTCATCATCAGAAAATGGGCAGAGAGCCTGCCCAAAACCTTTTATTTCATACTTTTCACCCAGAAGTTTTAGTGTTTTGGGATGTTGATTTAATCATGTGAAGATTTACAGGACTCAGAGGAGAGGTGGAATTAAACAAACCTCTCTTGAGAGATTTCTCTTGGCTGTAAATTCAGGGTTGCACAGAGATGAGACAGCAGGATATCTACTTAGGGTATGCATCTGCTAAACATCTGATATCTGAAGCTCATATCTGAAAACCCAAGCTCTTCTTGGGTTTTCATTAGCAGGGAGAAACAGACATCCAGAATAAGGCAAACACTTGGTCTTTGGATGTGCCTTTTTTTTTTTTTTTTTTCTTTTGCTATAATCATCCTTTTCATCTACACCTTTTATGATTCTTGAATCATAAATTTTTTTTTTTTTTTTTTCTTTTGAGGCTAGGAGAGGTCATACTGACACAGGAAGAGGAGAATCAGAGAAGAGGAACGTAAGTCACTAGGTCTAAATAAGTGATTTAGGTCTTTTGCTCAAGGATGTCCCAGCTTGGGTTGCTCACAGCACACCAGTGGTGCACTCACCTCACGGAGGTGGAAAAAAAGTAGCTTTCCGTAGAGATGGAGAAGAGCATACAAGGGTGAGGGGAAACATCTTGCTGCTGAAGTGAAGTTAATGGAGTGGCCATTTGGGAATATTAGTAGAAGGATTTTACCTTGACAGCTTTACTAAAGACCTCCAGCAATGAGAATGGATACCAGGGCTTGCTGGGGCTCGTTCAGCATTTAATTCTGGGTTAAATGAAACTCAACTTTCTAGAGGGACTGGAAGTCCCTCAGGAGAGAGACTCACTTGTGTGCCACAAGAGCAGATCAGGACTGATCATGTGAGGCGCCCATTTCAGCTGATGCTGTGTTTTCTGCCTATAAAAATACTGCTACAAAGTAGTCACCATAGAATACTTAAAATTTAGTGAATATGAGAGCTAGACAATTAGAGAATATTTTTCCTGTAGTAAAAGTAGCAAAAGCTGGTTTAGAAATCACATAACAGTATTTTAATAGCCTCTTGCATTTGGTGTTAGAGTAGTAATTTTACTGTACTAATATGAACACTGTCCAAAGTCCAATATGAAAATCATACTTAATCTATATAGTTGATTATTTGGATAATTCTTGTTTCCTTCCCCTCTATCAAGAATATACCCTGCTGTTTGTTTTCAACTTTTTATTCAGAAAAATAAATTTTCTTTTCAAGAGACTTCCATTATATTTTTTTGGAACAACAGAAACACTTGATTTGCATCTTTTCAGAAGAAAGAAAAGGATGCCTTTGTTTACATATTTTACTTATTTCTGAATATGAAAGAGCAAAAATTCCTAATTAATTTTTAGACTCCCATTTTTAAAGCTGGCCAAGACTAATTTTTTTTTTTTTTTTTTTTTTTTTCTCTCTGAGCATTATCTCTTATCTTTTGGTCTCTGAGCATTATGTCTTATCATATAGTCGTGGTATTTACTCTCATATTTCCTAAGCAGCCTCAAGAATTGTGTATGATTCTTGCAGGGACTAGGAATACTTATTGATCCAGGGACTAGGAATACTTATTGGTCCATGCAGTACATTTTTACACAAATTTCACTACAAATTTAAATCTCAGAATTCTGACAATAGTTTATGAAATTATAAGCCTGGGGAAATAATTTTTTTAAAAAGCAGCAATATACACTTTAAAATTTAGTTTATTATGGGTTAATAAATCAGTTGTTTCAAAGTTCTTCACTCACTTTGCGTTTTAAAATTCTGTAACATCCTTCCCAATTTTTGCCTGCAGACATTAAATGTTATAATGGTCATGATGAATCTTATATTATACACAGACTGTCCTTGCCTCTGAAGTAGCAAGTCCAGAAAGTCAATTCTGTGAATATTTTACACAGTCTACAAAATCCATGAAAAATTTCTGCAGAGTGAAAGATGCTGAAAACAGGATGTATGTTGTTAGTTCTTACTGGGAGTAGTTGTTTAAAGGAAGGCTGAAAATTTTGGTTCAATTAATTTTTAAACTATTGATAGAAGGTGGAAGAATGTTTCAGAGCTTCATAAAATGAAATATTTCATTCCAAAAAATGAAAAAAATATATTGCCTTGAGAACTCAAACTTGGAAACGGCTTTTATAGTTAATGAAACTCAAAAATGTCAGCCACTTTTCTCTTGCTCCCCTACATCCCAGAAGGCCATTTTTCTGCATTTGTACATGTTGTGGCTAAACAAGACTGTGGAATTTATATCAAGGACATAAGAGTTATCTGAAGTAAAACTGAGGCTCCCCAGCCACTTTTGAAGATAGCACTTTGGTTTGTGATGTATTTCATTATTCTTTAGCTTTAGGAGAAGTTCAGGGTGGGAAGGCTAGCCCACAGTTAGATGGACAGGAGCAACCAGCACCATCTTTTGGAGCTAGGCTGCATATTGCTGTTTGGATTTCTGCTTGGAGAAAATCAGGAGCTGTGGGGAGAGGTTTTATTTTTCTCCTCGGTTTGGCACTTCTGCCCCTGTAGGTGGAAGACCACATGCAGCACTGAGGGTCCCTACTTCCCAAGGACCTTGTGGACCTGGAGGCTGCTGAGACTTGAGGAAAAAATGATAAAAGGAAAGTGCAGCCCACGAAGCTGAGGGAGCTTAATTTTCCTTTTTTTTTTCCTTTTTTTTTTTTTTTTTTTGAAAAAAAGGAAACAAGTTTATAAAGCTTATTGGGAAAGCATCAAGGTTGCCAGGGAATAGAAGGAAAATCCATTGAGTTGAATTGGAAGCAAAAGACCAAAGACAAGTAGTAAGACACACATCTATAATAGTGAGGATAAGCTATGGAATAAGTGACCATGAGTAGTTACTAGTTTTTCAAATGAAAATTCTGTCAGCCTTAATGTCCCATGTCACAACTGAGAATGAGGATGTTATAAATCTTTTCCCCAGATAAAACTAACAGTTTTAAGAATATTTTGTCTTGAAGTGACATATTTATCTTACAGTAAAACCTATACCATAATTTAATCCATGTTTTAGTTAACTCTGTTTCTCAAAGCTATACAATTCAGCATACTGTGCAGATTGGTCAACTAGGCATATGCTATGTTGGGGACACATATTGTGTCCAATATTCAGAATTGTCCTCAGCCCAAGTTATCCTCCGAGGAGGAGAATCTGGCATAACTTTATGATTATGTTATTAGCTATGTACTACCTCTGTCCATAATTATTTAAGGAGACTGTTACTTCTGCTGAATAAAACCTCTGCACAGCGTTCCCTTAATTCACGGTTTTTTAAACATAAGCATAGGCCTCTGGTGAAACTTCTTCAGATGCTCATTTGTACCATTTTGAAATGGAGTATATATTTTAGAAGACATATATTTCATAATCCCATTTCTTTATTTTGTCTTTATATGCTTTATGTTTCTTCACTTTGTTTTTACTAATCTCTAGCTGTTGCCATAGCTAGTTCTGCTGTAAACTATCAAAAGTATAGAGCCAGATCCTTGTCTCTTACCCTCCTGACTTTTATTAATGTCTCTCTCCTCCTTTCAATGCAGCATGGACACAAAATGGTCTTTAGTGTTCCAGATGGCACAAGGGCATTTGTTGTCCACACTTGGCATGAGTGATTTGGGATTTCTGGTTCTGAGATCCTCCCATTCTCAGGCACCCACTTGCTGATCCCATAGACATTGATGATGTTGACATTGCTGATGATCCCATTGCAAGGAGGAGTTTAGAAGCACTTCAGCTGGCCGTGAACTTATTTTATTTTACAGATCACAGAGAAGTGTTTGAAAAAACCCACTCTGCAAATTGCAGCTACCCCCATTTTTTAACCCCCATTTAGCAGTCATTGTGCTGATTATGATACGCCCATCCTACTGCATTGTAATCAGAGAAAATAAATTCTCACCCACTCCTACCTTCCTGTGTACTTTTTAATAAGAAGCTAAATTTGCCAAAGACAATATAATAAATTTATTGTGTAATACACATTGAACTTCATTACCTCTGTGATCACCATAAAATCTTTAAATTAATATAGTGGATACAAGCAACAACACTATAATAGGTAATGTGATCCCCCTGTATTTCTAAATGATTTTCCTGTGGTGTCTTTTCCAAAAGCAATCTTGTTTTCTATACTTACTTTATTCTATGTATGAAAGTTATGATATAAATTTAAGATCAATTTATAGTTTAATTCCATGTTGTTGCACCAAGATAATTTCTCCAGAACCTTTTCACCTGTATTTCTGGTATAAAAACATTTAGGAAAATGAACGTAAATTCAAGTTATTGCAAATTACAAAAGCATCAGTGATAAGTCTTTGCAATATCCACTTGTACTGGTTACAACACCTAGATAATGTAATACAAGAAAACCAGCGGCCTTATTACCATCAAATAGGCAGTGTCCTTAAGAGACATGTTTACTTTGCTCAGCAAAGGCAAACTCTTGAATTAAAAACTTACTAAGCTTGCAGTTTTTACTATTTAGTCTTACAGCCTAAATTTTTCATGATTCACAGTAGATGGGGGCTTAGTTAAGATTGTCCTAAAAGTTGATCTGTGTAGTTCTGGGTCAGCTGTCGTAGTTATTCACATTTGAAACACAAATTATTTCCAACTTCAGAACTTTCCACCCCACCTTCCAGCTAGCCTTGTAACCTGCCTTGAACCATAGCAAAAAACATATTTGTAGGGAAGAAATAAAGGTGTTTTTCATAGCCTTTGATGAACCTTTACTCCACAAACTAGTTTTGTTGCTTTTGGACTCAGATGCTTGTTTAGCTATGTTTCATGGCAGCGAGGAGTTGCATAGTTTAAGGTTTACAGGTTGGAAAGAGAAGTGTCTCTTCTAGTTAGTTTTGAACCTACCACCAGAACATCATATATTGTCCAAAAGAAGCAGTGATCACTCTTTCTGTATTTACTTTTAAATATATGGCTTATAATTCTGTAGACCTCCTTTATTTTAATAACTGAATTGGAGGTACGAGTGTAATCATATCTCTAGGAAAAGCCTTTCATCCTGCAGATAATCCCTGTTTGCTCTGTCATTTACTTGCTCTATTACTACTTTTTGAGATGAGGAGGCCAGACTGGCATACGATCTTCAAGATTTGGCACACTGGGAATTTATACAGTGGCATTTTAATGTTTTTCTGCTTTGTTTTCTAATCTTTTCCTTATATTCTTAGTAGTAGAAGTCAGACCCTTCAGTACTTCCAATTTCTCTGTTCGTCTGGAAGCTGATTTCATTTTTTTTAACAAATATTATGTAATTATGGTTTTGTACTCCAAGAAGAGAAGTAATAGGAACCATTTGATGTATGATAGTTCTGACTTAGCAGCCCCCCCATCTCCCCCCCTTCCCCCCCCAAAAAAGGATAGTTTTTAGTTAGGTGATATGTGAAAAGATATTCAATGCTTGCTCACATTAAATCAAAGGAAAAAGAAATGGAAAAAGGCAAAATATAGTAACTAAAAGAAATTAACAGAGGACAGCTTGAGGAGATGCTCAGTGAGGAGGGAGGATGCTCTAGTAGGACAAGAACAGCATTCAATTTGATGGCATTCAGTGCTCTGCGTCCAGGATGTAGAGGTGATGTGTTCTTCCTTTTGGGATGATCCCGAGATGAGACACACCTAAGTAAACTCAACTGGGAGTCTGTACCGCTTGCCCACCTGATTGCCAGCCTTCTGTGGAGTTCCATGCCGCTAAGTATTTCAGGGGACTTTTTGATACTAATCATACCTGAAGTAGATGCCCGGCTCCACAACGGATTGCTATGGCAAGAGCTGACAAGCCACAGGGAGCTGCCTCATGTCATCCCTCCTCCCTCCCTGGCTGCTCCATCACTGAGCAGCTGGGGCAGCCGAGCGAGCCGCCAGCCTGCCCGGCAGCTCGCGGAGCCCCACGAGCCTCTGTGCGAGGCGCTCTGCTCTTCCATCATGTCTCTTCTGCTCTTCTGTGTGTACTTCACCTGCAGAGAATGAGTGGTTTTCTTCCCAGCTTGTGATGTGAAGTTACAGATGGGGTGGCAAGACCTAAGAATCACAACCCTACAGTTACTTCAAGCATGATTTTTAAAACAATATGGAAAAATAGTCTAAAATCTTGGGACTTTTAAATTTGTCATAGTTGTCGAGAACTTTTACATTCCAGTTCTTACAGTCTCTTATTTTCCACTAAAAGCCTTAAAGGTCCAGTTTTCATTTTCCTGAGACATAAGAACATTTTTGACATCCCAGAAGGTTTGGAGTGATGCCCTACTTTGTCCATCAATGCCAGGTGGAAGCGACTGAGCTGCCTTGGAAATGGGCTGCTGGAGGTGGATGTCACCACTCCGCACCTCACAAGCCTTTTTCATGTTGTTACACTGCTCCTGCAGCCGGGGGACACAGCAGGTATTCTCAAGACTCATGAGCATTTTCATTGCCGCCTCTGGATCAGACCAGGCAGGAACAGGATTCGGTGCCCTTCCACCCTCACAGAAGAGCAGACCTTTTTTTTAGAGTGTGAGTGAGAGCCAGGGCCTAAATTGGGTGTTATCTGCTAAGCACTGGGTTATTTCTTCTGTGAAACAATGCCATCAATGAAAGCAAGGGAAACTATCAAACATCATGTGTGTGATAGCCATGTGTCACTGTTGTCTCTATTTAAGAAATTTTTGGGAAGGGAATTGGAAAGGGCAGGTTAGGGAGAATAGTGTGAAGCGAGGAATTCGGTCACTGAGTGCCTTTTGCCTTTCTTTTAGGATCCTTGAGGGGGGAAAAAAAAAAAAAAAAAAAAAAAAAAAAAAAAAAGCTCATAGGATTGATGGAAGTGTGTCCTCTCTCTTCCAGAGGGTGTTTGATGGGTGCCTGGTTTTCCAAAGGAGGTAACAGAACAAAGGGTTCTGATACTGTGATGCTACCCCTGGGGTTCATGTGGGTTCCATGACCAGTTTGCCCGGTGCTTTTCATCATCCTCCACCACTGACTTTCCATGAAGCACTGTCTTGAAATGAGTATTTTGAAATTAATATTTAAGCAGGAGCATGAAATACAGTGAAATATGAGGTGAATGCTTCCTCCAGTTAGTTTGCTGAGTTTTCCCTCCTAGACCATGTATAGATGTAGTGTCTGAGCACACTTGAAGAAATACTATCCAGTTGAAGAAATCAGGCCAACTCTAACACATTCAGGGATTTGAAACAATTTAAATTTTATTGTTTGTTGCTATCTTTAAAGTTGAGACACACTGGGGAGCTTCTGACATTTTCAGCACTTGACTCCTGTAAAAGGAGCCTTTAGCCTAACAAAATCCCTGTTCAGTTCTGATTTTCTGTAATTGCATTTGTGAGTGCAGTGTTTGACATTCAATAGACCCAGGATATGTTTTTAAAACCAACACATTTGGAAGACCTCAGAAAGCAGCTACTGCATGTTAAAATTCTCTGAGCACTTACAAACAAAAAAGCATGGATGTGCTTGGCTTAGCAGAAGGCTACCTTGTATTAAGCCCTTCTGTGTAAGATTTGATGTAGAGATAATTGTTCTCATAAAAAAAATGTAAAATCTACTGGATGAAAATACAGCATTTCAGTATCTACCAGGTGTGCAGCATTTTATGGTTAATTCTTCATTTTATGTTCCTCAGTACATAATGAATTCACTGCAGCAAAACAAGCAGGCAACTGCTGATGGGTTTTCAGGACACTGTAGGCACCTCAGAAAACAGCTGAATCATTGCTTGAACATGGGAAGAGATATTTCCACCTCATCTTTACAAAATTAATGTGAGCACCTTCTTCATATGCTAATTTTGTGCAGGATATTTAAGTGAGATGGCCTGCTGGGGGAGGGCTTTCAGAGCTGATAACATTTGTGTTGCTAAATATGGCCCTGCTCCAGCCTGGAAGAGACCTGGCTAAATCAAAAATAGAGTTGGAGCAAAATCATATCACTTGCCTGGAAGCAAGCTGGATTGCCCAATCAAATACAGGCTTGTATATCAGGAGAAATCACCAGATAAGTGTGTTATATGTAGCTCAATCAAGGGAAGTTGTCAAATCTCAACTGAATGGCCCTCCAGAACAGTGATAATGTAGTCCATGTTTTGTCTATGCACTTCTCCAGTAAGCTCCAAATCTGATTAAAATTCCCAACATTAGCTTAATAATAATAGTAATAATAGTAGTAGTAATAATAATAATAATCTGGCTATTCATCTTTCCCTAATGCATCAAGTTTTCAGAGTTCCCACGAGCGTTAAAAGCTGCTCGAAAACCTCAGCAACCTGTAGCCACAGCAAGCAAGGTGACGCTTCTTGCCCACTCCACTTGTTTGATCTGAACCTCACAGTTTGATGTGCAGCGTTAAACGTATAGAATCTGCCTCTGTTATGCAGCCCTTCTGAGAATAGCTCCTAGGCCATGATGTGAAGTTCTTGCAACTGGCAGGGGCAGCTTTTCAATCCTGTGACCTTGAGGAGGTTCCAGTCTGCCCATGCTCATGTTATTTAGTCACTTTGTCTTTGTGACTACTTTGACAAGGGACTTTGTCAGTATGTGACTACTTTTGTTGTTAGTATGTTAGGCATCATCAGAAAGAGTAATTATGCTACAGGATGTCAGTGCCTTAAAGAATTCTTTAGCTGAAGTGGTTTCTACTGGTCAGAGTGAAAAACTTGCCCAGGACGGGTGTTTTTGGACACTAAAACTTTATATTTTAAGCAGAAAGTTCTAGGTGTAGAAGCAGATGGGATTATTTTTGCACTTTTGAAATTGTTGCACTTATCCGTATGTTTTGAACCTTCACATAGTCACAAAACTGTACAAGAAGTTTCTGCAACAGTAAATGGAACTGTTAGCAATATCCTAAACAAAAAGATATCCTAACGTTTTTGAGCCGTCTTTGTGATTCAAGAGATCTTATCACAGCATCGGAAAGCAAGCCATGTGATCAGACCTCTGAACACCTATAGTTCCTGTTTTATATGTAAATTTAAATATGACATGCTATTAGTAATTCTTTACATTTGTCTTACATTTGAAAGTTCCTAGCAACTTCATGTACAAAAATTCCCAGAAATAGGCTTTTGATAACAGTGCTACAGAGAATAGACTGCTATGATAGTAGGACCAATTTTCTTTAAGTACTCCATAGAGAAAAAATGAGTAATAGAAATGCAAAAAAAAAAAATATAAATAAAAGTACATGACTTTATTTCTTTTCAAAACTGAAATTCAAAGATTAGATGGGAAAAAAAATCTCATGTTTATACTGTGTAGTAGCTGTTTATTCTGACAGCAACAAAATGGAACTGTAGTTCCTGCTTCATGATCAGGAAAATGACACACCTCCGAGCTATTCACAGCACAAGCCATGTAGCATATTGGGTAAACTAAACAGAGCTTCATACACCATTGCAAGCATAGCCTAAGACCTGACTAAGACTTAAGAACTGGATTGACAGGGACCCACCTTCGGAT
>NW_020454228.1:2122792-2258967 GCF_003342845.1 Nothoprocta perdicaria
TTAAAAAACACAGCAGATTTCAAGATTCATGGAAAGTTTCATACTTACTGCAAATACGTGCAGTAGACAGTAAAATAGGGTAGCTACTGAGGCTTTTACCTTATGCTCAAAGATACACATAGAAATCCTAAGTAATAAATATATGACAGTTTATTCCACCTCTCTCTTTCTCTTTTCTTTCGCTAATGTGGGTCCACAAAGTTTCTGGAGCGTCCTAGTTTTTGAATGTATAATGTCAGTGTGCTTTCAAAGTCACATGATTTCCCAGCTCCGTATCTTCTCCTTCATCCGCAGTTTCACCATCATGGATCAAAGTACCACAAGGAGCCAGATTGTGTTGTGCCACCTCTCTTTCTGTGCCATGCATAAGCAGTTGACAGAATATTTTTCTCTGCCTATTGCATATTTGATGGATTTGGGGCACATAGTTTGCTTCCTTTCCCTTTGTTCCTGTGACCTTTCCTAGCACTTCCAAACAAGCTAATGTCTTTTAAGCATGTAGAAGGGCAAATCATGCTGTTAGGATGTATTTCATTCTCTCGAGTTATTGATTTGTTTTTAATAGATCTTCATTCTGTTGTGTTTTTTAAGCAAATTCACAATTAAAGAAAAAAGAGAGAGAGAGAGAATATCTAACTTTCTACCTTAAATACCTCTTTTGCATCAGGGATGGATATTTTTGGCAGAGCAGAATATAATAGCAAAACAGTGCCATGTCTCTGTCCTCATGAGCATATCTGCATGCAGATTAGATGAGCTCCGGAGTGCTGCGACTGTATGCCAGATTTGCTGTTTGCTCTTGTTTGCATGACAGTTTTCTCTGATATACTAATATGATATGGAAACAATGGCACATCACGATTCTTTCAACATATTGTATCACTGCTTTATCGTATTAGGCTAATACACTGCGAGAGTTGATAGCACCTCTCCATGTCAGATCGGATCCACTTCCCTTGGCACTGAACCGAGTGGACTCAGAGCTTGATAAACTTATCATTAGAGAATTGGCACGACGGAGACTCAACGTCAGCCTCTTGCAAGCAACCTAATGGCCTCCGTTCGGAAAGTCAATTCTTCTTGAATAACTTTGCTGTTTATAAAAGCGAACAGATGTGTTAAAGCATAGACAACCACATGCCTGGATATGAGGCCTCCAGGAAGGCGTCCAAGGGCATGGCCAGTCTTTTGAAGATTGCACCCTTTCCACACTGGGACTAGGCACAAGGTCAGATCCAGTCTACATGGAGCACATTGG
The DNA here is from genome assembly GCF_003342845.1 of Nothoprocta perdicaria. Classification (NCBI taxonomy): domain Eukaryota; kingdom Metazoa; phylum Chordata; class Aves; order Tinamiformes; family Tinamidae; genus Nothoprocta; species Nothoprocta perdicaria. Next base: position 2,124,051 of record NW_020454228.1, read on the forward strand.
CAGAGAGTGCTGCCCTCGGCATGGGAGAACGGAAGGGGAAGAGGGTCTTGGCAGGGGAAGGGCTTTGATGTCACTCAGTTTTGTTCTGCAGAGCTCGAGGAATTAAAGAGGGATTCAGCCATGGTAACCCTAAAATGCTGTCATTTTTACTGAACTCCAGTGCATCCATTCAGGTCAACCACAGTTACGTCATTTAAGCTTACTTCACGCTAGTGAAGGAGGTTAACTTGCTGTATCATACTAAGTGTACTCGATCAAGTGAAGGTGTGTACAGACTATCCAGAGTCTTCTATTTATTTACTGATTTGTAATAAATTGCCAGAGAGGTACACTGACACTGGTTTGGATGATGATGGAGAAGATACCTCACGCTGAGATTTATTAGACTCTGCACAGATAAACTCTTCAGTTCCTCTTTATCTTCTAGGACTTTAACATGTGAGTGATGCCGCCTGGCCACATAGGCACAAAGTCTTCTCTGCATAACACCCAGACTCCAGAGGGCTGTTTTGGGGCCAGTGTTTGTCTGGATGTCACTCAAAGTAGATTCAGATATTGTATTTATTATTATGTTCTGAGTCCCCTATGGGTTGATGTTTGCCTCTATCTCTGTGGTTAGAATGTGGATTTTCCTTAATATATTTGGCTAAGGGTGTATTGTAATAATGTAATGCTAATTACTTGATATTTCATACTATCTTATGGGGAGATACTTTTAAAAAATGTATTTTGAAATGTTTTCTTTCTGTTTGCTCTATGTAAGGTATTGCATTATGTTAATACCAATAAAATTATATATATATATAGTTATATATATTTCCCTTTTATAAAGAAGTAAATTATGCTTTTTTGCCTCACAGACAAGAAATGTGCAGTGAATAAAATTGCATCATTCTGCCTTACAGCAGGTGATAAAGCTTATAATAGTTTTAATATTCTTTTTTGAAAAATAAAAAGTATAGTATGACAAACTAGTTAAAATTCATCAAAATGCATGTTGTGTTTCTGCTTAATGGGACTGTCACAAATCAGCCTAAATATTTAACAATGTTGTTTTGGCATCTTTAATTTTTTCCAATCAAAACCATACACTGTATTGCTGTTATTGATTACAAAATTGTACTTCCATAAATTTTTGCCTGTTGGCCAAATAGACAAGCCCACTGAGTTTTTATGCCTCTCTTGTCTCTAGGAATTGATTTTTAAATTTAATTTAGTGCTCTTTCTGATGCTTGGCAAAGGCAGAATTTATTTTTTATATAAGGTTGCCGCTGAAGTACCTGCCTCTGCCAAGGCTGATAAATCACTGCTAAGTACATAAAGATTCCACAACCTGAAGGATATATCATTAAAATCCTGTCGGAATGGCCCAAAACCTGAGCCAGACCTTTACATGCTGTCATTAAGTTCCATAATTAGTTAGAAATGAAATGATTTGGAAATGAATTAGAGGAGCAGAAGCAAAGATACACCTCGAAAATGGCCTTTGGCTGCCACTTTGGGTTGTCCCGATGTCTCGGTTGCGCCTTGTAGCCAAAGGCCATGAGGGGTATATCTGTGCCAATATAAGTAGATGGTCTTCAGCTTCATCTGCTTTTTCCCTCCCCACCCTTTCTACCAGATTGTATGGAGTCCATTGCTTTGCAGAGGCATTCAGAAGGGCTGTCGTTAGCAGTCCCTGGCAATCGATTGCATACACATTTGTTAAATATTTTTCTGTATGCCTTAAAATAAAGTATAGAAAATGGCAGTTAATGTTTCTTTAATGAAGACATTTGATTTATTCATGAAGTCAGGATTTTTGAAGGTGTTATTTTGGGCTTAATAAAGGAAATAAGCCAACAAATACTCAGTTTTGCCTTTGCGTACCCATTGTCTCTAAAGGCTGGTGTCACCTACTTTCTTTCGTGTCGTTTGTGTGCGAGCATATTTGGCCTAATAAGGGCAAAAAAAAAAAATCATTCTTCTATGATGACTGTTGTTCCCGTTCTGAGACAAATTTTTAGGCCTATATATATAAAGGCCTATATATATATTCCCAACTTTATTGTGCATTACAACAGCTGATGACATAGGGCTTGCTTAGAGAAGCAGCACAGTGTTACCTTTCTTTCATCATGGCAATAGCTTTAGTTTTCCCAGGTCCTCACAGGGAGGGAGCTCTGTAGGGTACTGCCAGAGCAGTGATGTGATGGGCATTCAGCATCTGACAGGGGGTGCTTAATATTTTGCAGAGCCCTGCCTTAAATAAATAACATGTAAATCAAGGCACAGATGAATTAGTCAGGAATCTAATGAGTGCCGCTATCATAACATCTGTAATTATAAATCCCATAATAAATGTGAATATCTGAATAAATATGACATCCTCTGGGACAACGTTTTCAGAAATACTTCAGGCCCTTTTCATAGATGCCTCAGAGCTGCTTCTCCAACAGACTGCAGTGCCTTTCAGGGGAAACCAAGCCGGCTATTACATGAGCCTAGCTCCAGCCCACACTAATTTATCCCACTTCTTTCATGTTGCAAGGAGAATTTAGGCTCCTAAGTGATGCACTTTTGAAAATTTCTCTGTCAGTGCTATATTTTCATATAAATAAGCAAAGTTGGAAGGTAGCTTGCAGTACAGTTCATCTCCCCAGCGGATGTTGCTCCCTCGGAATACATATTCCTTCCGTTCAGACTTGTTTGACAGGCCTCTAAACCTTGACAGGCATTGCTGTTTTGCAAACATGACTGTCACTTGGTTTTGACTGGTGAGTAATGTCGCTCTGTCCACATCGTTTGTCACTTAACCTTCCACAGCTTCACATGTTGTAACAGCTTAGTACTGGGAAAAAAAAAAAAGTTTTCCTGAAGGAGTAATTGCTTCCATATTTTGCTTGCTGGAGGTATCCATAGGGTTGTTGTTGCCCTGTTTAAAAGTCACAGCATCTCCAGATGTACAGCAGTTTATTCAGCTTGCTTCAGATGCTGGATTATGCCGTAACTATAAGGAGTTTTCTTCTGAACTGAGGGACTTAGGGGAAGCATAGTATCCAAATGCAATTGCTTTGATTATTTCCCTTCTAGAGTGTTAGCTTGTGGTAAAATTAAACAGCACTTATATCAATGTGTGGCACAGAAAAATGTTAACCTATCCTATTTTTTTTGTGTTTACATTCTCCCAAAGAATCACTAAAATCTGTTCAGCAGATGAAGGTTAAAATGATGCCTTCACGAGCAACTGAATGAGTGGAATACCATGTCCAAATACCAAAGGATACAGTTATAATGCTGCTGCCCAGAAGTCCTCCACTGATGAGAGTTTTCTGTTACTATCGGATCCTTTTGAGTTATTCATCCTCTTTCCTATGCCCTCTCTGAAATCACAGCCCCAATATAAACTAGTCAAACAGCAGAACTGGGAGCAAATGAGGAGCTCCTCTTGATGCTCATTGGAGATGTGGGAGAGCTGTTAAGAGCCAGTGCAAGCAGAGCTAGCCAGTTACTCCTTCTGTCTATGTTTCCTCTTCTCACTAACATATTAACCAATTTACTGGCACCTGTACTTCATGGCTGAGTGCATGTTGAAAATGCCTCAATGTTGGCAGAGCAGTGCTGGTCTGTAGGGAGAAAAAGGACCCTGAGTGTGTTTTCGTTTTGATGCTGATGGAGTTTAGTGCCAACCCTTTTTTATGCACATCTCCATTTGCATGGAAACCGGAAGAGAGGTGACTGATACAGGCATGAGACTTCCAGTAAGACCAGCTCAAGTGGCCCGCGAAGACTGGAGGTTGAATATGCTTTTGCCTACTAGTTCCCAGCCTGTAGTCTGCAGGCCAATGGTAACTCGTAAGGTTGTGAAAGCATGTATGGAACTTTATGTTCAGATAAGAGTGACCTGAGAGGAAGAGATTAATGGCTAGGGTCAGATCTTTTAAAAGTGATTTTGGTACCACACCACAATTGATTGAACTTTGCTGTAGTGGGAACGTCTGAAAAAAAACTGCTAAAATCTGTCCTATGAGAGATGAGTTTTCCACTTGTATACACAGTTCACTTCATTTCAAGAAACCAGTTTATGCCTGTGCTTGTGAGAGGAGAGGCAAACTCTTCGCATCAGGTGGAAAACTCCAGCTATCACAGAGCCCTGCTGTGTTCATTCTCTGAGTGAATAACATCTCTAGGGAATATTTTCATTACCCACAAGTATACATAATAGAAGAAAATAGAAACCATGTGCAACTCTCCTGGTCTCCAAGAAATATTTCCTCATTAGAGGAAAGAATGGCGTAAAATGCAGAGTAGTTCTGTGAGCCCCTGGACACTGTTTCTGTACGCATGCGAATTGAGGCATGTTTTCAAACACTGCTCCTCCCTTGACTCAAAGACTTTGGGGAAAACCCTGCACATTCTAATATGCAAGTCTATATTATAAAGGGCCAAAAGGGTTGAGGAATACACAAAACAGAAAAGGGCAAGCAAAGGGAAGGAACAGCGGAGAGAAGGCATGCAAAGATCAGATGCTGCCCAGGAAGCCCACAACTATTCTTAAGCTTGCTTACACTTTTTATCACTCAGGCACAGTTCTCATTAGATAGGCATATGTATATTTGCATGCCCATTCAGGCCTTTATTTTAATGTAATATGGAGTAGGAGAAGACAGGTTTCTATTTCTGCTTTAACAAGAAAATCAGCTCCTTATTATCCATAGCAGATGATTAGCAGTTGCCTTTCATGTAGTGCAGAATTGGATCTTCTTGTACCTCCTGCCGGCTTGCACCATGCCGTGCTTAAACACTGTGTTGCTTGTTCCTTTTCTCAGTAATCAGTGATGTGGCTTGGAGTGCTTTCCTAATATGAGTTGATTTTCCATGTTACCATGGCTTCCTATACACATGTGCAGGGGTTTCTGCAGCACACACAGCTGTGCAGATACAATCTTGTAAAACTTTACCTTTCATTCATTTCAGCATTCCTTTCCTTTTGGTTTGCAGAGTGGGGGAAAAGGAAACATCTAGCTTAATCTGCCTGCAGTGCACCCAAATAGTGCAAAAATGCCTGCAATTCTTTCTTTTCTTCTGCATCACAAGTATTTGGATATGTCTCCCCCTTGTGCAGTTCAAAGTCAGAAGATTAACTGAACAGCAGCAAAGATGCATTTAAGCTTACACTGAGAAACCGAGAAGTGCTGCTTTGGAGGATTTCTTCTCTTCCCTCCCTTCCAGCACAGCCATTCTCCTTTTATGCTTTTGCTTCCTCACCTTAAATACAGAAAGATCCCTTCTGTCTCCCCTCTCTATTTTGCAAAGATTTGCAACCTCAGTCTGGCCACCTGCATGCACGATTCAGACAGCACATAGCTTGAGCAAGGACTTGAGAGCTTGCAGCAAGAAGCCTCCTCTTCACTGGGGAAGGGCAGGTGCCTGTTTGCCATGTTACACAAAAAGTAAAATCACAGGAGGTTCAGGCATCTTTTTAATAGACATGGCACACCCGACATGCTGTAACATAAAAATCTGCGGTAGGATTTTGTCACTTATTATCACCTAATATGCACTAGGCAAGCTTTGCTTTTTCTAATGTGGATGCATCATGGTCAAGAAGGCAAAAAAAGAAGAGCAGGGATTTGCGGATCCACATGAGACATGTGTCAAGACTTGTTTTTATCTAGCTTGAGAGCATTTCCCAGAGGCCAAAAATGCTCTCTCAGCTTTGGTGTGGCAGATACTGACAGCCAGAAATAGTCCCTGGGAGCTTTCAGTTAGATGGCTCCCCAGTGCTAAGGGTAAAGCAGGTATAATCCTAAAATTGGAAGCAAATCTTGTGAGATTTGTAGGGATAAAATAACATATAGCTATTCTTTAATAAGGTAATTAGTTCTGTGTGCTAACAAAAATACCATCTTAATATCCTGAGAAGGCTGTTCTGAGTTGGTTTCTCTGCTAGAGAGAAGTGAGCTTACCAAAAGGAATAAGAATGGGAATTTGGACTTCAGCAGAGCATGGAGGATTTCAGTTCAACTGCTTGTGTGTTATTCACTCTCTGTCAGAGAACCTGCAGCAGCTCAGCTTTCTCTGGATTTTCAGGAAGTGGTCATTTTGTCCAAATGCAGGGCTGATTTTAAGGAGAGCAATGGGTGTGCATGACAAGAGTTGCACAGCAAAGGAAAGGGTATCACTAAGCTGTAAAGTTAGCAAACAGGATAATGGAACAACAGAGAATGCAGAGTGGTCAATGGTGTCCCACAATGTGAGAAGTCTAAGAATAACAGGAAAACCTGCATTGCATTAGGAAGAATGGGTAAAGTAGAAATGGGCATCAGAGGAGATCATCAACCCTTGAAAAATCTGATCTTGTTGACATAGCAGGCAATAAAAACAATAATTCATTGTGTTGTGCTGCTCTTGCACAGACAGTTACTTGTGCTCATGATCCCAGGTACAATCACTGGTTCTTCTGGTATCTCACTGGAGGGAAAACATGCCAGCTTTCAGTGTCATGAGCTTTTACAAGGAAAGAGAGTCACAGCAGCACAGGAACCTTCACTTAAAATTTCCAAGGATTTTCCCAGATATTTAGACATGATTTTTGAGAAAAGTATGCCTAGAGATTCTCTGTCTACAACATGATGTGTTCGTGAGCTGGATTACAAGCGTAGCCTTCCACATATCCCTAATTCTGTGTCATCTTCCTGATGCTAATGATCAGAAAAATAATGATTCACCCTCATACCATGTAAATATCAATGTTGACTGAGGTTGCTTTTCACTCAAATACCATATGTTCTTACTGATTGCTCTAGAGGTACAGGTATACAGGAGGAAAATAATGGAAAGATGTACAGTCCAATGGAGCTAGCAGGTGGTCATGGACCACAGTATGGACCTTGGGCCACTTTCATTTTAACAACAAGTGGGAGTATAATATAAATAATATAAATCCCGCCAAATTTTCCCTAATGGCAACTACCAATAATTTTCTGAACGTGTTTTCACTCACTCAGCTAATATCTCCATCTTTCCTCTCTTAAGAAATCCTTAAAATCTATGCAGGTATTTGTGGCATTTTAAGAAGTGGGTGTAGAGCACAAGACGTTCTCAACTATTCCAAATGGAAGGCAGAATAATGAAAAATTATAACATAGCATTTACTAGTCTGAAACATTGTTCAGCTGCTGAATTTAATTCGGTTAAAAGCAAATGGTTTGGGGTTCACTTAAAGGTACACTGTTTGAATATACTGTTTGTGCATTCTGGGATTTGGAAGATGTGGTGCAGAATGTAGATCCTGCATGCTGCAGAGTTTATGCAGTTTTATTTTGGTTCCAAAGTGACAGAACTGTTCTAGCATGTTCTAGATGAGACTGGGAGAGAGAGAAAAAGCTTTCTTTTTAGGTGCATAGGGAAAGAATTATCTACCAATGTATTCAGAGAAACACGGCAACTGCAGAGATGCGCCCCGTGACTCAGCAGCCAGCCAAGTGAGAGTGAGTAACTTGCTGTATAGACTGCTGCAAGGTCAGCCCACAAATCCCATCAGGTCTTTTCTCTATTTAAATGAGGCATTACCTGAAGCCTTATTCTTTCTTAAGAAGGCAGCCCTGCGGGCATAGCATATCACTTGCATCAAGTACACCAATAGAATTAATAATAATAATAAAACATTTTTAAGCTCAGATGTTTATCTAATCAAGTATCTCTGATCCTTTATGGCACGAAGGGTTTCACCAACACCTACAAAAAAGTCAGTCAAATCCCTCAGCAGAAGGGTGAAGGAGGAAAAATTTGTGTATAATCTCACTCCCACCTACTGAGAACTTACTCCAGTCATTGAGGGCAGCACGTCACATCCAGTGGAAAATGTTAAGGGTGTAGGATGTGTTAGCAGGACTCCCCCTGCCTTCCCCGGAACCATGGTAGCCACTTGTCCTGCTTGAGGTATTCTAGCGTCAACAGCAAGATATTTAAGGAAAGGGCATGCTGTTTTTCCTCACTCCTCTTGCCTTCCTTATCAAATCCAATATCTCCTCCAAATGCTTTTTGTTTGTACAGTAGTCAATGATGGCAAAGCCTGGGGAGGCAGAGGTGGACATGGGCTTCAAAGATCTGTCAGCGCCATGTTACAGGAGGCCCCTAGACTTCTCCCTGACCTGCCTGGTAATGTCCCAGCTAGCTATCCATCTTTCCATGCAGCCTCAACTATTCCTGTGCCATTTCTGTTCAGGCTTGATCACGGGGGTTAAATCTGAAGTGATTTGAGGGCTGCTTTTGTCCTTTACTGCAGTCAGGACCTTTCAGGTTTCAGGAGCCAGGATGGTTTCAACAGCAAGTCTGAAAGCAGTGGCTAACACAGGATCTGGATCTCCCTGGCAAAATAAATTAAAATGGCTCGAAGTCAAGGCATTGTCCCTCTTTTTGAGTAGAGTTTTCATGTACTTACTAATCTCCTGAGGATACCATGTGGCTATGCTGCTGGGGGAAAGGGAGCAGAGGAAAGATCTCTTTTTTTTTTTTTTTCCTCTTGCATAACACAGGATAAGAGGAAGAGAGAAACAGATGTAAAATAATCCCTGTTCAGATCTTGGAGGATTTTTTCCCTTTGCCTTTTCACAAATCACTCCCATTCCCCAGCTCTCAGATTTGTCGACTTAGATGTTCAATGATAAGAACGGATACAGTTACCCAAACATGCTATCTCATTGCTGCATGGGATTTTTAAGAAAGCATAAAAATCAAGACTTCTGGGGCTTTTAACCAATCGTTAGATATGCAGCTACTCCATATTTTCCCATTTAACACATTAGATGTTTTGTATCTCATTTTTATTTTTCTTTAAGTTTTGCCCACACAGACAGTGATGACTACAGCTTTCGAGGCCTTATTAACACATGATGGGAGGACTTAGTGAGCAATAGTGTAGGGCTGAAGGAACCCAACAGGTCTGTTCAGACCTACAACACCTCCAACCATAAAAAAACTCTTGTTCTTCTTCATTTCTGTATTACTTTAAAAAAAAATAGTTCTTTAAAAACTACATATGATTTAAAAAGAGTGTTTTAAATAGAACACCAGAAGTGATGGTGTTATTGGCTATTGAACAACACAGTAGCCCCCACAAACTGAAAGTTTACTTCTTTACAAAGAAGTAAACTGGCTGGAGATAGACAAGATTAATTGCTGACTGCAAAATTCTTTGATTATGTAAAGACCTATACAAATGTAAATACTTGTAATGGGAGATGGAGATTCTGGTCTCTTATTTGGAGCTGAGATGAGTAGTTGTTGTGCTGTGTGGTGCTGATTTGACCAAGAAGATATCTCAGGTATTTCATGGCAAGCTTGTCTTCTCAGCATAGCACTTTTGAACACTGGCTGTCCTGCCACGCTACCCTACCAGTAGTATGGATAGAAAAACATATGGATGTAGCGGTATGGATTGAAAAGCACGCAGGTAGGCTAAAGCTTTGCTATGTGGGTGCTTCACCATGTGCTGAACTTTCAGTCAGTGAGTACAGATATTTCTTGCCGTGGGCTCACCCCTGGGATAACTGGTTACCATGCATCGATCACAGCTTCACCAAACACTTGGCAGGTTTCTACTGACATCAAAAGTTTCTTATGGGGAAAAGGATGTGTGAGAAGCTGACATTCTGATAATTTCTAACCAAGGTTTGGCTGAGTTCCTTTCTGAAGGAGCAAAATCTTCCATTTTTTGTTCCTTTAAAATGTCCCCCATGTTAGTCAGAATGAAAAATCTGTAATGCAAGTAGCTGTGGTTTGTTTGCTATGCAGCTGGCTAGTCACTCATGGATGCTTTCTTGTGTCTGGTGTGTACATATTAGTACAGTAAAAAAAATACCATGAGCGACATCATTATTAACTGTTGAAGAATACCCAGGAATATCAGAAAATAAGAGAAATTCCAGTTAAAGAGGTGGGCTTTAAACTAGCAGGAAGGAAAACTACATGTCACTCCAGGACCATCGGTTGGAAACATATTCTTGAATGTCAGTACATATCAATACCCCATGAGAAAAATTAGATCCCTTTTCAACTTCTTCAATAGGATGCTTCTAATCTTTCCTTTTCTTGTAATAACTAAGCTGCCAATATATCTAATTACAGTTAAAGATGTGATTTCTGATAGTATGTGACCAAAAGGTTACTTCATTTTTCACTGTTTTTTTCTTTCTTCTGTCTGAACCAGTCAAGATTTTATAGTTCTTGGAAATTTTTCTCCCTTTCTTTGGAAGGCAATACTTAAGGTACTTAATAGCTAGACTTTCAGCGCTTTTTTTTTTTTTTTTCCTGGAAGTGTGAAATGCTCACCTGCTGGTTTAGTTAAACCTGTTACACCTTTTGAAAAGATTTTTGATAGATTTTTGTATAACCAGCTTAATGATATTCTGTTCTTTTCTCTGCCTTTTTCCTCTTCTTTTTTTTCCCCCCTTTTTTTCTCATTACAGCTGAAACTATAAAAGAAAAAACAGCAGACTCCTTGCAAGACCTGTACAGAGCCTTGGAGCAGGCCAGCCTGTCTCCGCTAGGAGAAAGACGGATTTCCACTAAGCTGGAGTATAAGAAATCTTTTATAAAGAGATGTAGTGATCCAGTAGTCAATGAAAAACTGCACCAGCTGCGAATTCTGAAAAGCACTTTAAAGGTGAGATAAAAGAGAGAGAAGAAATCCTGCCCCAGGCTTGGCTCTTACTGTATTGTAGTCAGAGATTAATTGTACTCAGCAGGATCCCAGGCTGGGCCTGGTGTGAGAAACAAACAACAAAGATATGGGTAAACGCTGTTCTCCAAGCCCAGAAAATACTTGGGAGAGCAGGGGAAGTGAGGGGATCAGGTTTTATTTGTGAGGAAATAAAATCTCAGAAAGCTACTCCTCCTCTCGCTAGTTTAACATAAAATGACACCAAATTATCAGAGACCTTAATCCCTTTTTCTTGTTCCTGAACATTTTCATTTACCAAAATGCATGTAGTCTGTAATTGCCAGAGTTGAAGCTTAAGCAAAGGCAGTCTTTTGGAAGGGAGCAGTCCTTTTGAAACCGTCCGATTGTTTTCTGATTGCCAAGCTTCTCTGGGAATGAACTGTGTCCTCACATTTGGCATAAACTGATCAGATCATTGTATTTATTCAGTGAGATTGATTAAATAAACAGATAGTGGTAATGGTGGAGCTGAAGATTTTTATCATTGTTGTCAATGTACCACAGCTCATTTAACCTCCTGGTCTGCTTCTTTGTTCGTTACAACGGTATTAAATCTGTACTGTTAGAGATTTCAGCAAACAATATGCAGAGTTTCCCCAGGGACCCTTTTAACTATATTAAATTACCACATTTTAAGTCACCAGATAATTGTACAGCAGATTTTGTAACAGCTTTCATCAAAGGGGGCTTTATCAACATTAATTAATTTAGTTTTCCATCACCTAAGGTAGCATTTAAACAATATTATTTTCAAGCTGTGGGGCTCCTGTCCTGAAAAAAAAATGTTACACGTGCTTAAATTTTTACATGTATTATCTCACTGAAGGCTATATATGCTTATAGTATGCAGGTGGGTGTCTCTACAGGTTTGGTGGCTGGCAGAAAAAAATCAAGACATAGAGTAGCTGAGCGAGTTTTCATCAAGTCTCCTATAAGAACTTGCAGCATGGGAAACTGATACAAATCCACAGTAATCCACAGCAGGATACAAATCCACTGATACAAATCCACAGCAGGAATTTCATGAAGTACCTGTGCTTCTGCGCCATGCCTGGGTCACTCACTCCAACATTGTGTGAAAGATATTGGTCTGTTACAGGCAAGATCCTGCCATGAAATTGCCAGGAATGATTCAATCACTTAGCAGTTTATTGCGATACTTAGTTGTCTTTCTTGTTAGGGTTTATTGATACTTGACTAAATTAAGCCAATGGTTCTCTATAAACAACATTGATTTCCTCCCCGGAATATCAACAATTCACTCCTATCAAACAGAGGGTTGTTTTAGTGCTTTTGAGTCTTCTTTCTTTTAGATCAAGCAAACAGAGATCATTCGTTCTCTCACCACAAGAGACGTTTTCTAAACCCTTCATCATTTTTGTCCAGATTTTGATCAATTTAAATCATTCTTAAATGTCACAAAAATTGGATATGCATTATCAGCGAATACCAAAGGATATGGCATCAGTCTGCAATGGAATGTGCCTGGTTTGCAATTGCTTCATAGTTAAGTCATGCAGAGTTTGTTGCTTATTGTAGCTCAAAGCTCCCTATCTGCCATACCAAGATCTACCATATCTATCAGCAGGTGCTTACAGTTAGAGACCAGTTATTTTTGCCTTTTAACAGTGCCTTTGCTTTATCCTTCCACGTGTAGTTATTTGCACATGCCTATTGGATTTGATGTTCTGATGTCTTATTTATCAAAACTAGCAGCAATCTGACCAGCCCTCCAAATTGCTTCTAGCTGGTACCATCCATAAAGTCTCAGTTCCATCATCTAAGTCCTTAATGAAAAGATCTCTGTTTTCTGTCCTGAGGTATACTCACAAAACCATCTTTCCTGCCAGCTAGAATGATCTACTTGACTTACAGTGAGGTAAGTGAGATAAGATAGCAGGCATGGTCTCTGAGAAGCAGGTTGTTGTAGTTTAAGGAAAGATTAAGGTTTCCCACAGTTTCACCTCCACTGGTCGTTCTCTGCTTGCACCTTAGTTTCTGAAAATGAGCATTCCAGCATGTAGCATTAATTAGCTACTCTTTAATATGACATTCAATATTCTGCTTTCTGTTGACTCATCTGACCCTTGAGGACCTTTCCCACACTGTCATCTGGCGCAGCATAATGTTTCCCTTTAACATGCTCCTAGAAAGATTTAACATACTCATCATATGGATGTGGGATATATGCCTTGGGAGTGAGAGCTGTGAAGCCTCTCTAGCAGAGGATAGAGGATATAGAGGCTGAGGCCCAAATTGTTTCTCTGCATATGAATAATGCTGGAAACTTGAGTTTTAAATGTGCTTCCAAAGTTTACATCTTTTTCATCTATTTTCCAATGAGTACAACAGTCCTGCGTGCCTATATGTGTATCTGAGGCTTAATCTTGAGAAACTAATCACTAGCCACTGAGTTTGAGACATCTATGCTGCCTGTCCCTGCGATGGGCAAGAAGGTATCAGTCACTTTTTTGGATTTTACCTGTTTCAGCTTTCATTTTTCACCATAGTGGCAGGAAGCGGTGGCAGCCAGGCAGCCCCTTGTGCCCATAGGATCTTTAAAGAGGGGTTAGCAAGTCAAGAGGTCCTTGCGCAGCCCTTTGCGATGCCGCTCTCAGATGTCCCCGTGAGAAGCCCGGTAAAAACAGCTCAGCTCTGTCGGCGGGCGCGAGGCCATCCATCTGCCGGCATCCCACGCACAGGCGCAGCGCTGCGTGTGAGGATCGCAGAGAGCAAGCAGATGGCACTGCACGGCGGGAGGCACATCTTGGGACACGGAAGCCGCTCGCACCAAACAGCACCGGCTTTGCTAAGCAAGGGGGATGCGAGGGGAGAGGAGAGCTTTTGGGGTTGCTAGATGATAGCGATGCCTGGAAGGGAGGGAGGGAGGGAGGGCGGCACAGCCCTGCCTGGAGCTCCCCTTGGCTGCTGCTCTCCTCCCGGCCGCCCACACAGCTTTGTCGGTGACTCATCTCCTCCTGTTTCTCTGTTGTCTCCCACAGGCCAGGCAGGGAGAGGTAGCCGCTATTGATAAAGTTCTGGATCATCCTGATTTGACCTCCAGAGACTTTCAGGAATGGAAGCGAATGTACCTGGACCTCTTTGCGCACACCCGTCCGAGCAGCACCCCAAGGGACTCTGTTAACGGCTCTTCGGAGGTTGATGTCCTTATAGCCACCTTAGCACACACCCACTCCTACATTGAAACGCATGTATAGAGGGACTCATTTTCTCCCTTTTACCACACTCCAGCCCTTTACTTACGTGTATAGAGTAGTTTTTATAGCATTATGTGAGAGCTCTAGTAAGTTATATTTTAATGTTACACAGCTGTGTGAAGAAAACCTTCGTTGGTTAACAATACCGTATCTTTAAGGAGGATTTGTATATTTTATATGCTACCAATACTTGGCTCGCGTTTATCTTCTGTGAAATAAATGAACATGGTCTTTAACTATTGAAGAGAAGTGTTGAAAAGCATTTTTGGAAGACTGCATCCTTCTCACAGAAAGTTCTACGGACAAATGTTTTGTTACTGAAGGTCACTTTTACAATGAAATTTTTTATTACATAACTCCACTGTTGCATTGCATTGCATTTTTGGAGTGCAGGTACTATTTTGTTGGCGTGAAAAAACCTTTTTTTTTATACTTAATAAAAAACTCTAGGAGTTTTCTTAAATGACAGGGAAAAAATGTAATGCAGTAGCTGTTTCAGGTTTGTCAAACAGATAAAAGGATAAAAATCAGCAAACAAAAATGACTAATGTGAATTTAAGTGTTAAGAGATTAGGTCTTATTTCCTTGCGATTTTTTAAAAGCCTGTTGCTCAGGTTTACCATCAGTACAAAGGGATGCTGGTTTCTATTCTAATTAAAACCAAATTATTTGTTATATGTCTCTTAGCTATATTTCGTTGATTTAAAAAAAAAAGTCATGTTCCTGTCATCCATGCTTCTATTGAAGGTATTGGTATAATATGCAGATTTTGGAACAGAGAAAATTTTTATTTTGAACATCCTTGTCAAAGGTATTTCTCCTGCTCAGAAAAAAACAGCAGTGGAAAAGGTTCCCTATAAAATGCTCTGCATCTGAGAGGCTTTGAAAATTCCCACAATAGAAGAGGAATGAATAGGATTTTTCAAATAGTCTTTTATTTGTTTTGTGAGCTGTGAAATTTGAGCATATTGTATGCAGGGAAAAAATGTGAAGGGAACAGAGCTGAGCACAGAACATGAAAAATAGCTGAGACCTTAAAAAGCCTGGTTTGCTTTTGAGAGGGTTTCAGTCTCCAGATTCTGCTGAGTTCACAAGCCAATTAAAATGTTTTAGACTTCCATGAGATTTGAGATGTGCAGGAGACAACCTGGTAAATCTGAGTAGGAACATCTCCTTAGAGTCAGGCACATGCTAGGAAAGTGGGATGTAAATCTTAAATCATGTATTTACTCTTTCTGGGCTTGTTTATGAAGTGAGCAGAGCTTGACAAAATATTTGTGCTGCTTCTCAGTGTTTTGCTGCATAAGTTAGGACTCATGATATGATTTATTAATGCTCATGTGAAAGAGAAAAGCCTCCTTTGTACTTCTTATAGTAAGTTGTACTCCTAACCAACTTGCCTATTTAGCTCAGTGAATGTTCTTTAAACTTCATGAGCTCTGATATTTTCTGGCAGTTATCTCCATAATGAATGGAAGAACAGACAGATGATTCCCTCCCTTCCTTCCTTCCTTCTTTCCTTCCTTCCTTCCTTCCTTCCTTCCTTCCTTCCTTTATTTTTATTTTCCTTCCTTTATTTTTATTTTCCTTCCTTCCTTCCTGGTTATATTGTGGCATTCAGATTGCAAATGTTTTGCAGATTTTGCACAATTGTACAGAAGAGTGGCCTTTCTGTAGCCCATTTTAAGTAATCCTATATTCAAGTCTACATGAATGACAAATCGTGTATTAACATTTGTATAGAATTCTTGATCCAGTGTAATATTTGTACCATTTAGAAGACTACTGTTTGTATAAACTGAACATTTATTTACTGCATGGGTACTGACTTGTATATTAAATTTGTGAAGTTTTTGTAAATTTCTCTTAAGAAATGCTTGACTTGAGATGGGTTGTGACATTGTTCCAAGCATTTAGGTTCTCTTGCTATTGTCTACTGGACCAAAAGTAAATATATTCATATAAAAACTCTTTATATCTGATGGATGTATATGCACACTGTGTAGTGGATTCCTTGTCAAAACCAAGGCAGATCAGAAGACTTAGATCTGTTGCTATGCAACAGCTATTCTGTCTGCACTTTACATTAGTAAAGTCAGCTCAATTGCTTTAAAAGTGAAAATTAAACATTACAGTTTTTTTAAGCTAGCCTAGTGACAAAGAACATGTGTCCTATCCATTGTGCTGCCTTAAGACTATTAAATGTTCTTCTATATATATTTTTATTGTATTAAGCATCAGTTTAGAAAGGGAACATTGTAAAACGAAGTACAATAAATTTAGCCTTTAAACCAAAGTTTATTATTGGAGATTCAATATACTCCGTACAAGCGTGATTCTCTGGCATCTGGCCGCATTAACTGCGTTTCACAGATCAGCATGCCCGATTGATAGTACGCACACAGTCTGTGCCTTCAGACTCTGCTAGCATGGCTAAATAGAAGTAAGACTATTGCTCTTTTGGGTGCAGGCAGGCACCGAACACAGACCTCTGAAAACTTTCCTCCCCTTCGTCCTCTGCAATGAAATTAAACCTTGTTTGACTGCCTGGTTCTCTCATGTGCTAGTTCAGCGACTGCGAACAGTTTTACCATTCTGACCAGGTGGAACAAAGTGCCAAGTAGCCAAGTAAGTATCAGAGCATTAGCTAATGCAACTCCTGTAAGGTTCATAGAGCCTTAAAATAAGTATATCTGTTCAGTCCTGGGCATCTGAACTAACACAAGGTTTGTATACGAAAAGAAATGGACCATGGCAATACCGTGTGTGTTTAAAATAACACAAAATAGGCATCTGAAGAGCAAACTGCAACAAAGGCTGCTCAGAGAGAAGTGGCTTTCTTGCTTCACTTCTTCTGTGGAGCAATCACTGTCTTAACATATGGTCATAGCTGAGGCTACATTTCGAAAAAGCCATGCTTTC
The DNA here is from genome assembly GCF_003342845.1 of Nothoprocta perdicaria. Taxonomy (NCBI): domain Eukaryota; kingdom Metazoa; phylum Chordata; class Aves; order Tinamiformes; family Tinamidae; genus Nothoprocta; species Nothoprocta perdicaria. The sequence goes on from NW_020454228.1 coordinate 2,140,896, forward strand.
TGTCCAGTAATTTCATGCTGGTTAGCTAAGGCATTCTTGCCTGGTATGTAGCATATCAAATAATACCTTTTTCTTGGCACTACTTATTATTATTTCTCTTAGACATCAATTTTCTACTCTTTATACAGCTCACTTTCATTTTGCTTAGCCATAGCATAAAATTCAATAGCACTTACCAGCTGAGAAAATTACCTCTGATTAGGAAAACAGAAAAGCTGGATTATATTTTTTAACCTTTGAAAAATCTGATTTTCAATAACTATTAATTGCCATCAAGGTATTATTCTTCAAAAAAAAAAAAAAATGTCAAGCATTGTGATTCTAGCTCATCTCCAAACGTGCTACTTGTTACATCCATCCTTCTTAACATCAATTTCCCACTGTATAAATCACAGCACCTTTTCCTATGCTAGAGCCAAATTTACTTGACAATTTTCACCGAGGGTACTGCTTGACAAGGCAAAAACTTGAGTCTGTCACGTTTAGCACCACTGCAATTTCCTTTTTCTTCTCCAGGACAGCCCTACTTGCTCACCTCCTGGTGTAATCATTCCACAAAGTGTTAGCTCAGCAGCTTGGGGGCTTCTTTTGTTGTGTGTCACTGTCCTGTTCATCGGCCTCTTCAGAGAGCTGCAGCACTGCACACTGCAGTCCCCACCAAGGCACAGGAGCTTTGCAGATCTCTTCCCAGCCATCGTTGTCAATGTCGTATCCAACCACATCTTGAGTGGGCACTTCCCGTGAGTCTTGCCATTTCTTCCCTCCAATAAGAAGTGCAGTTTCTTCTACAACTACCAGGCCATAGCAAAATCGGTCATAGGTCAACGGCCTTAAACGAGTCCATTGGTTTTGATCAGGGTCATACCTTTCTATTTCAGAGAATGGTTCATATAATCCTAAAAATGTGAATATGGCTTCTCTGATTGTTGCCATCTGGTGCCCAAACCGAGCAATGCTCATAGGGGCTTGTTTCACCCACTGCTCTTCCAGTGAGCTCAGTGAATATACGTCCTTACTTGTGCTGGCTTGACCTGTGCATTTACCGCCTGAGATGTATATGGTATTCTTGCAAATGGCACCAGCGTGGCCATGTATCTTGCATGGCAACTCTGTGGCCTTCCTCCATCTGTCCCTGCTGATGTCATAGACTTCCACAGAGGAATGCAGCAACCCATTCTCCCCTCTCCCACCGATGGCACAGATGCTGTTGCCTAAGACACAAGAGGAAAATTGGCATCTCTTCTCCAGCATGCCAGTGACTTGTGTCCATCTGTTAAACCTCGGGTCATAGCGATGGACCTTGTTTGTGACTGAGAAGACTTTGTCAGTTTTTGCGTCTTCCAAAGCACCATCTTCTATTTCCCCTCCCAGGACATAGAGGAAGTTCCCCACCACACAAACACTGTGATTCTGCACCCTGTCCTGCACATGGGTGAGAGCTCGCCATCTGTGATTGTAAACATCGAAGGCCACCACGTCGGTGACAAGACCCTCATTTGCTCTCCCTCCCCCCAACAGAATGATCCGAGTCTTCTGGTTTCTCAGAGTGGTGGACTTATCCTGCAGGACAGGCTGCTTGTAAACAGATGTATGGTAATTTATTGCTTTAATGATCAAGCACTTAATACCTGCAGTGAGAGGCATCTCTGACTGTGTATAGATTTTTCTCAGATCTTCCACTGGGATGAGACCATATCTTATGTGCTCTAGAAGGCTACTTCTATGATCCAGCCTGGATGAGTCCTGCTTTAGCCACATCAGCACAAAATTCAACAAGCAGGTTTCTTTCACCCTAGGCAGGTCTGGTGATTTAACCACTGCTAGCAAAGACCTGAAGTTCAACTGAAGCAGTCCTGTGAAATCCAAGTCCAGCAACTTCCAAAAATTACTGATAATATATTTTTCTGTTGCGGCCAAGACATCTGGAAGATAGAACTTTCTTGCAACATTGGCAGAAAAACAGCAGTTTTCCAAGGTAAGATTGTTAACCAAGTACTGATTACACAAGCCAATAGCATCAGTCACTTGCAAGTAACTTGCAGCTTCCAAGGTATCCTCCAGGCTTTCGAAAGAAAGGGGCAACAAGGAAGTGTAAATGAAATCCAGGACATGCTGGAGACCAGTGGGCGAGACAACTTGCAGATGAATTACACTGGCTTTAGATTCTTGGGTGTAACTTTTGAACATGGCTCGAAAATAGTCACTGGAGCATGCCAACAAAGACTTGTGTGCAGGAAATTCATTTTCCTTCACTTTCAGTAGAATATCACAGAGAAAACCTTCTGATCTCAGAGTCTGGTACTGGGAGAGCACAGCATTGCAATGTGCTTTGCAGTAGGACAGGAAGTAACTCATTGTAGATATGGCAATGCTTTCCACTTGAGTTATTAAAGTTAAAATGCAACTAGACACCGAAGCAGCTGCCCTACTCAACGACCATTGTACGAATGCCCACCAGACCTCCAGCTGTTAAAGAAAAGCCCAAGCAAAAAAAATAAAATAATAATAAATAAAAAATAAAATAAAAAACAGTGTCTTGCCTGGCATAGGGAGTTAGTTAGTAGATTTGTAGTGAATTCAATGCATTCTTTCATGGAAAAAAAGCAGCTGAATGCCGTAACAGCTGTAGGATGCTTACTTTTCTCGACTCCGTTGCTTTTGCAAGGATGAATGGTCCACGGTTGTGCTGAGCACTTGCTTGGCTGGCCATCAGGTGACAGATGAGGGAGCTAGATGACAATCTCAACAAATGGCACTTTGTGTCTGCTCAGCCGCCGCCCTCGACCCTTCTTTCTCCTCAGGCAGATCAAATAGATCTTCTCCAGCTGACAGTACATGGCTCCCAGCAGGAACAGATGAGAAGGAGCTCTGGCTTTTCTCGTTTCTTGCCCTGCCTGAGCCTTGTTTGTGTTTCAGGCTTAGATAAGTTTAGATCTCACTGCCCCTGGGACAGCAGCCCCCTCTTGGTCATCTTTCCTCACGTCCTGAGGAAGTCCCAGCTGAAGATCAAGCCGGTGCCCAGGGATTGTGACATGGAGATTTGAAGACCGTAAATCTTTCCCCCGAAGGCCCCGAGACAACCAAAATATCGTGATTAGTCACTGGTTGGGTCCGACACGCATTTCTGGGCTCTTTGGTTCACATGATATCCTCATAACTCAGCGCTACGAGAATAGCCCACAGGCACATCCCCTCGGCTGGCCTGCCAGGCGCTGTGCAGGCGAGTGGAGCGGCCTGGACCAGTGGGCCGAGCCAAAGCAGCTGACTTTGGATGACCTGCCTGGAAATCACAAGGGCACCACCTCCGCACATGGCACCAGCAAAAAATAGATCCGGAGCTGTGTCATGATAAACTCAGATGTGTTTATAAGGAAGGCTTTGCATAATTGTTGAATTCCCTATTACCAGCCGGGAACAAACCCCCCAAATGCCTGTGAACATCTACAGCTGAGCCATCAGCCTTCCTACCCCTTCCAGCCTTCACTAGCCCCAATTAGAGGCACGTATAGGGGGATTATCTCTGATTTTCACCTGGGGCTCTCAGGATCCAGTTACCCCCAGGAATAGCAGCTCTGGGCAGATGCCATGTTCTGGTCACTTTTCTTTTTCTCCCCGCGTAACTCTGGGTGGAGGTGTTCACATATCAGTGAGGCATCTCCTTCTGACACCTTGCTTTCCAGGCCAAACATGCTCCAGTCTTGCAAAATGACACAGCTGACAAATGCCAGACCATTTTGCTACAGCATGGACCAGCAGGCATGGGGGCAGGAGAGGATCCCGCAGGACTGCAAAGTTTCACCGTTTGCTGAAGCCACAGGTAAAGTCATTTTACTGCATTTCTTTTTTTATTATTATTTATGTGATTTTGTGAAATTCTACCTCATCCTCTGTAAACAAGGGGTTTTGGGGAGCTATTTGGACCCCAACGAGGAGCATACAGGCTACATTACTGCTTTAGTAAGGGAAAATTGTCTTGATAAGCGGAATGATACTTACAGGTGCCTTAGTCTGGAGCAGGGTGTGCTGAACAAGTGCAGCTTTTTGTGGTTATATAGCTTTGGAAATTGATTTCCTGCTTGAACTTGCTTTTGGTCCTCATATTGAAGACCATAAGTAAGGTTGTTGATAAAAGATCATCTGCCTGGCTAGCAAAATGACATATCCAGGCATTGGGGAAATATGAGATAGGAAAGAGCTGCTTTATTTCTCTTTCCCAGTCAGTTCTGCCCATGGCCCATGGTCAGGACAACTCTAAAGCAAGACAGTCCTTTTCTACCCCTTGAGCTGTCTTTCGTGCTGGTGATGAAGGACTAGTCCTTAAACGTTTGCTGTTCATAAGGATATTGTTTTGCCCAGTTTAATCTCTTTGGGTACCAGGTCTCAAAAACACAACCTGCCCACATGACAGAGGAGACACAGTTCATTAAATCCCCTTTCCCTGGTTACAGATATGCAAGACTGGGGTCAGAGGTGTAGTCTGGGCAACTGCAGTTCCTGCTAGAAGAACATGCACTACCCCATTAAAAGATGCATACCCAGGCAAAAGCAACATGCCTTTTCTCTCTGCATCATCAGAGATAGGCTCTTCTCTACCTTGCATCATTTTTTCTGCCATGTGTAAACTACAAGCGCAGTACAAGCAAGCACAGTAACTTGACAGTAGCAAAATGAGTCTGATGTGAAGGTCTGCGCCTGCGCTTGAAGTGATGTGGCATTAACTAAACTGGTTTTGCCTCGCTTGTTCTCCGAATGAATTCTGCACATGGGCTGTGGTTTGTACAGGTCAATTGTCAGCTGACTATGGTGTGTTGTTAAAAGGAGCCAGTGCTGATTTAACTGAGCTGCTTCACAGCCTATGTCAGATAAGCAGGTCCTATAATTATATGCAGATGTGCTGTGTGATTGCACCTCATACCTACTCCATCTTCATGGCAAGTTGGATAATAGAAATAGTAAGAATCATGATCCTTTTAAAACTGTTTACTTGCTGGGAGATGGTTTTTTTTTTCTCTAGGAGTCGAAATAAAATCCTTTCCACTCTCATGCTTAGCATGCTCAACAATGACAAAATTTATTTTTATATATATATATATAAATATAAAAGAGAGAGAGGATATATATGTATAATGAGAATATATATATAAATATATATATACAAAATGAGAATCCTCATTTCAGTAACATTCACGCCGCTTCTAGGTAGTTATCTGTGTCTAAGTATGGAGCCCATTGAGATAGTTTCCTCCTACAGCTAACAGACAAATTATCTCCAGATGTCCTCCCACCTTGGGAGTGCTATTTAATGTCCATTGCCAAGAGAACAGACTGACTAAACAGCAAATTTATGCACCTCGAAAACAAACCTAGTGCTAGATGGGATGTATTCAACCTATCACCTTATTTTTCTCTTTCATGACTTGGAAGATCAGATCTAATGTTTGATTCACTACAGAGTTTAAAAATAGGCAAACATTAGTGTTTCACTAATATGAAATTTGTTGAGAGTTGTTAATACATTTTGAATCATACAATTGATTTAAACTTTAAATTGAGTTGGATTTCAGTCACTTAGTGTATTTTCTGTTATTGCTGTATTGCAGTAGGTAATCCTCAATAATGAAGAATATTCAGAGGTGCTCTATGAAATAGGTTGGCTTCTACTCTTGCAGTTATTTTTTCATACTGAAAGCTGGAAAATGTCCTGAATTTTAATGGTGTATTCAATTCAATCTTGTAAATAGGAAGTGTTAGTAAACACTTCAATTACCTTTGTAATTTTTCTGTCATTTTTAAGAGTAAGGGATACAAAAAAAGTTGTAGGAGCACAATTAGGATCATTAGTGACAAGTGACTTACTGCAAAAAAAACTCTCCACAAAAATCCATAGTGAACAAGCTCTAAGCCACACTTCTTTACAGAAGAAATTGGTACAGTCCAGAGGACAAAAGAACAAATGATTCAGATGCTGGGTAATGTATTACATGAACACATATCACAGAAGTGAGCCAAATGATGAATGCAACACTGTCGAATATAGGTTTTCTAGAAACTACTAATAAAAAGAGGATATTGATTTAAGCTGTTCTGCAAAAGTCAATCTACTGAAACCTATACTTCAGCCTCAAATAATCATTTACTATAGTATCTGGGTCACCCATCTATTTAAATCAAGCAATATCTAGCCTGGGAAAGCAATGTTCAAGAACAAAACAGCTAGGGGCATGCGGTATAAATTTTCTTGCAGCTAAAAATGATATCTGCAGAGACTGTCTATGTAGAAAAACACAGGCAAAGATTTACCAGTGACAAACTTCATGTTTTGGCTGTGGAGGCTGAGGGCACATGTGTGGCTGGGCTACCTCAGCACTGCTGGTGAAGCAAGGAGATCCTTACAGGGCCCTTCAGCTCACCAGAAAAAAAAAAAAAAAAAAAAAAAAAAAAAAATGTTGAAAGCTGCTGCTGCATGGTGACTTCTACTAGGCCTCAGCTCCATGGCAGTTTTCTCTTATTCTGTGAAAAAATGGGAGGGAATACTATTAGCAGACTTTGGTAGGGTGCCATGGCCTCAATGTGCTGTGCTACCACTGCATTGATGCGAGGAAGCAGAATTGTGTCAAACTGCAAAAGACAACATGAAATAAATGTTTTTCAATTAGCTTATGCCTCCTCTGTTTCCTCTCTCTTCTCTTCCAGGTTCCCTTTTGTTTGCCTCCTATGAAGACAGATGTAATTATAGCTTTTACTGCACTCTGAGGAGATAGGAGCTTTCCCAGACAATAAAAAATGAGTTGGGAAAGTTTGTACCTTGAGTTCCTGTGATGGCAGCAGGATGAGTCAGGCAACGCAACTACAGACTAATGAAGGTGAGCAGGTTGTTTTATGAGCCCATTTCAGAGCCAGCCTCCTGATGATTTTCACACCGTCTTGTGCTTCCCACTGAAGTCTCCTGGGTTTGACCATCAGCAGATCGCAGCATCATCCCACCTGCGAGGTGCATGTGCTTTTTGGAGGGAGGCCGGTTTCACCCACTGCCTGGAGTTCAATTGCTTTTGGAGTCCAGCAGTGTAGGGGTTGCTGTGGATGAAGCCTGTATTTGCCCCTGCAGCAGTCAATGTTGTCCAAGCAGGCTATGGGGCAGTACAGGCCATGCCAGCCCTATGACAGAGGTGCCTTCATCATGGCCGCCCTCAGAGATGTTCAGAGACAGACATGGCTGCTGCCGTAGCACCATGTGGACAGAAGTCACCCATGCTGAAGCTACTGTACCCATAGATCACTCTGCACATGTGGCTTCCCCTTTGCTACACAAGGAGCATTTCTGACCACCACAAATTGCCTGCCTCACTGAGACTTCGTAGCTGGTAAAACCAGTGTCCCATACTTTGTTTCCTTATGTTGAGCAGGAAAAGCTGCTGCTTCTGGCTTCACACTGGTCTGTGCAAACACACAAGCAGGATCCTGAGCTTGGCATCTGTGTTTAGATATTCTGAGCAGCTCCCAGCCCCCACTGCAGGTAACGCTGTCCCTCCGGCAAGGTTTCTGTGCTCCTGGTGTTACACGTACCAGGATAAAACCAACCCGCACCTCAGGTGTGGGATCTGCACCTCAGGTCAAAGCACATGAGAAGTAATTGGGAATCGTCTCTCTTTGCTACAATGGTTTTCTAATGTGTTGTAATTAAAATGAGATAGCAATGCAGGAAACCACCTGTGCTGTGACCACAAAGGAGAAAATACAAATGATCTTTTCCTCTATTAAAATACCATGAACTTTAAGTACCTCCGTGGAGCTTGCTGCAGGCTGCAAGGGCCTCCCCAAAACCTCTATGTGTTTGACATAGACTGCTTTCATCTCTTCATCCATTCCCAAATCCACATTGAAGCAAGTGATCTCTAGGAGACTCTTATTTAGCAAAGGGTCATAGGGTAATCAGCCACTGTTAATGATATTACTCGTTAAGACAGTGGAGCCTGATGCCCACACTCAACTGATTACTGACAGTGTTCCTAGAATCTGGATGTTACATCATCATCATCATCCTGTTACTTAGCAAACTGTAACTTAGCTTTCTCGAAATCCTGTAATTCTCCGGCTCACCCCTGGGACTGAAGGCTGTGCCTGCCAATCCTATTTCATTCACTCACATACAAGCACTCAGGTGTGAGAGAAGTAGCAGGTTAGGAAATTGCTCCCGAACTTTTGCACTGGATGAGGTGCAGCTGGAATAAATCACAGACCCATGTGAGCTGAGGGATGAGTGATGGATGGGAAATCAACAAAGTTTGTAAAGGACTCTCTATCTTAATGACTTCTGACTGAATAAAGACATGATGGAATGTGGCAAAGTCAGCAACGGGATGTGTTTTATTCACCTTTCCAATCTTCATGAGCTGCTGAATGGTGCATGACCAGTAAGCCCTACCAATTACTTCTCAGGCTCAGCTCAGAACCAGTCCGTAGCAGTTCTAATGATGGCTCTGTGCACACAACAGGCAGATAGAAGTTTCTCTCCACAGTACAAAGAGCCTCTAAATTCCATTCCTGGAAAATATTTCTGGGCTAGTTATGGGAATTGGACTGCATGTGGCAAGCTTTGTTCTCCGGGCCAGAGTCCAGGGACATCATGACTTCAGTCACCTCCCGTCTTCTTCTGGCAAGAGTTGGATACATGCATATAAAAAATGGATTGAGGTGAGCCACACTCCTCAAGGTCTCCTAATCAACATCTGAATGTACTGTGAGATTATTTTTATTATTTTTTATTTTAGAATTCTTGCACCTGCAACAATGCATATACTAACTTCTTTATCAAAGTACAGGAGCTTGTGTGAACAGAACGAACAAATGCTTTACTTAAACTAGCTCATAAGGTTGTAGAGGAACTGTCTACTATTTCAGCAGGTTTATTTTGGTCTCATTTGAATAGATTAAGGTTTGATATAAGTGATCCTTGAACAGAGCAAGCACATGTGTAGTTCACACTCTGAGTCAGTATGTACCTGACCTGGCAGTGAAGCATCTTTTCCTTGACACAGCAGCAGAGTTTTGGGGGGACCTTTGGATTTTGTCTCAAATAGAAAACTCATTGCAATATGTTGGACCTTTTATTAAACAAAAGAAATGAAAATACAGACAGATAAAGAAAATAGCATAGAGCAGATGCACTTGGAATTGATGTAAGCCTTTGGGAGGGGCTCAAAACACCTGAGAGCAAACCACCTTTGTAGTTCTACAAATATTTATCCATTTGTGGATGTGCCAAGTGGCCCACCTTTCAAGGGCACTCCTTGTCCCTCAGCAGAAACAAGAGATCTGTTTCTCTTTAATGACAGGAATATAGTTGTTTAGCACAATATTTACTGTACCTTGACAGGACTGACCATGGCTTTCCTATCTTTTGGCCTCTTCCAGTGTTCCTCTTTGGACTATGGCCTAGCAAGCAAGTTACTACAAAGAAGGTTTCTTTAATTTGTACTATGAAAATGACAAATATGGTCAGACGAAAACTGATTTATAAAGGGTAAGTAGGCTTATATAAGTAGATAAATAGATAATCTCTTTGATTGTACCTTAATTTAGCTAATGGCACCATATGAATATGCCTATGGCCCTGGTAAAAACAGTCAAAATTAGTAAATTTTCACAATCTAGGCCTGATGTAAACTTTCAGGCAGTTATCATGCAGGAAGCTAGTGTGCCTTTCTAGTATAGAAGTTTCATCACATTAGCTAAGCTAAAGCTTTTTAAAATAAAAATTGCATTAAGTATATTTTCCCATACCTCCCAACGTCTATACCCTAAAAGGAACCCTCATATCTCTTCCACAGCTGAATAATTACAGTCCTTTGAAGAGAAAATTCCTAAAGTTCAGGAGATGCCTTGAAATGGTCATATCTATTCAGTTCTGGCACTAATCAGCTGCACTTGTGAAATAACAAATGAACAATATAAACAAAATGTACAGCCTGATATTTTGAATACTCTTGACTGTGGTCAAGAGGCTGTAAGTGGGAATAATAAAAAAATAGAATAAAACAAACAATTCAAATGACCTACCCATTTTTCTCAAGGGGGGTTTATTTGCCTTTGTATAAACTAAACACCTGTTAGACATCTGACAGATCTTCTGCAGGGGGCTTGTTTTGTGATTTTTTTAGAATGAGCTTTGTGATCTAATAAGTACTTTCCAATTTGAAGTTTACAGAATCATAATGATAGTGCTTGATTTTGATTCCTTTGAAGTTCAGAAGAAGCTGAAGAGCTCTGTAATCAACTTTGGCACAAGCAGGAACACTATGTTCTCAGCATAGTAAGGCTTCTTGAGCCAAAATATCTGTTCTAACTTATTTTTTAACTCATATACCAATTTTTTCACCTTTTATGCAGATTATATTTAGCTCCCAATGATCCTACAGGAATAAAGGGTGGTATTAAAGATCAGATTTTTTTAAAATAAAAACCAAATATGATGAGTTTCTACATACAGCATACTTTCCATGTGTTAACTCTTGATGTTTAGACATTATATTACCAGTCTGCTATAGGATGAAGAGGCCTTAGAGATTGCGAGGATATGACAGGGTATGACAGAAACAACTTTTCTTCAGAAGGTCCCATGTTCCAACTTTCACTGAAGCTCAAAAAAACCCCCATAGTCTTCAGCATTAGTGTGGAACATGTGCACTTACTATATTGCTACCCTTCATTTCACAAGAATTACTTTGCTTTTTACTCTCAGTCTTGGCTTTAGGAATTGTATTCTTTAAATGGTAAAAAGGATGACTTTTCCATGACTAAGCAAATAAGAGTTTCTCCTGATACTGTTCACATTTTTAGAAAAGTGTTTCTACTTTAGAAAAGGTGAAATACCTTCATTTTCTATTTTGTACAAGCAATATTTGTCTTTACATAGATTATAAAATAAAAAAGAGAGAGAAAATAGAGAATAAATAGATATCACTAAGACACTAGGAACAAAAGTGTTCGGAGAAATTGCCAAGGGCAGTAAGAACAATCAAGGGTCACATTTTCTTCCAGAAGGTAATCAGTCCTAATGGTCATTCTCAGTCATGACAATGTCCTTTCTATTTACCAAAATGCAGTGATTCTGCTATCAAAGTGACACCAAAATGTTCAGAACCTGTGAGACCTTGTCTCATATGTACTTTAAAAATATTTAGGAAAAGCCAGCAACTGCCCTCCCATGGACCTGGAGCTGTAAGTTACTCTTGTCAATAAATCTTGTTGCTTTTAATTCTTTTGGTTTCTCTTGGAAGCAAATATTTACCAGCTTCCAGTTTGTACAGCCTTCTAAAGGTCACAGGTGCTTCAAGGGGAGCCGAAGTATTTCACAGTGAACTAATCACGTTGGCTTCCCGTGAAAACCAGTACTGCCATAAAAGTCACCATCACTATGGGACTTACGTGTGAGGATGGAAGATCAAAGTTCTCCTCTTGGCCCATTTAAGCATGTTATTTTTAAAAGCTTATGTGTTCAGTGATGGAAATACCATCCTCATTCTGCCTACTTTTTTCGATGAGGGTGATATGTTGGATGCTAATGCTCTGCTAGGAAGTTAGAATTACTTTCTCGTATAACAAATCTGAATGTAGCGGGGAGAAAAGGATTTGGTGAGAATGACCTAGAATGGCTCCATGTTTACTCACTTAACTGTCCACCATGGATACATGGGTGCAGTTGGCCCCTTGGTTATTGGTTACTTCCTGTAACAGAGAAAACCAGATATTTCAGCAGAAGTCTACTAGTCTAGGAACTAGTCTGAGTTCTTCCCAAGGCAATTTCTTCTGCCTCTTAAAGAGGAATTGTTTGCTACCAGAGGCCAAGATATCTGAGCTACTTGCCTGTGAAAAAAGTAAACTGATTTCTGAACTAAACCCTCTGCCTGGTTCAGTGATTTCTTACAACAGTTCTTTTTCTTGTGACCAGTATCATATAGCTCCTGCTTGAGTTCAACAAAACTAGCTGGAATTTACCTGAAAGCTGATAATTTTGATATCTGGCCTAGAGGAATCACAAGGCACCAAGGACTTTAAGAACCCTTTACCCCCGTTATTAACATGTATAATATAAAGCTTTCTTTCTCATCCCTAACACAGAAATTTATAGCATTGACACAATTTTCTTCTTTTCATTGCTCTCCCCATGGCTCTACTTTCCTGCACAGGTATCATATGTGGTATCACACACATGTTACATTTATACAGACCAATGCCATCTTTAAAATAGGCATGAGGAAACCCTTTCTAATCATAAGGATATCGGGATGCTAGACTGGATGCCTAGGGAGATGTAAGGTTACCATCATGGGAGGATTTTTAAAATATTCTGTGAAATATACAAATCTGCCTGGAATTAGGCAAGAATCATTGCTTTGACTTGGAGGTAAAGGGATGGATTAGGTGGTCTTTTGAGACTCTTGAGGACTATGTTCTAGGATTTTCTGCTTATGGTAGGTTTGAATTACAAAGACCACTGAACTACAAGTAGTCTTGGTCTTATCAAAATTTGGTGATTTACACACAGGATTTTCTAAACAGAGATGCTTTACTGAGAAACAAGATCTTTGGGTAGGAAAAAGCTTTGGATGCAGGCTTGTAAGTAATGCTTTTGCATTACATCATGTTTGCTCCATTTGGAAAAACTAGTTAGCAGGTCAATAATCTGAAAACATACAGAAATGTGCAATTGGCTGTCTGAAAGCACTTTCTCTTTTCATGGGAAGAGTCATCATTGCCCAACACCACTGCTGTTTAAACCTGCTCCTTGGGGACATCACAACATCAGTTCTCCTTCTGAGATGAGGCTTGAATAATGCATTTTTGGTGACTGACTGGAGCAGTATAAAAATGAATTCTACCATGGCTGAAGTTAGATTTTGTTTTGTTTTGTTTTTGTTTTGTTTTTGTTTTTTTTTGTGGCTGCCTCACATAAAGAAAAACAATGTGGGTATTTTTCTATGTTAGTGTAAATTTTAAGAATAGAAATGTTCTTGCTCTGGATTTCAGGAAGTTGCATTTTTGGATGTCTATTTTTTTTTCTGTGAAGGAGTAAGGTCTGCAAAATATCAGTGAGTCAAAAAATAAGCAAGAATGGGCAGATTCTCTTGTCTGGTTGATCTGGTTCTGAGCCAAATCAGTATCTGTGCAAGGAAGAGACTCTTTATGGTCTTGGAAGTTGCTCTTGGTAAATATTTGCCATGCAATGCAACATAAGCTTGTGTATTCAGAAGAACTGAAAAAACAATAAGTCAAACTGCAGATAAACAATATTTCTGCACTGACACAGAAGTATCTTTCCTGAAATGTCAGTGTCATCCCGAAATGTGAAGTATTTCCTCAGCTTGCTGCTTTCCTTATTTCTGAAGCAGGGCAGAATGATTTTGCAGTGGAAAATGTTGTCAAGCTAAAGAAAACTGAAGTGTCTGTGAGCTCTGAGAGGTATTGGGGAGGATTACAAATCCCAGGTACCTGGACTGCTTGACCACTGGTGGCAGGAGCGCACTGCAGCGCAAGCCAGGCAGGAGGACCTGAGCTCCGTCTGGAAAGGAGCAACCATGGAAGAGGCAGGACTGGCAAATCTTGGTGCCCATTGGAGGGAAAAGTGAAAGAGTGCTAATGCAGTAAAGCACTGTCTGACCCAGAAAATCCAGCAATGACATTGACATAACCTAAGAACTGCAGTAAGTATACAGAAGTCTTCCTCAGAAATTCAAACGTAGGAAAACAACCAAATGACAGGCAATGTCCACTTCATTTCTAGGTGCCCTTTGACCATGCTGTCATGGGGACTGCCAGATCTCGCTGTACTGATCTAAAGCACCTCTAAGTAGAGCCATTAGTTTTAGCTGCATCTTGTCCTGGGGCTGAGCTGTCGCAACAGGCAGTAGTTGGTGCCAGCCCGAGACACTCACATTATTCAATGCTGCTTAGTGAGAGTTTGGGTGCTGCATGGAGCAGCCCTTCACCAGGGGCTGAGCTGAATGTGCTCCCTGAGCTCCCAAGCATCCCTTGCTCTGACCTTGTCCTCCTGTGACCCCAGCGGCACGGGGCTTGGGGGCCTGCAGTGCCACTTACATTTCTGAATCAGCCTCTTTCTGAAGCTCTTGCAGGACCTATGCTCTGCTGCAAGTGAGGTCTGGTAATCCATGTGCTTTATAGATGAAATATTACTTCAGGGACTGAGGTCTGTCCTGCTAGAGGGTGAATGGTGCTGTTAGTCGTTGTTCCTCCTTAATGATATCCTTTGTAGCATATATTCTTCCAAGTGACTCTCAAAGGCTGCAGGCAGAAATGACTGCTGGCACAAATCAGCGTAGCCCCAGTGACTGGTGGTGCAATGCCACCCTGCCCCAGAAGAGGATCTGGCCCCTCAGTTTTGCGTCAGCCACGAGACAGTAACGCTCATGGCTTTCACTCGCCTTGCTGGACAAATGGTGTGGGCTGAGCATGCTGCTTTCTTCTCAAGCGCTAGACAAGAGCACAGAAGCCCCATTTATGTCACAATGACAATACGAATTTGATGCTGACTGATATTTTTTTCAGCCGTGTGGTACCAAGTGCCTGGTGTCGTCTTCCTGACCTACACAAATCTCTCTCCCTCACACTATTGCACTTGATAGCTGTCCTGCAAATACTTGAGTGGTCAGCGGCATTTTACAGAAGAAACAGTCAAAGCAGGGAATTAAGATACATCCTCATTTGGACACATTAGTGCCTGAGTCACTGGGATGTCATTCAGGCGTGAGGACAGCCTGTGAAGGCTTTCAGATCACATGTGTGCATGACATTTAGAAATGGTGGGTGACCTCATGAGAGATTATCTAAGAGATCTAGACTGGCCATAGAAAGTAGCATTGGAGGCTTTCGTTTATCCTCACTAACCTTCAGTAATAAAAAAAGCCCGATGAGCGCATGGATGTGCACATAGAAAGCATGCGAGAAACGCTGAGAACACAGCGAAAGCTAGAGGGCTGGTAAACCATACCCTGGCTCCAATGACACATGCCCACCACAGAAAAAGAGAGAGGAGGAAGGAGCTGTGTAGCGGGTTGTTCTTATCTGACTTCTTTTGTGCATTTGTAACTTGACTGTGTAGCAGAAAGGTTAGGAGTTTGTGCCCCTTTGCTGTTTTCTGCAGCAATACATGAGCTTGGATATTATCTTTACCTTTCTAAATCTAGATACATCCACTAGGCCAGGGCCAACCTTGAGAAAAGCTCTGAGGGCAACCAAGCCAAGCTGAGAAAGGAGCTGTGATTATTCACTCTCTCCAACTTCTTCCATCACTGTATCTGTATCCCCAAATCAGCACCTCATTAAATACAAGGCAGTGTCAGAGGAGAGCGCATAGCAGGAGAGTTTTCTTGGGGTTAGTAACAGCAATGATGCAGAGGGCCCTGAGATGTCGTCCTTTAAGCATCCATTTGTCTCCTATCAGTCTGACATATACCTCCTTCCAGACTGCCTAACCCTGCTGTGATTGCAGTCCCTGTTGAGATACTTATTAGAAAATGTGGGCAGGAGCGTGGGAGAATCAGTACGGCAGCAGGGATCTTTGTAGTCTTGAAATTGCTAATCTTCCCTGAGTTACTTGCCAAAGCAGAAGCCTACCCCCGAAGTCCTCTTCTGCATCTTATACCTGTTGTCTCCATATTCACCTCTATGAATCCATCCTTTTCTGTGTGTTCTCCCAACACCCATAGAGTCTGTCTGGTCATATGAACCTTCCTTGTGTGCAACCAGGCATCTGCTTATCCCCTGTGTCCAAGCTTGCCCCACTTGGCCAAGAGCTATGTGCTAAAAAGGACATAAAATATTGTGTGCAGTGTCATTCTAATGCCCAATTCAACTGCATGCTGTTTTAGCTTGCATTAGAAAAGATACGAAAGAGATGTGTTAGATCAAATTGGAGCCTGCAAATGATCAGCTAGGAAAATTAGATCAAGAGTCACTGTAGAGGAAGAATAATCACAGTAAAAATTATTGCTCTATCTGTAGCAAACATTTACCGCAGTATATATGTTTATACATCTTTAGATAAACATGCAGCGTTCCAGCTCTTCCTCCTCAGCTGATGTGCCCAGACAGGTGCAGGGACTGCACAGAAACACACCTGCCCCCATGCTCAAATACAGCCACTGAGGACCGCAAACACTTCGGAGGAAGCCCTCCTTCAGAAACTACCTTTCCTTGGGAAGAAGAGAGCACCCCTCAAACTGCTTTTCTGCCTTTGTTTCCTCCTCAGTAAAGATAAAGCTGAATGAAGAGGCTCACATTGTGTTTTACATTGCTGGCAGCTATGCTGTGAGGTCATGTAAATTAGATTCCTCCGATACCATTAAAGGATTGACTTGATGCTTTTAGATACTTGTTTGGGTCTTTAAAAAAAAGTATCAGGTTTTTGTTTTAATTTGCCATTAAATCAATTTCCAGTTTCACTAAAAATTCAGCAAAGGGTTAGGCCACCTTCCACATCTAGAGAAAATTCAATTCAATCAATTAATTACAAGACACGATTTACCAACCACCCATGCATATGAAACCCACCATTCATATTCAGGTTGTCACTTTACTACTGCACAGCTGCGTGTCAGAGCTGCAGTTGTCACAAGTCTTCTGTAGGACAGCTTTGAAAACATTCACTTCAGAGTTGCTGCTAAGTGACATAGTGGGAGGTGAGTGTAACATTTGAACAGACCTGTTTATTTTCTAAATGGTTTTAAACTAGGATCAAAGACATAGAAAAAATGCAATTTTATCTAGTTCAACTGATCTTACATCCTGCCTTAATTATTGTGTCCCTAGAGAATTGTTTTTATTTAGGTAAGTAATGCAAAGTACATTTTGGGGATGCAAAATTGGCATTAGTGGGAGTTTTGCACATAATTATTCATGCACTAGGCAGCTCATATACAAAAAATGGATGTTTTTTGCAAAGCACATTGGTTAATTTGCTTCACTGCTGAAGCCAAAACTGAGTTTCATGTGAAATGTGCACAGGGGAAAGAAGGATGTACTCACAAAGACAGAAGAAAACAATTTCAGCATTTTGGCTTTAAAGCTATTACTAAGAAAAATAAAACTACTTTCCTTGGACGGCCTTCTCAAATTCAGTGTATCTTTCAATAATATGCCATTTTTTATAAAACAAGATGCCCAATGCAGATAGCTGTTATTACATATTACCATAAAAGGTTTATTGACAGTATACAGCAACAAATAAATAAAATGGCTATCATCATGGATTGCACTGAGCACAGCCCTGGTAAGATAACACTGGACTCAGTGAACTGGATCTTGAAGCATTGATTTGTGCGTGCAGCTATACGTGGGCTGTCAGTGCTCCCGATTTTGGCTGAGTTTGCCAACCAGCTGCGAGAATATCTCCTCAACACTTAGGAGATTTATGTACTTTGTCCATGTGTTGTCTTTAATCCTTCACCAATTAGCACTTCTTGGGAGGCAGCTCCCCTTCAGATGCTGTGGAGAGAATAGGGCAACGGAATCTTCCTTGGGCTCCTAAAAATAACAGTTCACACCACCAGAGAAAATGTAAAACTATCTGCCTAGGTCTAGAATTCAAGTTGCAAAAAGCTAAACTTGCTGTGTCTTAAGGAAAGCAGCATAGCTTGTCTTAATAATGCAAAAACTTTATAATCTTTTAGTTGAAACTGAATAAACTAAAATTGTTTCTTGAAATATACTTAAAGCTACCCATATTTTTCAGGTAACAGAAATTATTTTGTCTACTCCTGAAGTTAAATGTGTTTGGAATTTCTATGCAGAAGAGCAGAGTATGTTTTTGTTCAGCAGGTGATGGTAAATAGTCTCTTCCATGATATACTAGGACCTTGGCATCTCATTAGACCAAATCTTTTGCTGTGGAAACAGTGCAGTATCTACTATTATTCTTCTAAGAGAAGATGTCTCCACCGTGTTGTTCAGTAGTTTCTTAGTAAAATACATTTGGTCAAAATAAACAAGTACTTCTTTCAGAAAAGGCAAAAAAAAATAAGGTATAAATCTGTGTGGAAAGTCAACCACAGAAGCTCTTGCTCCATCTTACAAATGTTGAGCTTAGTGACTTCAGTGCAATATTGTCCTTTCAGTAAGTGTCACTCCAGCACTACCCAGAGAACAGTAGAGATGATATTGAAATCCAGTTATTTTGCTTTATTTGTGGGTTCCTCAATAAGCAAGCTGGGGCTTGAGGATTAGAGGAGAGTTTAATTTCTCCACGGTTCAAAAAAATGAACTGCTCATTTTGCTCCAACCATAGCTTCAGTGTCTAGGAATGCTCATGTGTCAGTGTGGTAATGAGGTGTGAACATGCAGTTAGTAAGCAGGGCTCGTACCCTCATTGCAGCCATCATGTATTAAAAGACCTTGGTCTTGCCTTAAATTGGTACCAAATGCAAAAACGTTGGCTTGTGGCCAACATTTGCTATGCCAGAAGTAGCGGACTGGAGAATTAAGGGACATCTTTCACTCATCTGTGTATACTCTGCAGTCAGGTCCTTTCATAAGATTTTGATGAAAGGTAACATCACCAGCATATGCTGGTTCAGAAAAGTTTCTAACCGTTTGCTAGCTAAGACAAACAGATCCTTTACAAGCTCCTTTTCACAGCACTCATTGACTGTATGTTTTATTAAAGATTCCTCGTAGTACTAAGATGTAACTCAGAGTTTCCACTGGTCCTCATGACGTTGTCAATCTCAAGATGAATTAAAATCAAATATATTTTGAAATTTCAGATAAAATAAAATAAAATAAAATAAAATAAAATAAAATAAAATAAAATAAAATAAAATAAAATAAAATAAAAATATATACAACATTTTTCCTTGAGTTTAGAAAGTCTTTATTTTTTTTTTACTAGCTCTGTAGTTTTTATGGGCTGAGAGGTCATCTTTCTGCAAAACAAACAAGTGTAAAACAGGATATATTCCCTTCCTTAGTTGAACGGGATTTCGCTCATTGTGATTTTTAAGCACGTCTGATGTAGGCTTAACCTCGGAATAACAGAGGCAGGGATATCTCCCACTCATAACTATGTGCTGTATTTGAAGAACATTGGGAAGTAAACAGCATCTGCTTACTGAAGGACAATATAAGCTTTGCTGTGAGAAAAAAAAAATCAGAGCTCAGTGAGCTGGGAGGTCTGATGTCCAAGTTTCCATAGAAAAGGTTTTCACATTGATCTCAGCTCCCCATGTTCCCAGGAATTTTGACCAGGGAAATTTCCTAACAGTGGAGGCTAGAGGAAATAAGTGGTTTTAGCTTTCCACACCTCTCTCTAGAGAACTTTTTAAAACTCAATAAAGGATAAGAAAATCTGAGTCTCTGAGTCCTTTCACCTTCAGCATGCTTTTAGCTCAAAGGACTGTGTTTGTTCCTCTTTTTATCACCTCCATATAGCAGGAACAAAACAGTCCGATATTGGTAACTGATAATGCAGTAGGAGGGAGAATTGTTCATTTTTGAATCAATAGACACGTAAATCTTATCGGCACGTAAATGAAAGCTGCTTCTGATGCATTCTGCCTGTCGACACTCTCATTTCAGCTTGTCTTTTGGGGCTGTTCACCTCCACGGGATGTGTTAAGAGGAAAAAGCTTTAGGCATTTAAGAATGGAACAGGAGAGAAAGCGATGTTGATATAGCACCCTGAAAGCAGTAGCAAGTAATAATCCTTTCTAATTTCCTGCCCAAAGCCATGCAAATACATGTAATAAAATAAAATAATATTGCCAACTCGCTTTTGCACCGTGTCATGTAGCATGCAACAACTAAATGGATGTCATTGTTAGTAATATTCAACTTGAAATCTGTTTTCTAACCAGAATAATTATCTTTATTTTAATTGAGTAAACAAGAGCAAGGCAGAGTTTCAAAGCATGTAGAATAGTTTCAATCAATGGTAGAGGAATATTATTACAAAACAGTTCCTCTTATTCTTTCACAGTAAATGACACAAGTGAGACCAAGGAAACATAGTGTATTAAATTTCTCTAACAATAAGTTCTCGTTTCCAAAAATAGAATATGCATTGAACAGTCTTCATTTATGTACAGTCCATATAAAACAAATGTCAGGGTTTGTTCATTATATGTAAGAGTTAGTATGATCATACATGATTTGTGTTCAGCATCAATATAACAACGTATCTTTTTATTTGTGTTTTTCCTTCAAACCATATTCAAGAGTACATTTCATCAAGCCTGGCTGACCTGTTTATCTGAATAGAGCTTGTGGGTTTTCGATCACGCAACTCACATTTCTATTTTCACTATACAAAGCAAAAGGGATGCATAAATACCAGAACATCAGTGTATTTCAGATTCTCAAGAAAAAAAAGGAATATTTTGGCTCTACAATGAAAGAAGTATTCATCTAAATTTACCATAAAGACCAACCCCTTAAATATTTTCACTTCCTTTAGTTTACATGATTCCAAGCCTGTCCTATAACCAGAAAAACATAACAGGAAATTAGACATTATATTCTTCACTGAATCTGCACTTAATGAAATCATTTAAAAATACTTTTGTCTCTGTTTTTTGTGTTTTTTTTCCAAAAAGAAGAAAACCAAATTAATTGCAAGTACTAATTTTTTGAAAAAGTATTTCACTTTTGTTCTAACTTCCAATTTCTGCCTCAAATTTTGTAGATCAAAATCATTCCTGAATATATATACATTCACTGCTTGTTGTTTTGTGCTTTGTATCATGTTATTTCTTCAGTACTTTTGTATGTTAAGCAAAATGGACAAAAAAGTGTTGATATAACTGTAGATGCTTGTTATGGGGTACTGCAGATTTAGGAAGTTCATATTCTTCGTACAAACATATAAAACATTTGAAACAATCTCCATTCATTGGAACATGTTCAGTTTCTCTCGCTAGACCTGCGTGACAAACAAAAGACCAAAAATTAATCATTCACCTCTTTACTTACAGATATTTTGAGAGAAAATATAAAAGCAGCTATAAGTTGTGAGGGGGAGTATATTCCTCATGCCTGCAATTTTGCTTTCACCCAGTGTACTGGTTTACACCGGAGCATGAAGAGTAACGAGTGGGTGTGAAACACATCTTTTTGGTTCCCTTGCTTTTGCCACCCACTCTCCAAATCTCTGTCTGCCAAAACTTCACTGCTCTTCCAGATGCTGAATGATTCCAGGGATGATTCCAGGTTCACCCTCAGCACGCACGTGCTGGCTGCGAGCCATGGGACTCCCCCGTGCCCCGGAGCCCAGCAGCGGGTGACAAACCCCACGGTAAGGTGAAGTGCCACAGCCACTGTGTGGGTAGCACAGATGCATTGCTTACATAAAAATCAAACAGGTGTTTGCCTCTATCACTGCTAGATATAACGTGTAGGTTTTCAGTTGCATTGATAATCCCCTTGCTTGTGCATCTGGTTTGCTTTCTCCGCTCTGCCTGCTAGACCCTGTCCTGGGAGCTGGATAGGGTTCAGAAGCCTCTGTCTGCCTCTTTTCCCAAATAGTCTGATTTTTTTTTCCAGTTGCTCTTCTTATGGAAAGGGATCTGCCAATGTATCTATTTTTTGCCACATCTTCACTCCTCCTCTATGTCTGCTTTAATTTTTGTGACTGACCAGCACTGACTACAGTACTCTACAACATGGTATGATAATAATTTCTGTCCTACCTGTATATATCCTCTCAGTATTTTTTTATATATTTATATAATGTGTGAGGAGAGGGTTGGGAGTGGGATTTTTAACTGATGTTTGGGGCAATGAAAAGCAATTTCCACTGACCTGTCCATGGAGACTTCCAGGTCTGTGTTTTTTTTTTTTTTTTTGGGGGGGGGGGGGGGGGGGGGTCTATACAGGTGATCTGAAACTACCTTAGGGTCTATTTCTGTTCCTTTTGAAACTAATAGAAGCTTTGCTGTTAATATTTGTGGTTCCTGTCAGGCCAATCATGTGGAAAACAGGTTTTGAAAGACATTAACTTTCTCAAGATATACATTTGGTTAAGACACAAATATTTGGGGAAGAAATAATATCTTTATTTTTGTAAATTTTTGGTAAACTTTACTCAAAAACTTTTTTACTCAAAACCATTTTAAAAGCGCTCAGAAAGTAAAATAAAACAGAATGACAAAAATGACAACCTTCTATTTTTCACAATATGTTACATAAATGGAGTTTTTGCCTACTGAACATGTGGAGGCTGTACATGTTTGAACAAATATTGAAGGGGAATTCAAAGGATTAGAATTGCTTAGCTTTGAGAAGAAACATTTCACTGGAGACAAAAAAGTGTTGTTCAGAAAAGCCCTGCGTGGTTTGTACTCACTCCTCAAAAATGTTGGAGACATCAGAGTAAAGAACTCAAAGCTTAATGAACTTATCTTAAAAAAAATGAGAGATGGCATTGTCCAGATAAAAGAGGTCATAAAACCACATTTCATGGCACTAACACACTCTCTGACCTTTGGGAGTCAAACAACGTAATTATCCCTCAATCTGACTCAGTAAAGTAATCTGCCATTTCATTTCAGCGGAAATTTCCTTCAAGCCAGGTAATTTCATGTACTTCTCTTTCTGATCTCAAAAACAAAGTCAAACTTTGAAGCGCTGTTTGACGGCTCCCCGGGATACGCTCGCACGTGTAATTCTGTCCTATGTAATTACCGCCTGCCCACGCACGCGCTCCTTGTGTTTCAGCTGAGTATTCTCCTTCCCTTTCAAGCTGCTCTGTGACTGTTCCTGAATATCACAAGGTGACTGCTTTACAGCGGTGGGTGGATAAAACATTGCTTGCTATGATTAAACTCTAATGCTCAAGTCTTGGATCAGAATAGCGAGTGTGTATTTAGCACTGGTACGCAGAGTGCAGCAGGCACCCGTAAGCGTAATTGGTCCTTGGTGCCACAAATGTTTCCTGATCCTTCCACTGCAAGAGGCCAATATCAAATTCTTTCTCTGAATACAGTGTGGGCAGGTTATCGAGTGAACGACAGCTGTAACCTCTTTTATAGGATGTGAGATTTTTTAATACCATTTTGGCAGATTTGTCCCTACTTCTAGGTGAACTTCTCATAGAGTTTACAAACTAAAATTACAGGGTTGCTCATTGGATTGCTGTGTTGCTAATCACCTAAATAATCTATCTAGTTCAATTCTTTTTAGCCACATGTTCAGTTTCTTGAACTATCCTTCTGTTCTTCTCCAGTTTGGAATGATCTAGTTTCCTTATAGATCCCTGATCTTAACCATTCAGCTCCCACTGAAATCCTTATTAATATCACTTCAAATTTTTAAGAGCTCAGAGTTTAAATTCTCCATCTGCTGGCATATTCCATCCAGTTGAGCAAGCACCTCTCTTCCCCCTGCCATGGACTCTCACTAGGCTATGGGATCCACTAAAAAGCCAGCTGTCCCCAGTCCTCCCAATCACACGAACACGTAGCTCTAGTCAAAGGAAACCCAGTCATCTAGGCCATGAACCTGGAAGACCATATGATCAACAGGAGGAACAGAACCTAGAAGACTATATGATCAACAGGAGGAACAAACAAGTGCTCAAGACCTCACCACTTGCAGTCCAATCGCAGGAGCAACCAAGATGTCTACAAGCCTTGCCGCAGACTTCAGGAGCTGTGGAAAATCAAACCCGCTGTTCTTACATTTTGGACAAAGCACACTGCTTGCGAGCAGTGCCGTTTTAAAACCTGCTAATAGCATTATCCTGCTCTGAGGTGTACTACCACCTCTCTGGTTGCTTATAATTGCTACCTAAACTCCCTTCACTGCCAGTGGACCTGCTATTATCTCCCCATGATATTTCAATCCACTCAGACCCCCCTCCATCCAGCTCTGGTTCTTGCTCCTCCGCCTCCCGAAGGTGTGTTATTTTTAGAACTCAAACTCCTCCAGTGATCAATGGGAGTCCTTAAACTCAAAAATAGGATACTTAGGCTACATTAATAATTCTCACACCCATGCTCCCTGGTTAGTCTTTCAGCAGCTGCTGCAGCCTCTTTACCAGCACCTCTCTTGCCACTCCGGGCAACCTTCTTCTACTGCACAACTACTGCCATGTATAGAAAACATAAAGAGTACATAAAGAGCACTTAAAGGGAAGTACAAGCCTAAATGTGATCCTGATTAAGAGTGAATTTAAGCACACGCTTAAGCGCTTCTTTGATTTGCTGAATTACTCTTGTTTTGAGTTCTCAAGACTTTATTCCCACTTTGAGAATCTCTGAAGTTCTGATTATAGTCAAAAGGATATCAGTTTTAGCTTCCATGACAAAAAAAAAAAAAAAAAAAAAAAAAAAACAGGGTCTCTGAGTCTACTAACCATATTCAAAGTTGCAGTCATTTTAATGCAAAAAATCATGGAATTCATGTGCCATTCACTAAAGAAAGAAGTAGAAACACAGACTTAAGTAAAGGAATGAATTACAAAGTCTCTCCTTTTTTTTCTTTTTCCAAAATACAGTTTTCAACACTGCATCTGCCATTTTTTATTCCATCTAAATGTGATCGTCTCTGACTTTCAAACCAGTGAACTGCAAGCAGATGAAAGATTTAGTCTAAAAAAAGCATCAGTAATTCCAAACTGTCTGTATTTTCTGCTCTTCTCTAACACCTTAGCTGACTAAAACAGCTGAAAGAGGAAAGAAAATATGACATTAATCCAGACCTTAGCCTTACCTCCGTATGTGGAAAAAATGACCATGTTCAGTACTAATATTATATTAGAGAGGCTGTGCATGAATCACCTGTGGGCTAAATAAAACCTGTCTTTACTTGAACAGTTTCAAGCTTTATATACTTAACACTAAAATTCTGTTAAAGCAGGGTTTTTGTGTGGAATAGCTTCACAAAAGAGAGAACAGACATATACCATTAGCACTTCATAGAAGATCACTTATTATAGCAAGTGCACAAAGGTTCAGTAAATGCCTCCCACTCCAGAAGCTTCCAAAGGGAGCGACCACATGATGTTTACTCCTCACCGTAAGCCATTTATAGCTCTGTTACTCACCACTATCACAGTCATACAGGCAACATTCAAGAAAAGGCAGCAAGAGGTCTCCTATTTGGGAGAAGATAAGGGGTTATAGTGGTGGTAGAACTAGGCCTTTTCGTTATTGCTTTTGACCAAGCCCTGAAACATAATGTAAACTGTAAAGGCTCCCAGGATTATAATCAACTGAGAGCATACATCACACACACTGGGCATTACACACTGGCAATACGTGTGTCTGGTTGGAGAAAACTTTGCACTGGCTGGAAAATTTCAATAAAAAAGGGCCAATAAAGTCCCTTCAGAAGTGCAAATGAGACATGAAGGTAAAGGCTGCCTATAAAGAAATTAGGACTCTTTTGTTCTCAGAATTTTAAATGACATCTGGGCATTCCTAGCAAATAAATACCCTGGGAATGAAAAGGGTATTCATTTCAGTAAAGTAAGAAGGGGGCAGAGTTCATGAACTTTTAGTGGTCTGGAACAGAATTAGCCTAGAATTGCAAACATGCTATTCTTCCAAAGGAATAATTTTTGAAAAAGGTAATTCCACAGGTATGTCTTCTGTAGGCTATTCTAGGGAGTTGGGAATATGAAATAAAAGGGCTATATCTATGAGCTTCCTAATTCTACCAAGAGTCTTACCATTCCTGAGATGGTAACCTGAGGTGTCAAGGGATCTGCTTTAATTAGTCTCCTGTCATTTCCCTTCAGCGGGCACCACTTGCCAAGATCACCTTCTCCTGTGCAACTTCTTTAATATTTATTATCATATCTGGAGTCATTGTCCACACAGATGGCCAAAGAAGCAAAGGTAGGAAGTCAAATGTGCTCTAGATGAGCATATTACTGCAATAAGACTTAAGGGGGAGGGTTGAGGTTGTAACGGGAAATGCATCTCTCAACTCCCTCCTAATGGTAGTTGGATGATTTAAAAAAAAAAAAAAAAGAATATTTCTTTCTTTATTGCCTTTTTTTTTTTGCAAACTATTTCAACATATTTGTTAATGTCAGGGTAAAAATATCATTTATCATTTATCACAAAAAAAAAGATTGTTTTCCCCCTATTTCTTTTGCTCTTTACCTACAGTGTGTTAAAAATATAGAATAACATATAAATGGGAGAGGATTTGGGTTAAACACACACACAGAGTTTCAAAACAAAAAAGGTCAGAATTTTTCCTTTTGAGAATTTTATCTCAACAACAAAGGATTGGAACATTAATGACATTTTTTTCCCACTGAAATGTGGGAATTATCTTTTTGGTAAGGAACTTTGCATAACTTTACCATAAAAAAATATTTAATGCACTTTATTTTGTTTCTCAAATTAATTTACATTTGTCTTCAGACAGTGTATCATGGGGAACTAAGGACAGTTTTGATCTTTTTCGGCTCTCTAGGACGTGCAGCTCTCTAGGATGAGGCAGCTACCATAGAGTTTTGTGCAAGAGCATGCCTAGTCAAAAGTGACAGGTCTTTTTATTTAGGACAAAGATCATTCCACGTGTTATACTTTTGTCATGATTTCTTGTTACAAGCTTTGACATAAAGTTTAGTCAGCACAGGCACGTGCAAGAGATGGACAGTGTGACACAGTGTCTCTGAAAGGACAGCTATCAGATGGAGGTCTTTCAGATCAATACGTTAGGGCAGCAAATTCACTCCTGCCAAATAAGGAACAAACTTACAACATTTTTGAAGGTCTAAATTGGGCACTTAGCCAAGGGAACACAATTAAGAAGAATGCCGTTGCACTGACCTAATGACCTAATGACTGCCACAGCAGTTTAAGTGGTATAAAAAAAGCCTAGATAATGGCATGTCTCTGAAGCTCTGTGGAGGATTTTTGGCTGAGTGCAGTAGTATATTAAACTGCATGTGGTTGCTAGTTTGTTCTCTTAGTAATTTGGAGATTGCAGCTTCTTGGGCACAGCAGCTGATTTATGCAAGTAGTTTATGAGGAGTTGATAAGCACGAATAAGAGAACACATGAATAAGTTATGTGAATTTTATTTATGGAGGCTTCTGCGTGGATTCGTGCCTGAAGTCAGCTGAAACAGCAGCTTGGCAGTATATCCAGTAGATATTTTAGAATTCTTTAAAGCAAGTGGTCAACTATATACAACTTCTGTAAGCATAGAAGTCTTTCAGTTCCCTGAAGGATCAATATTTGTGATGCTATGATTATGGATACTGGAGTCCTCGTGCAAAAAAATTTTAAAAAAAAATAAATGAAATATCTCCATTTTTTTCCTAAAGATTTATCCTATAATTTTTTTTTCACTTCAAAAACAAAAGTTCTGGTCTTCATTCTGAATTAGAACCATTTTTTCCACAAAAAAAAAAAATCTTACAGAATGTGGATTCTGAATTTTGGTTTTATGAAACAACCTATACTCACTTTGTTTTTCTTGGAGAAATGGAAGTCAGATGCAGATGATCCAAATAGCATTATATGTGATTCCTAACACTCCAAGATGTTGCAAGCATTAGCAGTTTTAAATATAAAATTTTCAGGGAAAAAAAAATCCCATGATAAATGTTTCTACTTTCTGACAAGAACTAATCCAAAAGATCTAGGATTGGCATTGTGTTTCAAACTTTATATTCTCTAGACCATGGGAGTGTGTTCTGCACTTATTTTAGGTCCTCCACCTCTCTATTTGGGGATCTCTTGACTCAGATCAGAAAGCTACATAGAGGAATACACTATGGGGTTGCTAGTTATCACTAGTTAGATGAAGTTGCACTTTATTAAGCAGTTTCTAGCATACGCATTCACAACAGATAGGGCTATTTATATATTTTTTTTGGTTCAGGGATAAGAATCAATAGTCTTCTTAAAATGCTGAAAGCCTACCATAGGCTTTATAATACCAAAGCAGTTTAGAAAGAGACTGAAGTTTTTAAAGCCTGATTATTCACAACTTATTTCAAAATAGTAATACAAAGAAAACGTATGGGCTCTGACATACCCTCTAATGTCAGTATTTCTATTGCTACAGTGATTTTTTTCTGGAACTACCCTTAATGCTCTCTCTGCACAGTTTACATGCCTTAAAACACAGTGGTTGTAGCATATTCAGCTTTTCACTTCAATTTTCTATTTCTTTCATTAACGCTTTCCAAAAGACTTCTGATAATCTAACAAGTTACCTTTATCAATGGGATTTGCACACTCATCTTCAGTCGTTCTGGTAATGTATGAGGTCATTTGTGATTCTTAATGGAAAGCTAAGACTGAGCAATATATAACAAACACTCTGATGGGTGATGAGATGGTCCAATGGCCATTTCTACCTCTGTTAATGTAGACTATGTGTAATGTCTTTGAAAGGGTTGCTTTCTGAAGGGAAGAATATATTTTTGCTCCATGAGGCTTTGCCGGATGCTGTTTATGCAGGTGTGTGCCTACCACTATTGCTTTGTTCTCTGAGTTAAGCTATCCTCATTCATCAAGCCCAACTCTGCTTTTATAAGCACTAGGATACTCAGCGTAGGCATCACTCAAGGCTTAGGACTTGGTCCCCCTTTTAAGGTATCGTCCTGGTTGTTTTATCAAGTCTACCAACATAGTCTTTAATGAAGCCGCATGACTTAAAGAGCTTCAATAGTAAAAAAAAAAGGCTCTGAGGTTAGAAGGGGTTTCCAGGATAGTCCCACTTCATTTTCATTTTCATTCTTTGTAATAGCAACTCAGATGCTCAAGACAAAGTCTAACAGAGACCATAAAACTTAAGAAAATAATATCATAATAAATACATCAATAAGATAGCAAGGGCCTAAGACCTGATCCTGCAAAGTGCATATTGCCAACTTAGAAGTTATCCTCCAATTATAACCCAAACCCCTTAACAACTTTCAAGTACATGGTAAAAAGCAGACAGTAGAAATGCAACCTGACTTTAGTAAGCCACAAAAATAAAAACATATTGCAAGCTCCCATTATAAAAAATTTTAAAACTGGTAATCTTGATGTCTGCAAGATTAGGATCTACACAGAAGGGGCCAGACTAAGGGCTATTAGAAATACAATAATGATTGATAAGACATTCTTTATAAGACAGGTAGCACTAAAAATCAACTCAAAAAGAAAATGCCCTGAAAAGTGGTGCCATTTGAAACAACAAGACGTCCTTTTTTGTTCTGAAAGCAGGAAAGGCTCTGCAAGGAGGCACTCACTGGTACAATACGAAATGTGCCTACTGAGAGTTAATTGCAAGACTGTGGTTTCTCAAGCAGGATATGTCTTTGAAAACGAAGTATTTTCAGTGTTTCCAGCTAGGAGAAAATGTATATGGTGGTGAGTGCTCTCGCTGCAGAGACTCCCTGTAGTCAGAGCTTGGAGGCCAACCACAGAGATCACTGGAGAGGAAATGCCTCACCAGTGCCTGTGGCTGAAGTACGGAATCAAGCACATCGTGACTGGCATTGCTGTAGGCAGCCTGGATGCAGCATGGGCACATCATTATAAAGTTAAAATACAGAATTCCTGGATCATGTCAAAAGTGACCACTCATGAAGAAGTCCACAGCCCTCGGGGCTTGTTGTGAGCCAACCCTGCGACTTGCAAACATCCAGCCCTCTCACGTCCCATCTAGGGCAATGCAAGCTGAGGGACCAGAGGCATCTGGCACTTCTCAAAACCTCGCCGCCTGCTCTCCTGACAGTCCCCTTTGCTTCTGCAAGTATTTTGCCAGACTTGTGTGTGTCTTGGCCAGGTGCATAGCTTGCAGTGAGCTCTAAAGAGCTACAGCTGCCAATAAGTGTGCCCAACAGCAAAGGAGGATATTTGGTATGCCACCTTACGGCCTTATACATCCTCATCTAGTAGCCTGGGCTATAAAAGTTTGCAATAATCTTAATGGCTTGAGTCTGCACCGAATCTATAGAGTTAAAGGCTTGACGGTGCAGAGAGGTAAGTGCTGTTTCCTGCCCAAGGTGCCCATCTACAAGCTTTGACAGTGAAGGATGTTGGGAATACTTTAAAATGCTCTTCTGTTCTTTTAGGGAGAACAGGAAACTGGAATTCTAACAAAATAAAGCATCCCATGGAAAGGGTCTTAGTTTCAAATTTTCGATTCTTCTCTCTGGGGGGAGAAAAAAAAAAGGGGTTCTATGCTTTTCTTTGAAAATTCAGGTCACTCAGTTTTGAACTTTTAGAGAGATAGTTCATTTAGGGAGCTGAAATTTGGAGGAATTCTGACTGTCTATGATGAGATGGTTCAGGGATCTTTCAGTTAAATCTTTTCAGTAGTCTTCATGTAGTCACTCAAACACAGCACCAGTAGACTTTGGAGAAACAGGGTATCAGCCTCAACATCACACTGTTTCATGCCATATGAGCTCTAAAATGCATTATTGGGCTACATAATTAAATGATGAATAATAATTTTCAGGTAAGTTGTATTAATACACAAAGGAGATTCTAGAGGAAGGCACTCAGACTTCTTTCATGCTTCATTTAGTTCTAGCTCTCCACTGAAATAATAAAACTATTTTAAATTATGTATGAAACTTTCTTGCAAATTTGAATGCAACATACCGCACAGCAAAATGTTGCTGCTGGAAAGGTTCTCTGATTTCACACCCGAATGCCCATGTCTTTTGCTGTTGTCATGCTGGCTGGCACTTAATACTCCCGGTAACCTGGCATATTCTCCAGGCTGCATGCCTCATAGTAGGCAGCCATGCTTGGTTTTGTGTGCTTTGCACACAGCATTCAGAAAATTATTTGTATTTTTTTCATTAACAAAGAGAGAAAGGGATTCTGGCTTTTTATTTTGTAGGAGGTGGTGAAGTTGCAGAGGTAAAGGCTGCACATCGAAAAATCTGACACTCGGCTGAATCCTGTAGGGCCCACAAGTATGTGCCTTCACTAATGGCACTTCCAAAGCTCCACTGGTCTGCTGTTGCCTGCTGACATTTGCGGAGTTGATGACTTTTTCCTTTTCAAAAAAAAAAAAAAAAAAAGTCAAGGAACTCAATGTGGAAATGTACTTACAACATCATTAAGTTAATAAATGAGTCACACAAGCATCGGTTTACCAGCTAAGACTAAGCACATGACCTAACCGTGCTTCTTTCTGTGTAGAAGTTGAGATATAGATACTAGTTTTTCTTCACTTATTACTGAAGTCAGGAAAGTTACTTCAGAGATGCAACAGCATGAATGAAAAGTGAATCAGTTTCATTGTACTGATTTTGTAATCACACCTAATTTTGCAGATATGAGATAGTCAGGGGAAAAGGGTTATAAATTCTTGTTTTCCAATAAAACAATAAAAAAGAGACAGTACAGTATGTTAATCCATCTGCACATATAGAAATGTTCAAGCTTAGCTACAATACTTCTTGCAAAGGTTTTCACTTTCTAACAAACTTTTTTTAATTGGAAAATGAAATTTATAATGATTTTCCGCTGACCATCTCATATCTGCAAAATTATGTTTGATTACAAAACCAGTACATTGATGCTAATCAAATGAACATCGGAACATTTTTATTTCAGTTTCCTTCATGTATCTTTCAGAATGCCAGTTCTGCCATTCATTTTTCATCACAAATGTTCTCGGTCTCTCACGGAACTTTTATTTTTCAGAGGAAAGGTCTAAGCATTAGGTGTTAACTTGTTAGACTTTCAAAAGCCGTATCTTCAAACCCTGGCAAGGCAGGCTTTGTCTTTCACTTGTCCCTGAAGAAAACTTGCACTTCAGGCTGTTTTTAGAAAGGAATATTTCAAAAACATGTTTTATGAAGCAAAGTGTCATCATGTGTGTCCTGATGGTAATTGAATTTTGGTGCCATTTGTACATACATAATTTGGGATTAAGGCTGCTAGATATTTATATCATGATTGTTTATGAATATCAAATTCCAGGGCAATGAAACTAAAAGCAAACAGCATCTGGGTGTACTGTAATGACAGCCTTTCTTCCTTCACTGAAGCAAAAGAAGAAAATGACAAGAGAATTATTAGGTTGGATAATTATGGGAGAAAGAGCAGAGTTTGCTTGGGTTGTTGTTTGAGTGCTGGCATGGGCTGAAGCTGCTGAAGTTTATTTAAAATGCAGTGAGCTTTTGTACCTTTGACTATGCCAAGATTCAAACCAGTCCAACATTTTCTGATGGAAGATTTTTCCACTGGGAAAGGTTTATGTGTTGAAAGTGTAACTTTTTATGGAAATGTCTAGCTTTCAGCAGTTCTCCTGATGCAACAGTGAACACCGATCTGGGCAGTTTCTTATCAGCAGCTCCCCAGCTGTCTGCCAAGAAGCTGGAGCAACTCTTTCACGTGCTCTTCCAAGGGCCAACAACTTCAGCTTTTCCACTCTTGCAAACCCTAATGCCTGCTCAACACTCTCATCACCTGGAAGCTGCTGGGGTCAGTTAGTTCTAGAATTAGGGCAGAACTATTCTTGGTTTAAAACTTCAATGTGGTTTAACTCCGTATATTCCTGCACCCCCTGACCAGCTGAGGGCAGGGCCCAGCTTTGCACTGTGATATAAATGGACCTTCCCAGGCTGACTCTTCACCCTCCCTCACTTCAACCTTGGTCTGCTTTGCTCTCTAGCTTCACTGAAAATGGGTGGTGCAAAAGCTTAAACGCTGCCCTTCAGGATTCATTTTAACAACTCCAAACCATAAAAATTACCCAGCTTGTCCTATCTCCCCTGCATTGCAAAATTGGATCATGACTTTTCTGTTTTGCTTTGCTTTGCTATTTGAACTATCAGATTTTCTGTTCATTTCGTGCTTCCTGGTGATTTGGCCAAGAGGGTTCATTTTTCCCAATTTTTGTCTTCCATTGCAAGAGATTTTGTAAACAATTAAAAGTCCCACAATGGCTAGGTCTGTAACAAAGCCCCATTTGGATGCTAAGCAATACTTATAGATACAATAAAAATTAAAGCAAACAAACAAAACCCCATGACAGCTCTTCAGCCCCAAGTGATTTCTAGTACACAACTGATGAATGCAATACCTTGGAGACAAGGGAGAGGATAAGCCAAGGGAACATCAATTATATTTGGTATCATAATTAGAATACAAGATGCTTGGATGCCTAGCAGTGAATATTACTTTTATTTAATAGGTTTCCTGAGCCATCTCAGGACATTATTTTAAAAGTATTTTTGCACTAAAGATGCAAGCCCTCAGGAGTTAGGCATCTACGATTTTTTGGGAAGCCAATGATGTACCTCTCTGCATCTTACAGAGCTAGAACTATTTTAAAAGTCTGCCCTCTAGTTTCCCATAAGAGATACTGGTCATGATGTGGTAATTACATACCCATTTTGATTGTGATTAATCCCTCTTTAACTACTCTTCTTTTCCACAGAAAAATACTACTAGCCATGTAAAGCAACTAGACTCAGCATTGACCCTCTGGGCAAGGTTTTGGTCTAGAAACACAGGATAAGCAGCATTCATAGGACTAATGCTTTGAAATGCAGCCTTTATTAATGATAAGCCCAGGAAAGGCAAGAACGGAGATGAGTGCCTGAAATGACTCTTCTGCATTTTATCACTTCACACTGCTGAAGGGGCAGCAGGACACTCTGTTCATTTACATTACCATTGAGAAGGGGGTGGGAGAAATGAAAAAGCACATTTCTTCCGTAGCCAGGGAAACCCACAAGGGCAAGAGCTGAGCAGCAAGCTATGCTTGGGTCTGCTTTTAAAGCAGGAAACTAGCAGCTAACCAGGTACAAATCCCGTTCCTAGAAGGAGACAGAGATGATGCAAAATGCCCAGCGGTCTTGTTGGTAAAAACAAACACACAAAAAGTTCTTTGGCACTCAAAAATGAAAGAAGTCCTTAAATGAACGGGCTGTCTTAGTGAGGTTATGCTGCTGTGTTCCTGCAGGCTGCTTTTCCCGGGAAGCCCGTGAATATTTCAGCAAATGGAGCTCCCCTGCCTCCTCCAGGAGAAAACTGAACCTGCAGCTCCAGGCTCTGAGGCCAATCTGCAGTGCAAACGCCTGGCAATGGAGGCAACATTTCCCATAGGGTTAGGAAGAAATGGGGTAATTCCACAAATGCTCCTCAGCTACCTTTGTGCCCTAATCATCTGAAAACAAAACTGCAATTAAAGAAGTCACACAAAAAAAGAAGTTTCTCAACTGAGTAGATCATTTTGCAAGCTACCTGGGTATATATTTTAAGAAACACTTTGCTGAGATCACAATTTCCTTCCAAGTCTCAGCAAAGGGAGGTAGCTCTGAGGTGGTTTCAGCTCATCCGGGATTTTCCAGGGATCTGGCTCACACTCAGAGGCTTTGCAACACTGCAAGGTGCAACCCAGTGCTCCCTGACGCTTTTCAGTTAAATGAGGGTATGTGCCCAGAAATACCCATGTTGCACCAAAACTTCTCCGCTGAGCTCTAGACCTGAGAGATGCTCAAAAGGTGCTTCTCCCTGAGAAAATACAAGAGGGAAACTGGAAAGCTCAGCGTTCTCCATCTGCGCAGTGACACCCAATTTACTCATGTTGGATTCTGCCTCTCCTGACCCCTTGCAGGCGGTACTGCAAATAGCCCACACTTCACTATCCATGCTGGCTACAGTTTCTAAAAATGCCACTTTCTCCTGATCATATGGCTTGTTCTCACCAGAATTCATAATGCAAGGGTGAGTGTCATTCCATATAAATAGGATGTACATGTGATGGGCTTACACATAATATTGCAGCATGATACAACTGTGATTACTCAGGGTTCAGTTACCTGGTTTCTTTTGATATAAGTCTAGCACGTGCAATAAAAAGAGCCTTTGAGTCAACATTCATATCCCTGACAAATAAGAATATGGAAGAGATGGGAGATTGTTACAGCATTATTTTTGAAACATTCAAATAAGGACTGGGGGGGCTCTGTGCACTTTGCAAATACTTCTTCTGAAATGCTTAGCACTTAATATGAAAAAAAAATTACAGCAAACAGGAAGAAAATATGTGGTGAGAAAGCGATTACTAACTGTCAAAAACTGGCATCTGGTCTTTCTCTAACCCACATTTTCAGCAGCCTCTTTTGAATATTTAACACTCCTGTCCTGGATTTCATGGCCTCCTTGCATTGTAAAAGGTCTTCATAGGCTCAGGAACTTTGACAGCCATCCTCTGCAAATCCCACAGCATCTCTTCAGAGGAAGATAAGCACAGAGGCAAAACATCATATGCATGCTGCTAATTTAACTTGACATATAACTGGCTGTGTTAGAAAGCTGGGTACTCCAACATCTGGCCAGTGCAGGATATGTTTAGCTCCTCACATTGCCTTGTTTCTTTTAACCTGTAGTGTGATAATTGCTTCTTCTTCAGAAACGTTTTTGCTGAGGTGTTAAATATTGTATATATACAGGTAGAGTAAACACGAGATTCTTTGGTGTCATTAGTCTGTGTAAGTATGTTGTGTTTAAAGACTTTGGTCATTCATTTATTAGAGCTTCAAATATTAATCCATCTTTTCCCTGAAATAAAAGCATTTCTTCAAAATATAAATAAAGGTGTAGGTAGAACATGCTGTCTGTAGAAAAGTGTACTGTTAATATATTCCTTGATTTTGCAACCTATGACAGGCAAGCATTTACTAATGAGGTATTAGAATTGCTTGGAATTTATATAGGAAAATGGGACATTTCCATCACATCCTATTTCACAACTTTGTGTTTGTTTGTTTACACTAAATCAACTGAAAAAAATAAAGTATTTTTCCCACAGGGAAATAGAAGGAAAATGTGAGAGGAACCAGCTACTATTAAAAATTATGCATCTAAGATCATTGCTCTTTTAGTTCTGGATTTTCACCCACATGATCTAACAATGCTGTGGAAAAGATTATTTTGATCAGTTATCTTTATAGAAAGGCTTTTCTTCAGCTTCTACATAAAACAATTCTGTGGAACAGTTATGCAGCTGTGTCCATACATGTCCTGCATCTGCATGCACAGAGACACAGAGCTGTATTTACCCTTAACAATAAACAATATGCCATTTGCACATACAGATGAGGAGTAGGATTTTCAGATGTACTGAAGTGACTTAGTGGGATTTAGTTCCCACTGAGTGGCAATTGTATCCCTTAGCACTCAGGTCCAGGGTTCGAGTCTTTGAGATGCTTAAGGGGTAAATGTATTTAGGGGCTTAACTCCAAAGCAGTGATCTTGAAAACTGCAACTCCGCTGTTGCTTGAAAGGCAACAATCACAGCCTGAAAGGCACAAAAACTTTCTGGACCTCATATATGCTCCTGCATACGTCTTCAGATAACCTGAGTTTTTACAAGCTTGATCAGCTCTGTACTAGGGTGAGCTGCAACCCAGAGCCGCACCAAAAACTTGCTGTGTTTCCCCAGCTGAGAAGACTCTCCAGCATCTACCTAATTGGATCAGACTCTGTGCAAACTTCAGCAGCAGTTACACAAGCTTCTTTTAAAGCATAATTTGTGGAGACTGTTGCTACATGAATTACATTAGACAAGGTACGTGGCAACCCACAGGATGCAGGAAGCAGAAGCAGGTTTCCCTACTGAGGCCCGAGCTCTTTGCTAAGCTGCAGTCAGGATCACTTGTCTACAGATTAATTTTAATTCATTTCTGCACAGCAGCTCAAAGTGTAGAAAATGTTCCCTCCTGCCAAGGTAGTCTTCAGTCTCCAAGAAGGCAGGAAACATGGGGTTTAATCCTTTTGAAGAACAGGAGGACTTGACCTGCTTTACTCATGCATCCTGGGCGCGTGCGATAATTGCCGAGCCAATGCAGAAGAGGGGCAGCCAGCATGTTCCCTTTCCAGCTGCGTTTTCAAGTTCCTCCTCTGCTTGCTTTAAACAAAGCCCTCCCGTGCAGATCGGGAGGAGGTAGTTCACACTGTAAATGCAGTGTAAAGAGAAACAGCTCCTGGTTGTGCTCAGGATGCTGCTGAAGGCCCAGAGAATACAACGATCTGATGGTTTTCGTCTTTTCCTATTAGCTGTCTCTAGACAGCTGTCTCTTCAAGGCTCACAGTATCATTTACAGAGGTGACTCAAGGTTTCTTAAGAGCACATGCAATGCTGTCTCTTCCAAGTGACAAGAGAGCAGGTAGGTTTCTGAGCAGAGCAGAAAGCCAGTGAATCCTTGAGTATCCCAGCCCTGTGCTAATGGAGATACTAGAGGCTGTGGATGGAAACAGGCATCTCCATCCCTTATTTTCTTCTCTGTATGTCTCTCTGGAACAAATTCCTTTTTGGGAGAGACCGGGGCCTGTCCTTGAGCAGTTTCACTGCATCAAGGCAGTGCTGACCTGTGTTCAGCTCCTACAGAGAGCAGTCAAGACAGACATGACCAGAATCTGCCAGGTAGGTGCCATAGGCTCTGCACCATCTGCCCTCCGCTCACAGCCACCCCTACCCAAGCGAATGGGGCACTAGTTCTCCATCAGTTCCCCTCTTTAATAACATAGGCACCCACACAGCAGGTGCTGAATTGGGCTGGGAGCCCAACTACTGGTAGATCCTGCAGGAGGATCAGCTCCTTGATAAAGACAGATCTTGCATGGGGTTTGCAGTGTCTCTCCGCAACACCTGAGCTCTGCTGTCCTCCCGCTGATGACTCCCTGAGACAGCTGCCTGCGTCACTCTGCCCAAAGGTCCCTGAGCCCCATGCAGCTTATGGAAGTTCTGTCACTGGCTGAGGGACCTCGAGGAAAGCTGCACTGGCTCAAGGCACGCTATTGCCAGTACACCTGGTTTTTATATCTGAGGCTTGCCCTGATGGAGTTGGTTAGATGCTGAAACTCTCACTGAAGCAAGGATCCTGAAAACTTCCCTTTGCTTAGGGATGATGAACCGTTAGCTCAAAAATGATGCTTTTAGCCTCAGATGATCTCTTTTAAATGATCACCTCAATGATCTCTATTAAAGTAAAGCATGTTAGAAGTTGGGGCTAAATAGTCTATCTCTCATCCTGCCTCCGGGAAATAGATTTCTTTAATTTCAACCAACCTGCAAATAGCTTTGCAATTGTACACATAATTGAGCTATTCTGTGATTCAGCAAGCTGCTGCTTTTCAGATGAATTGTGGTGTTTTGCCAGGTTCATCCTCTTATTAACGTGTGTGAAACAAAGCATGCAGGCTTACATACCTTTCATTGAGGTTTCTATTGATTTGTCAAAGACTTAAATTATGTACATGCTCAGCAGTGTTGCCTACTAATGGGTTAAACGACAGTAACTCGAGTGCAAAACAGGTTCGCCCCCAAATGAATTATTCTCGTAACATCTAAGAGCAAATCTATTGAAAGACTTGTCAAATTTGACAAGAAAAGTAGGAAAAGCGCCTGAAGAGAGGGAAAGCCTGTGCCATTGCCTAACTTGATACTTTTGTACAAAGAGTTTAATCTAAAAAGAAGTACATGTGAGCTATGTCCATTTGAGCTTGCTTTACTTTTGGCAAATGGACTGAAAAACTGAAAATTTGTCTCTACGCTCCACAGAGTGAACCTTTCTTCTCTTAAGAGGTAATGGAGTTTGTTTGTTTTGTCCAAAATAAAAGTTCCCATTCAAATGCTAGAGGGACTGATCAATTTATGTGATTTCAGACAAAATCACAAAAGGAAAGACTTTTAAAATTTCAAAATTAAAAGAATCAAGACTCTTGGTGAAATGTCCTGCATTGCATAGGATATACTCTATGCTGGTCTTTGGGAAGAAAACTGCACTCGAGCAAAATGACTTGCAAACAGAGAAACAACTGTGCGTTTATTTTGTCTTGTCTTCTGCCTAATTAAACTCAAATATTGGGTTTACATCTTCAGATGTGTATTTTCTTCCATTTCAGTACACCCTTTGTGTTGGTTTCCTCTTAAATATAAAGCCTACACCTTTCAAAAGCCTTGAAATAACTCCATCAAGGTATTGTCATGATGTCCTTCCCTCCAAACAGGAGCAGTTTGGCTTTGGGGGAAGTTTTTCTTCTTTGATGTTTCCCCTGTAAAAGCTATTTAGCAGTTCTGCTCTCTCCATGTGCACGCCAGCATTACTGCTACTCCTGCTGTTAAAATGCACTAATAGAGCTGCTGACATGGAGCAGTTAGCCAGCCTCTCCCTTGGTTCATTTGTTAGGAGATGGTGAAAGCACAACCCTAGCCCACTGCTTCCATAAGTGCATTCACATTTTTCGCCCCAAGAGCACATTCCCGAACCGCGAGTGGCTCCACACGGCCAGGGAGGCTTAACAGCAATTTTAACATGAGGTTTGCTCCAAGGCAACAAACAGGAACAAAGGCCCAGCAGAACTAAAAGGGCTCAGTTTATCAGTTGAATAACAGATTTTTCAAATTAAAAGCAACATTATGGCAGCTTTGCCAAAGTGGGGGAGTAAATTCTAGGCACTGGTTCTGGGGTGGAGGGGAGGATGTTATTCTGCTTTATGAAACCTACATTTGTATATAGAGCCCAGCTATCTGTGGAGAGAAACAAATGCAGTCATACTAATGTAAGCACTAAATGGAGATGCAGCAAGTCGGAGCTCATACTTGCTCGCAAGTTCAAGTAAAGGTTAGTTCAGTTGAATTGCCCTTCAACTAGCTCTATCTTGCAGCAAATCAAACATGAAAAGTAAAGTATGACCAAAACCGAGAGTAAAAATCTATACAGACCTGTAGGACTTGGTTATTTATGCTGCATGCCTTTTTCTTTTAGTGCATTGAAATACACTGTATTTAAGATTGCTGCTGTGGGTTGAAGTGAAATTAGGCAGTTAAAACTGCAGCAAATAGGGAGAGCAAAAAAACTATAGTGTGTGCAGCACAATATTTCCTCACTAGCGTTGAGCACTGTCGGGACTACTACCCATAGCCCCTCCTTATATGATATTATTCAATATCACATGGAATTTGTGTGTTCCATTCAAGTGTGGAACAGAGGTAAAAGCAACATCTTTCAAAACAAGGTGCACACGAGTGTTTTGAAGCAGGCCTAGGCCTAGCTGTAGAAAAGGCTTCCTGACACGTGGGAATGTCCTGCTCGCTGGCGCAGATCCATGCAGTATTGAGCCAAAATTCTCAAAGAGCTGACAAAAACTCCAAAGCTCTTTGTGGCAGCAATTTATGCGTTTTTTTAGCACAGGGCTCTGAAAACATAATTAGGAAGTCTCTTATCAAGTGAAACGAACAAAAGCTATAAAACAAAATGATGAGGCATTAAATTTAGGAGAGGCAAATTTATTTGATTATCACATCAGAGCCCCACTATTTCAAATCACACTGTTAGCTTAATTGGCTACAATTTATGTAGATTTGATAAAACTGACTGAATTGTTAATAACTTAGTTGCACTTTATGCATTCAAAAGCAGTTAGCCTTTTAACTGTGATGCAGGTACCTGAAAATCCTTGTGTTGAACATGTTTTGAGCCACTTAAGCTTAATGACTGGAATTCCTTATTATTTTGCGTGCTCGATGATGCCTGCCTATCCCAATACTGCCCAAGCACTCCCAGCTTCAGCTGCAGGGGCAGTTCCCAGCTACAGAGAACAGCACTGTCCTCACTTCATCCACAGCTTTTTAATGGTGTTGCTTCTTTCCTTCTCTCCAAACCCTGTCTAATGCATGTGGCTCCCTAGTTACATTTAATTCTGCCTGGATCATAGGTATGTACCTCAGGGCAAACTCCATTAACTCAAAGAATATTCTTTGAGTATCAAGATCTGTTTATGCAGCAAATAGCCCTAATCAAGGCCTAAAGCTCTAGGGATTTTTGATTGGTGGTCTGAGATTTCAAGGAGGAATGCATTTAAAGAATAATTAGTTTTTAGTGATGCAATTCATTCATGCTGCTTAATACCTTAGAGCAGAGGCAAGGAAGAAATAACCTACTGACTTTATTCTCCCTTCACAGCTCACTGATGCCTCCACATCTGATATCTTCAGAGGTCCTTATGCCTTTCTAAGCTTCATTTGAGAGATGTCACCCCAGCAGCTACATCCAGCTCAGGGAAATGACTACAAAGTTTAGTTTTTAGAAAATTTGTCAAGAAGAGCATTGATGGAATTTAGAGGCTTCTATATAAATCAGTCTGAAAATAAAGTTGAAGGCTAAGCTCTACAACAAAGTAGAGTGATCAAAGGAAAGCAGCTATTAAGTAGTGACTCATTAAAAAAAAAAAAAAGTAGACATTTTTCAGCTTTCAAACAAAATACTTGGACTTTCTCCCAGTCTGAAAAAAATGTTTCTCGTTCTGCAATGGAGTAGAAACTTGTGGGATCACATTTTTACTGTGTGAAATATTATTTATTTTAAGGGCATTAAAGCTATGGAGAGCGGGGCTATATGGAGTCACTTCGGCATGTTTGCAGAGACCTGTTCCTGGCTGCAAATTTTCTGGAAATGAGAAGCTTCTTATGGTGATGGTAGACAAGCACATAGCATGCTTATGTTCTAAAAACCTATAAAGACTTCCTGTCTCACTTATGCCTTCTTTAAAAAAATATAAAGTTATCTGAGTTACTAATTTGTAATTTTTTTTCCAGTAATAAAAACAGTGTTTGAAGACATGGTTGATAAGTGACAGTCATTTGTTTTGCCTATTTCATTTTTTTTGAAAAGAAAATCTATTCTTACAGCAAAATGTTGTCTGATTTTTCAGCGTTTGCTCTGAAATTATTAGTTCATTCCCAAACCTACAAAGCACAATCTTTTTTTCTTTTTTTTTTTTTTTCTGTCAAACCAGTTTATTTGGGAGCATCTGGAGTTCATAAGACCATGCCCTTTATTTCACTCAGTAAAATAAATCTCATAATAATAATATATACCCTCAAGTTTTCTTGGTAAGACAGAGTGTCTTCAGTCTGTTGCTGATCTCCTCACTTCCACTGTTCACCAAGAGAATATGGAGGGAAACATCTCCTTAAGTTGCAAAGGGCTGAGGAAAGACATGCTGGAGCCTTAGCATAGCATCTTGTACCTGACCATGGACAGCTGCTGGCCATGCAGAGCCAATATGCTAACTTTTTGCTCCCAAGCAAACTGTGAGTAATTTTATTTTTGCTCAAGGAGAAGACAAACTAAAAGGGCCTTAAACATGCTGCAGAGCCCCTTCAACTGCCTGTTTTTTTAAGACAATTCTACAATGTGAAGGGGCCTGGCCAAATTGGTAACTGGCCATGAAATTCCTCAGCACTGTAATCTGGGAATTCTGAATCAGAGAATGAAGAATGCTTTGAAACCAGGGATGACAAAAGGCAAGATCTAGTTTGAGATCTTCACAGGCCAAACAGTGAGTGG
The DNA here is from genome assembly GCF_003342845.1 of Nothoprocta perdicaria. Lineage (NCBI taxonomy): Eukaryota > Metazoa > Chordata > Aves > Tinamiformes > Tinamidae > Nothoprocta > Nothoprocta perdicaria. The sequence goes on from NW_020454228.1 coordinate 2,183,194, forward strand.
GTGCAGAGATGGGTAATGTGTAAAAAGAGAATGGTAGAAATTCTTGCAATCGTATCCTCATTCTTGATCCTGTCATTTCCACTCTGGCTAAGGCAATCTTCACTCTTGACCCATACCAGTATCTTCTGGTTATAAAAATTCCCTTTTCTCACATGAAGGTTGGTTACTTGTACTTATTCAAATGAATACATCTTCTTGAAACTATGGGGCAATTTCAAGAGCTCATACTGTATCAGAGATCAACAAGCAAGGCATTTGGTGTGTTTCCTGGAGAAGATGCCAGTGACTTTGCTTTTCACACTGTCGCAGACTCAATATTTGAAATGCATCAGAACAGCAACACAGAGAATAGCAGGTAGAACTTTTTCAACTGAGATTGCAGTTAAATACTTTAAAGAAGTACAGAGGATGAAACTATAACTTTGACAGTACTCAATGGGAAAAAAATTGCAATGTGTATTTTCAGGCTGAGTTGATTGATAATTTTGTAAATAATTAATAGCAGCCTAAAGGAACATCTTGTAAGTATGGATTTAAGCACTATGTCTGCTAGGTCGCTCTGTATTTTTCCCTTTTTCTCTCATCTCTGAGTGCAGCCAGTCTCATGGGCTGCTTTGCTGACCGTGTTCCTCATTTTCCATAAGGCAAGGCTCCTAATATGGTACAGAAGAGGCAGTGCTGCAAGCAAGGCAAAGTTTAAGCTGCTCGAGAAAGGTTGTACTAGTTGCTCATTTTTACACCCTCAAAATACACCTCAGTGTCTTCTATAATTTGACGTCAGAATTAACTCTCTACTTTGGGATTTAAGCCCCTCTCACTATTAGAGTGAAGCCAAAAGTTTATCCATGGTTTATGCACAGCTATTCCCTGCAAATTTCTCACATCTTGAACAAGATGGGCACCATGGTCCTGCAAGACATGTTAAATGAAGTCCTAAGAGAGCTTCTTACACAAATTGGCACACTTGAGATCAACACTATGAAGGGGTACAGAATGAGGAGAGAGCCCAATTGTGAGCTTAGAAAATCACTGCAGTTAATATATACAAGTAGGCGAAATATCAGTTGTGCTCAGTTGCATTTTCAGGTACCACATAAGTTGTCACATGAGGTATTACCACAATCAGCAATCAGCCACAACCATCTCATGATCCATTTGTCACAAATTGCTTGCTTCCTACCAGTGCTTCTTCAATAGGAAGCATATTTAGCTGATTAGTATGTGTTATTTTGTTACTATTTTCTGTTGTGTATGTTTGCCTGTTGTGCATGTGGAAAAGTGACAGCACCAAGGGAGTAACAAAAAGCAAAAAAAAAAAAAAATGTAGCTGAGTAAAAGGAAAACTAATCACAACAGAGCTCATTTTATATATCCAAATTGGCTACATCAAACACATCATCTACAGTTTAATGGAAGAAAAGATCTTAATGTGAGAGTACGCTAATTATTTTATTACAGAAGACAGATCAGCAGCAAGGGATGACAGAGGGCATATCTTAGCTCATAAGCACTTTATGACCTAATGGATCCAGTTATATGAGACCTTACTATTTGTACACCTCCCACAACCTATTAGACTCAGAATTAAGTCTAAGCATGCCTATCCATGTCTGATGATTCAAACTGGGGAAAGAGCATTCTAACTGTCAAATGAGGTAGTAGTGAATTTGTAAATAATTAAGGGTTGTTGCATTCAGTGCTGCTTTGACCAACTACCTTCCTGTATTTCAAGTCTCTTATTTTTGATATGTTAATATAGTAGATTATAGGAACATGGCATAAAGGAAATTATTTAGAAAATTTGGAATTATTAAATCAGTTTTGGTGGATATTTCCTACAGATCACCTGAAGAAATACAAAATTATCAGCAACAGTAATCCCTCAACTGTTCATGTTTGATAAGAATTTATTGTACTGATGTGAAAGAGAATTAATTTCCAAATTTTGAATAACTAAGAATGCATTCATCCATCCAGTATGGACTCTTCACAGGCATATGTTGTTGATCAATGATTTTTGTGAAATCAATGATTTTATGAAGGAAAAGCATTTACCTTGTCCTGGTCATGAAGCTAAGCATGGGGCACACGTGAATGTTAATTTCTTAAAAATAAAGATAATCCTCACTGTTTTGGCGTGGTTAGTCACACAAAAATTCCCTAACTATATCAAATCTTGAACAAGGCTGCAGGTCATGGCTAAAGTAATTGAACTAGCTAATGTTCCCTATAGGGGACAATCTTTAAATTTAGTTCCTCTCAAGGCTGCTGAATGAGGCAAGCAATTGCTTTACATTTCAGTTTTATTTAGAATGTATGTACACGCTTGGTTTGGTTTATTTAGTATTGAAATTGATTGGTTTCACCTCTAGGTCTGAATCATCAAGTTGTGAACCCTTCATGGTCAATTCACCCACACTAGCCAGTGAGAATTAAGTATAAATAAAGTAGCACTTGATTTTTGAGCAATGATCAAAATCAGTCAAGCAAGCTAAGGCAGGAGACTCCAAGTCTCAGCTTTTGTTTGTTTGTTTGTTTGTTTGGGTTTTTTCTTTTCTTTTTTTTTTTTTTTTACAGATAGATTGCATTTTTTTTTCTTTTTTTTCAGCATTCTTCAGAGTTAAATACTCATCTGTTTCAGATGGCCAAAATTGGTCTCCTTTAATATCACCAATTCTTTGGAGCTGTATAGGCAAATCTGAGAATCAGAGAAACTGAAAGCAATGTAGGACCTACAAGAAGTGTGCCTCTAACAGCAAAATACTTAATTAGATTTCTAAGGAGCTGTTAAGAAAAGTGTTCAAGCAAACTGTAAGTTTAGAGTTCTCTTACTCATTAATAACCTTCTCACTAATAATTTAGCAAGAAGTAAAAGAAGGATATGAATTCATGCACAGTTGGTTGGTCTCTTCACAGCACTGAGGAACAGAAACAGGAGGAAAATAACAGAAGGGAGCCACTGTGTTCCAAAAGGAGGGATTTCTGCATTTCTGAATATTCTAAACCTAGTATCTATGTAAGAGGAAAGCAGTATTTGAGCAGATCTTGTCTATACTGTTACCAAATAGCAATGGCTATTAGCATTGGTGGATTTTAGGATTATGTAAAAAATTGTACACAGTATCACTGCCAAGCAACTAAAACCGAACTCCCAATCTCCATCGAGTACCATGTCTGATACTATTTTGAAATCTGATTGTTCTGATACAATCTGTGACTCTACTATCTAGAATCAAGAAAGCAGTATTTTCTACACTAACAATATCAGTAGGCACGCTATAATCATATTTAGCATTGTTTGTAAATCACTGCAGTAATATTTGGGCACAAAAAATGCCTGGATTTTAGTGTCCCTGGAGGAGAGAGAGGCAATCTATCACTCCCCACCTCCTGACAACAGGCAGCTGTTTAATGGCTGAACATGTCACCTGCTGGTTCAGATGAGCACCTCTGGTCACCTGCTGCTTCCAGGTGAGCAATACTATTTCCTGCAGCCTTTCCCTTAGGACCATCATCACCCTCTCTCCTTTCTGACCCGCTCTGCCTTCCCCCAAGTGACGTGATTAGCCATCCCATCGGTGCCATCCTGACACACCTGATAATGGTGGCAGCCTCATGAGAAGGACAGACAGAAAGGACCTCAGGGTGACCTCACGACTTTCAAGATGCCCTCTACTTGGGTAACCATTCCCATGGAAATCTTTTTTTGGAGCAAACCTCTGTGCATGCCATAATGGTTCAGTTGGATTCTCAACATGCTACTCATAAAATAATGATCGTAAACGTTGAGAATAGCAGTAATTTGAAACTAAATATGCAGTTATATTTATGTCCTAATATCTCTTACAATATCTCTTTAAAGTCTCATATTAAAAAATCTTATTTCTCTGGGCACTGCTTTAATGTGATCACTGCAATGTTACATTTTCCCAAATGCTATTTTTCACCAAGTTTTCTAAGGAGAAAGATTGTTATTTCTTTAAAATAACAGGAACATTATGACACAGCAGGGTAAAAACAGGAAAAAATCTGATCATTTTCCCTTCTAAATGGCAAATTTATGTTGTTCATAAAAATAAATTAATGCTGTAGTGCATATTGGGGCAATTCATTCTGATTACATGCCATTGCTCTAACGATCCGTGGTCCATAGCACTTCTGTGCTTAGAGAATCTTTTTGCATTGGATTTTTATTTTCCTTTGTTCTTCTTTTATGTTTCTGTGCAATAAATTCAAGCCGATATTCTTTTACTCAGCCTAACTCCTCTGCCCCTCTTCATGATAAAAAAGGCCTTGTGTCAATAGACACAATTGGCACTTCAGGTGACTACTATGTGACACAAATATCTTTCTCTTATTGTAGCCAGGTTTTTGTATTGCCACTTATTTTCACAGCCGAAGTTTCATTGTTACTGCCTAATGGATCCTCACTGACTCAGGCTTTTCAAAGAGAATTAGATGATAAGTTCATAGATGGAGATGACCATTAATTTAAAAGGTTCAGAACTTAGGACAACAGAGGTTTATAGGCCTTGTTTGAAATCAAACAAAAATAATCCTGCAATCTGCAGTGAATGGCTGAATATTTTCTTTTAAGAAAAAAAAAAAATAATAAAAAGAAGAGAAAGAAAAAAGGTGAGGTATGTGGTACTTGTCATAGACCAGTGGCTCAAACCATAGGTGTCTGGTGCTGTCTGCAATGCCCAAGGATCCTTGCCTGGTCTCCAGCTGCCTCTCTGCAGGAGCACAGATTTTCCCCCATGCAGTATGTGCTTGGTCATTGCAAGCATCATTGGGCACATTTGTGTTGTCATGTGCATGGAACCATTAACGAGTCAGTTCTGAACTGCAGAAGTAAAATGAAGATCAAATCTTTTAAGTTTAATATTTGAAAGGAGCTTTTTAAAAATACTGACCTACTTGTCCACCATTGTAATAAATTTCTTTGCAGTTTGTATGTACAAATAAAAGTCCTGTATTCATTAAAACTGCAGCTTGTGCTCATGAAGCAAAAAGCTTGCACTGGCTTCAATAGTTATAGTAAGTAAATACATTCTGCTGGAGGGCAGGGGTGGGTTCCTTCATGCTTTAGGTTTGAAAGAATGCAGAGTTCTAAAGGTTATTTTATCTTTTAAATACAGGGTGCAGTTTAAGGTCCTCTGGAGTCCCTGGAAAGCCGTCCTTTGACAAAGAAAATTTCTGGCTCAACCTGCTCTCCTTAGAGCCATGAAAAAAACCCGTCTCTTCCACTCACCTGCTTATTTCAACTACTGTTCAGCTTTGGGGACAAACTTCAGCTCACTCTTAATGTTCTGAATCTCTGATAAGTTGACAGCAGGGCCTGGAAGTTTCTTAGCTCCTGGGAGATGTTTCTTGTCTTTCTCCTCCTCTGTGGAAGCAGGAACACTCTGCACAAAATGAAACCAGTCACCTAACTGCTACTATAGAAATCTCCTGAGCATGAACATAGGTTGCTTACTTGGGAAACATAAAAGGATTTTTTTTTCATATTAAATGAAGTCACAAACACAAAGGTGCAACATGAGGAGAATGGGTGGACTGTCTTGTTGGTTGTTGCCTTCAAGTGTCCAAGTACATTCTGAAAGGAAAACTACTCAGTGCAGAAAAGTGTGGATCTTTTTAATGGTAGAAATTTAAAGTGTCATACAATTAGTAGGGAGTTGAGTGTAGTATTAAAAACAACTTTCAGGTCTGTTATTTTAAGGGATAAAAAAGCAGAGAGATCAATTAATATCTTACATAGTTGTTGAGTCTCATAGTTGTTGGCCAGTTGTTGGCCAGTTATGGAGGAAAAATATCATGCAACTGCAACTTGGCAAACTAGTTACCATGTAACCATGTAGATTATGGACATCAGAATCTCCATCCAAGTTCAGCTTGAAATTATGTTTAATTTTTTCTTAACCTCAGTCATAAGACCAGAAGGAGTTTTGTTATTTAACATTTGATTTAGGGTAGTGTTGAAGGGCAGTTCTGCTGACACTGGAAAAATATGCAGGCTAAATAATAGCTGTTATATAGTTGAGATCATCTCAACTAGTCTTCTGATGGGCCACAGTATTTCACTGTTGGTACTTGCTGAATTGTGCTGTAGCTCCAGGGTGAGGTAGAGAACGTATTTCAGACCATTTCTATTTTAGACAGAGCAATGTTTTGAAGGTATAGTTTTCCAGTAAGGAGTTTAAGGTTTATCTAGTCTGTTCCATATTTTTAAAAGGAATACATGCAACATTAAAAGAGAGTTTCATAGTTTTCTTGCACAGTTTGGTAATCTGAATATCCAGGAAAATAAATCAACCTAAAAACCCCATTGTTCTCATTAATGCACAGCAGATTCCCAATCAAAATACCGTTTCAAGCACTATTCCTTCAATGCAGTACAAATGGTGTGATCTTTGCCCATATTTTGGAGACCTTACACTCTATAAACTCATGCTAGCGTTTTGCTCTAATCTCCGATCTGCGGGAATTAAGACCATGCCCCTGTATATGCTTCCCACTGCAGCTGCACAGCAATGTGCAGCTGGGCTCAGAACTTGGCCTTCAGTTGCATTGCAGGAAATCTGAAGAATGACTTAGATATATGGCACAAATAAGCAAACACATACAAGGAAATGCTGTATTTCCCTCATTTTCTTTGTCAAGATTTTAAAATGTACTGAAAAAATACTAAGGAATATTAGCAAGGTATGCTTGTTAAAAACCTATCTAAAGAACTATTGAAAAAAAATGTAACAAGATAAGCTGAATGGAGAAGTCTGCTGGTAGCATTTGTATTCTATTTCTTTTTTAAGATCTTAGTCTGTAATCTTGTTTGGTTTGGTCTTGTTTGGTTGAATATTGGCTATCAAATCCAGGAAATTTTATTCCATAATGTCTGTCTGATATAAAGTATTCACACAATTGAAAAGCAAGGCAATATTCAATTGCCCAACCAAATCTGATTATCAGCACTAGTCATTTATTTTATTTCTCAAATACTACCAGACCTCACACATGCCGTATTAGTTTCTGCTTAATAATTTTAATTACTGCAGAATATGTTTTGATATCTTTCCGGGAGAAAAGCCACAATATGTGTTGAAGATCACTTTGTACACTCTTTCTTCAAAATATATCTTCTTAAGAAAATAGTTAAATCTGTCTGGTTTTGATTTCTCTAGAAAATTTCTCTGTAAACAGAGTACTATTTATAAGAAGTACATTCAAATTCAGAAAAAGAAATCTGTCTTATTTAGACAGCAAAGGAAGAAATAGCTATTGTGTAATGAAGATGGCACATATTAAGTGTTGTAACAGGTGGGAAGAAGCCGATGATTTGTCCAGAATTAATCTGGCTCTTGCTAAGATGAGGATGAATCACCAGCACAGTTGTTCCATGCCTGGAGTGGAGAGACTAATTACAACCCCTCCCTTTAATGGTCTTTGGGGCTCTGCTCTGTGCTGGGGTCAGCCTCCCTCCAAGCCAGACTCTTCAGCTTCATGTGCAGGGCTGTGAGGCCACAGGGCCAGCCTGGCTGCATGGGCCAGGCTGAATGCTCCTTGCTCTTGGCTTCAGGAGAAGCATGTGGAGATGTGCAAGGCAGCCTGGGCCCAGCAGGAGCTCTTCTCGGCTCGGTGTTATAATAGGTGCCCAAACTAAGGTAACTGTGAGTAACTAAGCTACTCTGAGCCCCCATGCTAATTTGTGGATGTATTTTAGCTGGAGTATCCTCCTAGCTTGTTTCTCCGCAGCTGGTTTTGATTCTTATTTATTATAAAGTTCATGGTGAATAAGATGCTTTAACATCATTCAGAATGTTGTTAACCTGTAACAACAAACTACGCGGGGCAGTAGGCAGTGAATAATTCTTCAAACATCTTGCTGTATCTTCTGTTATTTCATTAACTCCAGTCTAGATAGATATTGTTGGTTTAAGCCTGGCTTTCCTTGCTCACAGTAGTCATCATCCTGTTATTAGAGCTAAGCATCCTAGAAATGGTTTAAATTGCTATACATGTCCTGACTTCAGAAGCAGAACTATGTATACACCAAGTGTATATACAAAGTGTTTTGTAGGTGGCTAGTTATTTCCATGAGTCATCTGGGCAGGAATAGCTGTGATGCTTAGGACTGGTAAATCGTGCTATAAGATTGATTTAAATGGCTTTCATATGTAAACTTCAGGGATTCTCCACCCCTCCAAAGAAATAAAAAATGTGTTTTCTTACCTCTTCCACCTCAGGTGTAAATTCTTTTCTTTTATGAGGGTGACCTGCACCAGGTCGAAACGCTCCCATTGGGATGTTAATATTAGCCTGTGAGGAGGAAATTATGATACATATAAGAGTGACTGATAAATAAATGCAGAGCTGGTAATTGACAAAACCTTTTAAGGGATGCACCAAGAGTACAGACATTATCATAGTTTCCGAGTACTTACGCCTTCAATGTATGCATCATCACAACACTCCCAGGGGAAAGGGAAGTGCTTTCAATTCCCCTTTAAAGATGCCAAGTGAAAAAAAAAACCAAAGCTACCTAGAAAGTTCTTTAAGTTCTGCATTTTAGTCTAATGTTTCCTGACTTCATTGGACATTAAATAAGCGAATTCTAGGCAGCAAAGTGTCTTTAGGGATCCAGATGTTATTTCATCTAGTCAAGGCCAAAGAGAAAGCAAATAGCAGAATGGGGACCGAAGTATAAATCACCCAAGTCCCTCAGTAACACCAACACCACTGGAACACTCTTCCTCACCAGTGACACCAATTGGCACTTCATTTAACATTAGAAGTAGTTAGGAATTAAAGTTGTATTGAGGCATCTTAAGCCAGTGGGGTTTAAAATATGATTTCATGGGCAAAATTCACTCCCAGGGGCTACAAAGTACAATTGCTCTGTTCTAGCAATGCAGGTCTCCCCTACAGAGAGGATCCCTCGGTGGGAAAAGGCAGCTCCAGCTGGGTTTTGCCCAGCTTCCTCTGCCTCATCTGCACAGGAGTCACTAGTCAAAGCAAGCTGAGCCTGCTCAGAAACTTGACAGATGATTAGTGCTCCGAGGGGTAACAAACACACTTTCTGCAGAATGGTGCCTGTAGAACTGAATGGGTTTGATTTCCTGGCTTTGTGGGAGATCAGCCAGGCAGCCGCCAGAGCTAGAATGAGTTTCAAAAGAGGCATCTCCAAAGTAAATATTTTTGACAAAAAGAGTAACAGAAAAACACAACTTACAAAAGAGCAGTTAAAATATCTATTTCCTGCTGTGACCTAGACTGGGATATTTTAAAAGTCAAATGGCACAATCAGCTAAATGCACAATTTATACTATTCTTATCTCGTGATCTCAGAAGAGAAGCTGCTCCTAGGAAATGTCATCAAAATATCATGACTCCCACTTGTAAAACCAGCGGGTGAATTGATGATGTTACTGAGTGGAAATAGAGAAATTTCAAACAGTGAGCTGTTTTATTGTAGTTTGCCATCTGACTGATTTGCGTAAAATGAAGATGAATAATTCCATCCTTCTGTTTAGATCATGGTCCTGCAGTTCATGTGCCACGTTGAGCAACCACGATAAAAACAGCTCCTGTTTTTACTAACAACAAATACCCTGAAAGCTGTAATCAAACACTTAACAAAATCAAGAAACTATTTGCTGATAAATAGACACTTTTCCTTTTATCCTTTCCCCCCTCCCGATATTAATGCAAGGTAATGTAGCCATATCAGCGGGCCTGGCTATTATCTGTCAGACCAAGTATTTTACAGAAAACCTAGGTATTAATTTCATATGCTCTTTCACTGTGCATTAGCTTAGGTACTGTGAAACCTTTCATCTGCACTTATTGAATTCCCCAGAGATGGGGCATTTTCGGCACCATAGTACTTAACCCATTAGCTCATTTTCCATTGGAAAAAACAGCTTTGCTATTCTTAATTTACCACTCTCACCAGCCAGGCTCTGTGCACTGACTCAGCTATTTTTCCTGGAATAAGAAACTTTTATTCACCTTACAGCAAGCTGTGCAAGCTGTGTAAATTTGAAGACTTGAGACATTAAAGTTAGTCCTGACAGAGATGTCTCTCTTGGTGCTCTTCATGAACAAGGCCTCTCCATCCCCTTGGAGTCAGTAGTAGGAGTCAGTCTCCCACGGCCACCCAAAGCTTGGCAAAAAAACCTAATTCCGAAACCTGTTGCTCGCATTTCCTGCTGTGATTGACAGACCAACTGTGACTGAAAAGGGTCCAACAAACAAAAATTACCCACTAAGTGACAGACTGGTAATTAAATTAAAAAAGCCATTCTTGGTCTGCTTCAGCATTTTCACGGCAATCTCCGTCATGCTAAAGCAGTTTGAAGTATTTTTTCTGCTGTAAGTGGATTTATTCTGCAGTTTGGACAGAGGTATGCAGATACTAAATATTAGCTAAACATTAAGCTTTTAAAATATATAATTTAACACTGTGTAGCTCTGATAAAACATACTACATGATAAAATATTTCTTGTATGAGATAAAACTATGACTAATTTCCTAATAGTTCCCACCAAAAATAATAGTCTTGAGCTCTAACTCTCCCTCTTAATCCGGTGCTCTTCCTTCCACACAGAGAAGTAGCCATGTCATGGTGATTACTGCACCAAACCCTGCAGGAGAATGCAGCTTTGTGAAGCCCGCCTTGTGCTGAGATCAGTACAAACGTTCAGCTCTGTCTTTAAAATCCTCGTTGTCATTTTCTTCACCTCTCTGCTAGGATGGAGGTACAAATCCCAGTGACCGCTCTCTCCTTCCCAACCCAGCCTAATGCTAAATAGGATATTTTTTCCTTTGGTCCAGACTTCTGAAGCTGTAAATTATAGTTGCTTTACACCTACAGATTTTGTAAAGTTTTTTTTTTTGTTTTAATTATTAATAGTCATTAATTATTAATATTATTGGTTTTGCATCTTCCTTCAGTTTTTGGATAGCATCTATCACATTTTGGATGTCCCTGCAGTTTTTATGAGTGGAAATGATTATTTTTGTACTAAGATCTTCCTGAATGGATCGAAGGAAAAATACTTGTCAGTGTGAAATGCTATATATATATTTATATATTTATATATTTATATATTTATATTTTTATATTTTTACATATTTACATATTTACATATTTATTTATATATATATTTTTATATATATATTTTATATATATATATATATATAGGTGGCTTGACTCCATAAAGGGGTATTTAAGGATATGTGTACGTTCTTTCTTCTGTTTAACAGAGACATGGTACCTATAATAGGTACTTATATTAGGAACACTGCACCCTATATTACCAGCAGCTATGCATAACTTTAGGACTCCTCCTTCATGGCATCACAGCCATTCCTAACCCTCCAGAAGGCAGACTGAGGAGGGGGAAAGCTATCTGAGCTATATGCCCAAAGTATGGAAAACAGTGACCTACAGAGTGTTGTGAATACAATTCAGAGAAAGCAAAGTAGCCCTTCACCCTTTCTTGTGGGGGAAAAATGAGCGGTGTCTGTAGGGAGAACAACTGTCAGCTAGAGCTAAACACACCTTTAACTTCCTGATGGAAAGAAGGCTCTGGTGTTGTGTGAGCAGCAATTAATATTATCAAGACTTAAGGCTACTTTGGTCATTTGTCAACCAGAAGCCACTCCTGGGCTCCAGTCATTCCATGTTTGTACCTAGTGCCTGTTGGCATGGAAGATTTCAGTGTGTATCTCCTGGGGTCAGAAGGAAGCCACTTCTGACACAGAAGCCCCCAGAGATGCCTCAGTCAATGAGGATTCATTGTATTTCCATTGTTGTGGCACGATGTGTATTACCCACGGCGGGGTAGCAGGTCCTCCTGCAATAACACATTATGGCAAAGGAGCATAATATATGAATCATGAGGTACAAAAGCAATCTGACATTTTGAGTCGTGGTTCGGAGAATGCTTAAAGTATAATAGGCATTTATTCAAGCGCAACTTTCCCTGCTGGAGCAACCTCTGACAAAGAGTTTAACAGATTTATTTTAAAGTATGTGAAGTATTTTGTTTTCCAATGAAAAAAAAACTCATTGGAAAGAAATAAGGGTTTTTTTAATAGTAAACAATGCTTAAGCTTAATGCTTAAAGATCATATTTTTAATGGAGAAACTTTAGAAGTTGGAAAGTCATCAGAAATCTGAAAAAGGAGTCAATAATATCTGTTTCTTTGCTCTATGGAAAAAAAATAAACCAAATTCTTTCCTTAAAAAATGGTTGTATAAGTCCATGAACATTAGATGTAAACTGTAAATATTTATGCATTATAAGTTATCTAAATTTTCACTAGGCATACAAATATTTCCGAAGTCAGTGTATAAGAGGGATGAAATTTTAAACTGAGGGAAATCAATGGTAAACTTTCATGAAATTTCAAGAAAATTGGAATGCAATAACTTGCATACCTGTTCCAGGACACTGGATGATTAAAACTAGAACTAGCACTTTTACAGTGCAGTGCTGTCTAGTATACTACATAATTAATCTTCTTGATATCCAGATCCATTAAATTGATATTATCTTGAGGGTAAGAGAGGGAAGATCGGACTCCGGAAATTGGGTTTTGTGGTTCCTACATAATTTCAAAGGGACTTGCACCCTGGTAAAATTGGATTGCAGGGAAAATTGTGCAATTGTTCTTTTTACAAATGTATAACAAATCCATATGGGCACACACACACCATTTGAGGAAACATACTGGTTTTTTTTAATCAAAATAGCAACATTTTATTTTGGCTATATTTTTCTTCCAAAAGAGATGCAAACATGAAAAATCTTAATAGGTATGCCATCCTTTTAGCTTAAAGTTCCAGGAAAATTATATTAATTATATAGAAAGTCCAATAGTTGCAAGAATAAGTTTCACATAATAAGTTATAATGCTGCCTAGCTATGCAGATGTATGTTTTATTTAGTTGATCCACAAACAAACATAATTAACATGGGAGAATTATATTAGCAAGCAAGTCATCAAACAACCTAACTGCCCTATTCTTTTCTCAGCTCAGATTATAGGACAGTCTCCAGGTGAACATTTTGGAGCGCTTTCACATTCACCAAGCTTTTTCACTTTAAAGAAACTAGCATTTCTGTGCTGTTTTATGCAAAGAGAATGCAGTTGGTCGAGCAACAGAGGTCGAGGTTCATTATTTTCTTATAGCAGAAACATAAACACTGTGTCTTACCTGAATGGCCTTGACATGTGATGCTGGTTGTTTTGACATTTTTACGAGAGAGTCGTATCCCTGCAAGCAAAATGGGAAAGTGTTACAGGCTATGACATTCTGATAGCTAAGGCAGATAAGCTAGAACTTAACCCATGCCGCTTCTTGACAGGCTTCCATTTCACCTGCCTGTCTCCTGTTGCCATCTCAGTTTCAGAGTTGCTTAGTTATTCCTCCCAAAGACCTGTTGGGGACAGAACACCTGAGCTTCCCCCATTAATCTTTCATAGCCACAAATGGAGCTATGCCTCTCACATTAAAAACAATAATGGGTAAAGATAAGGAATCCTTCAAATATTAATAGCATTGCCAAATGAGCGAGAATTCAAGGAAACACATGGTCTTAAACAACATACAACTACCTTTGTCATACCACACATTTGAGAATTATTAGAACTCTAAACCTTCTCTCAAAATATTATGATGATTAAGTTCTCCTTGACAGATGCTAGGGCACAAACTAGACTCTCTCCAAAGCTCCATATCATAGATTCATCAATTTTCTTTAGCAGTAAGATATAAAATAAGAATGTATTCCGTAACACTTTATGCAGTTAAAAATACAGACTGCTACAGAATTAATATACAATAACATAGGCAAACACCTCCAAGCCAAAGGATTTCTTAAAAATCAAACAAAAAGCAAATATAAAACTTCATAGTAGCATAATTGAAATATCTCCTTGGCCTTTTACTGTCTTCCCACCAGATTTAAGACTTTAACTAAACTAGCCTTTCACAGAAGTCTGGCTACCTAACCTGTCTCACTATAATGAGAAACAAAATGGTAATAGTAAAGGATAAAAAACAAGTATATGTTCACCAGAGGATGAACTAATGACAATATAGCATATTTTGATTACAACATTTTACCTGAGATGAGAAATATGCCTGAAAACAAAAAGGTGTAGGAGAGAAGAGCAGAAATATACTGAGAAATCACATTTGGACCCAAAGTTTTGTTACAGAAAAGTACACCGCAGCACTGTTAAATAAGAGTAGAGATCCCTTTCTTGTAGGATGGCTTCAGCCTGGAGTATCGGTCTGAAATGATATCGCTCCAGCTGCATTGAAGATGCATCCTTGCCTATTCCAGCTTTACACAAAAGCTTGAAAGCTGCGTATGATGCTGGAGAACTTAAGGCCAAAAGGATCTGCCATTAGAGGTCCCTCTATGCTTGCATCTCAGCTGCAAAGTGTGCTGTTTGAACCACCACAGGGTGAGGCAGAAGTCTCTTCACAGGTGTGCCTTCGGGTCTAAATAGGTTCAGCTAAATCAGTAAATCAGCACAAAATCTCACCATATGAATCCAAATCTACATAGTTACAGGAAATTTTACATTGCAGTAATAACTTAAACAGCTTAAACACTTTGAGAATTCAGTTCTGGAGCTGACATCTTGACCAGTGATATTCATGACAAAACTGATGTGGATTTCAAAAAGGCAAAATTTCAGCCAAGGTATTTATTGAGCTTTCTTTCTTTCAGAAAGTTGCTAATATGCAAAGCAATAAGCATTTTCTCATGATTTCTATATTGTTCATATGCATGCACTGTGCTCTTAGTGGATGTATTGGAAGGTTCAATACAAAACAATCCCCCAGTTCATTGCAGAGATAGGGTTCATAACAGAAAAGTTTAATTTTGTTCCTTCTTTTTAATCAGATTTTATGATTCCATTCATCTTCCATTCATCTTTTCCTCTTTCTAATCAGAATGAAAAAGATGAAAAAAAACCACAGGAAATGACCATAAAGCTTTATAAAACGCAGTGGTTCTGCTTTATAAACTCTGTCACAGAGAAATTTAAGCTAAGATTTCTACTATGTGCTTAGGTGTACTCCTCCATCTCCTGTGTTTACGCATTTCAGAAAACTGATATATGCTTCCTTTGCCACTTATAGCTGTATGGGCAAGGATTTACACTGCATCTCTCTGCTTCAAAGCAAGCACAGCGCTGTCGTTCCTCAGTGAGCTGCGCAGAGCTCGCACGAAGGCTGTATTTGAAATGATTGCAATCAGACACTGATTCCTAAAGACAGATGTATGATACAATTGTGTAGGACTCCTTTAGGAGGAGGTGATTTTCCTACCGGTTCATGCTGTCCTCATTACTGCCACAGAAATCAGGACAACAGCACGCTACTGAGTAAAAATAGACAATCTTCCCTGGCTCTGTTCCCTTCTCTCCATTTCCTGAGTTTCCCTCTAGAACAGCACTGCCCATCAATCATAGGAAAATAAACCTTAGATTACTGGTGTACCTATTACTTCACTTTTATAAATACCTTTTCTCTTTCACCACGTCTGAGAGGGAGCCAAGAGCACTACCTGCTTACATTAGTTCTGGCATCCCAAACAGCTCTGCAGACTTGAAGAAGTTACTCCTCACTTTAACCTCCACCTCAGGATTTCACACGTACACCCTTGCAGAAACGCACACATGCACAGCCTTATTCCCCAGGGTCTTTTTGGCCTCCCCACACCTACCTCTTACCTTTTATGGTCTGCATGCAGAGCCAAACTTAGAAAGCAATGGCAACGCTATGTCAGTTTGGAGCTGTTTAACGCTGGACTTGCAATGCAAATGCACCCGCTTTCCCTACTTCATAGTGGGAATACTCATGAACAGGACTACTTGACAGATTGAAAGAAATCAGTGTTTTGAGAAGAGCCCTCAAAAAACAAAGAACCTATCTTCTCTCCCTCTGCTAAAAATAATTTCTGAAAGGGGCGCAGAAAGATAATAAGCTTATTCAATTTGCCTTAAATTCAATGTGATATCACAATACTATCTTTTGTAATCTGTACAAAAGATGTACACTAGTATATAGGCGACAGAAAGAGCCCTCCCCCCAGCTGAAAGCTGTCCTTTCCCCCACTGCTGTACTTATGGCATCAGGCACAGTGGGTATTTTGGACAGAGAACTGCAGTGTATTATCTCATGAAAAGGCTTTGACAGGGACTGCACTTCTGTGAAACCCAGCTATCACACAGAAGGAAGAGAAGACCCCCACTTTGCAGCTTCCAGGCTGACATACAAAAACTTGCTAGATGCTCTAGGCAAGTGTGATATTCTTTGCTAAACTGCAGTTGTCTCCCTTACAGTTACATGTTAGGCTTACAGTAAAAGAGCACCTCTCTCACCACTAAAACCCAAACGCAGTATTTCACTGGCTATAACAGACATACAGAAAACATTAGGCACATATGTAAGCACTACAGTACTCAAGCTAGTACAGTTATGCTTCCTATGAGTCACTAGGCATTTAAGTCGCTTTCTGCTTTAAATCTCTTAAGATCCAAATAGACTTTAAAGCAATAACAATCTGCTGTGAACACACTGATATGCTGCACAAGATGTTAAAATAAGCAGAATCCCATAGCCATCCCAGCCACCTTGCAGCCAGTTATTAAAGAGTTTTCATAAGAATCTTTAAAGTTTGCCATCGACCCCTTCAAGATTAGCTTACTTATTTACTTATATAAGAAAAGTTCCAAACCGTGAAGTGAGTATATACACCTCCTTTTGATGCCGGAAGAGGTACCTTCTTCTATCAGCAGAGATATTGACTGTGATCCTTTTAATGTGTCTGAAATAGCTCCGATGCTTTCAGCCTGGGTGGCACTGAGAGCTGCTCCAGGCTGGAGGGGAACTCAGTTTAGAAGCAAAGTGTAAAAGAGAATTCCTGTCATAGCTTCCACTTGTTCTTCCTAAATATAGCCTCTGATTCGCCCTGTAACTTGGTCCCCTGTGACACTTGACCATCATAAACCCAGGGCTCAAGTGTCAAGCAGTAGGTGCTGCAGGAACACACCTTTGGGTCCACTTCTTGCCCTCCCCTCTCCCTGCAGTTGTGGAGCTTTTCATGAGAGCAAAGCATATACTGGTAGGAGGCAATGCCCAGCAGCCTGGAACTTCTCCTGCATTATTTGGGGCAGAGCATACGTCCCTGCTGCCACGCTGGGAAAGGAAATAATTACGAAGACATAATTATGAAGAACTCACCTCGGCGGGACTAACTGGAGAGGCGAACACGGCACCGAGGCGACTGTCTCATTGCTGGGCTGGCAGTGAGCTCGCTCGGCAGCAGCCCCGGGGTCTTGGCAGGGCGTCCTGCGCGCAGGGCGTCCATGCTCATAGGGAGGAGCCCTGCGAACGTGAGGCCGTAATTGCTATTATTTGAATGCTAGGGAATGTGGGTGAGGACCAGACGAAGATTGTGGTGGGAGTTGCTGTAGTCAACATGGGAACTGAACCATAATTACACAGCTGTGCTGCACACACTCCCTGCGAGGTGTCTCTCTGGGGCTGGCTACCAAAGGAGAGCAGCTAGTCTTGTGCGGGGCACGGCCCGAGGCTGGCCTTGGGAACGGCCTCTGGTCTCCATTCCCAGAAAGGCAGCTGCTAGGTCACTTCGGAGAAGAGTTTTTTACTCTTCAGCCCCTCCTCTGCTGAAGCTGTTTTTACCTCGCCACGATGTTCACGGTGACAGCAGCAGTGTTGTTGGTTGGGTGACACCACACAGGCCGCCTGCTGCACTGCTGGTGGGCAAGGCCTGCCGTTTTAAAATGAACCGTTTTAAAAATCAGTGTCAAAGAGACAAAGATAACAGCTGGGAAAATGATTTCAGGGATGATCTCCCATGACATTGGGAAGAGGAGTGTCCCACCACTCTCTTAATGTCATATACCTCAAGGAGGAAGATCACTTCAGAACAGTGCTCACGGACCTGTGTTTTTCCTAGAATGGGGCAGTTTGACCTGTTAGGGTCTAAGTCATGATTTCCAAAAGATTGGGACTACCTTAAAGCAGAGCAAGCAGTCTGATGAGTAACTTCATATACAACTTTAGAAGGTTCTTATTTACATCAAAAGTATAAGGGGAGAGCCAGAGATGAGATACTTTTGTAACAGTCCTATACATTAATTTATTTCAATTTATATTGCAATAGTTGCTTATCAGTTTTATATCCCAAATCAGCATTTGGGTACAAGAAGCATACACAGTTCTTTCTTCCACATGCAATTAATTTACTAAAGCTTCTGCCCTTCAAACCAGGCCGTTGTTTACACTTATAATCCCATTTTCTTAGAAATTACATTAGTCAAGAAAAAATAAATGTTTGCAATTACTTTGCAGAGAACCAGTGCCCTTGGATAGTTTGGTATGCACAGTCTCATGATCTATAGATTCATCTACTAAATACAACAGCAGATGATTTAATATATAAATAGTGAGACGTGGGCATTTCACGGGAAGGATTCAAACCCTGGTCTGTTAAGAACAGAAAACAATACATTAAAACACATTGCATAAAGTAATGTCTTACATACTGAGATCCTAAGAATATAGTAACATTGTATGTATTTAAAGTAGGAAGATCCCTATATAGCTTGAAATATATTGTTGTTACAGTCCTAGAAGCTTGCCTAATTAACATGGTCCCTAGAACAGCTTATTAGTGTGGAAAATGAAGTTGATGTTCAACAGAAACCTGTGTGTAATTTAATTCTGGACTGAGACTTTTCACTGTATAATGTCAGAATTGTTTCTTAGGTCTGTCACTATTTGATGTTTAAATGTTTTGCTTTTGGAGAACCCTCATGGGCACTGTTACCGCTTTCCAGAAGCTCCCAAAAGACAATTTTTCTATTCTAGCCTCCAGTGTTTCAGTGTAACACAAACAATGTACTGTAATTGAAAAGCAAGCCAACAAAGCAGTAGTCAGAATCTCTGTTTATTGGAAATAAGATTTCTTTAAAATAAAAGGTTAAAAAAACCCAAAGTTATAAAATTAAATTTAAAAAGTACACAAAATGTTGGAAAAACAGCCTTTATTGTCAGAAGAAATGTTGTAAGAGGAAGTATCAAGTAAAACATATGCCTTTTTCTCTATTTCCCACAATCTTTATGAATGCTTGTTAATATGAAGAAAAATGTAAGCACTTTCTCCTGAGTTTCTACTCTGGAGTTTGTACAACTATGGCAACAACAGTGACATCAGGCTATTTAAAAAATGAATGGCAGAAAACAGAATGCTGAAATGTTTGCTATTATCTAATGGAAAGAAAGTCAACAAACATATCTAAATTAGCTGATTTTCTTTCTGCGACACTTCTAAGCTGCTAAATATTAATTCAGCTTTTGCATGCTCTCTTTTTTTTTCCATATAAAAGCTTGGTGATTATTATCACGGATTGTTCCATCAAGAAATAATTAGGCTTGTATTAAGAAGACGGTCTCATTAGAGGCTGCCAGTGACCTTGTTCTAAATTCCAGAGTTGCAGCATCTTTTAATAACTCCACTAGCATCATCTGAGATCTAAGAATTTTTATTAAGCTCTAAAAACTGCATTATGAATATAACCCACACAAACATCAGAGCATTATAGCTTTGACCACTGCATTAACCAAAAGCCATAGTCTCTGCTGCTTTGTAGTCTGTGTGCACAGTAATAATATTATCACTTATCAAAATGTTTTGAGCAACTGAAATGTGATGATGATGCAAAAATAACAAATTTGTTTCCAGTCGTCTTTTGGGAAACTGGAACCACAATACCTGGCAAAGCTGGATGAGCAAAGGTACTGGCAGATTTTGAAGGGAATATGAATTTTAAACAACAACATGCTGATTTTATAAACATCTTGTCTGCTGTAATGTTTCAGCGTTGCTTGGAAAAGAAACAAACAATAATGACATTGCACCATCACATTGTGTTCTGGACAAACAAGTCTGACAATACAGGAATCACCTGAATCACTTGAGAAATTTTGTATAGAAAGGCTGCTCATCATTTTCATAAACCAGGATAATTGAAATAAGCACCTACTGTTTCCATCTTACAACAGACTTCTTTTGCTGAAGGCCATATCCATCAGTTGATTACATCTGTTGTAAAAAAATATTAGTTCTTGTCTTCAGTGATCTGACGAAGGGGCCTCACATTTCACAGAAAGGACTTTTGCTGTGGGACCCATATATATGACCCATATATATGTAAGAACTAGGTACTGGGGGCTTAGTGCTGGGGGAAAAAAAAATGCTAATTCCTTGGATAAAGCAAGAAAAGAAACTGCAGCTGTGCAGGCATCCATAGTTTCTATCTAGTTGTCATCCATCTGTGGGAAAAGACTAGTTTCTGATGCTTCCTCATCAAAATGGCATGGAATGGAAACTTGACTGAGACATGAAAAATGTGCTTGGTTATAAAGTCTGACCCAAAATGAGGGAAATCAGACTGAAAAACACAGAAGGTTAAAGAAACCATAAAAAAAAAAGAAAGAATTCTTTTAGATTAAAATAAAAAAGGCAAACTCTAGGGCACCAAGATGCTGAATCACACACAACTGACCAGGTGCAGTCTTTGGATGGTGTCTGCTGCAGAGACAGTTAAAAAAAGATAATTAAAAAAAAAGATAAACTATGAGTGTAAAGATATTTAAAGACTGAAATAGTATCAGGAAACTCATTTTCATTCCCTTGAGTCATAAGGAAAAAACAATCCTTTGCCTCTCATATTTCCAGCATTCTAAAAAATGAAACAATTAAGAATGAATGCCTTCTATGGTGACGATATAAATATATCTAGCACTCATATTCATCTATCAAATAGTCAAAAATAGTTTGTATCAAACTTACTTTTATTGAATCACATCTGCCATAGGAACATATTTCAATCATTTTGTGGTCTCCTGCCATATAAATATTGTGCCTATTTTAGAGATAAATTGCTAAAAGAAATCAGTGTTAGCACAGGAAGACAGCACAATTCTCAAGCTGCTAACTTCTAAATGTTGTTTCTCAATACAAAATCAAATCTCAAGTGTTAAAAATAGTATAAACAGTTTACCTTAGGAAATTATACATTTTTTTAATAAGCTTCACATCTTTACACCCACACGAAGTTGGGTAGTAGACTGGCAATATCTGCTGTCCAAAGATAATAAAAAATCTGAAAAAGAAATTATACATATTAAGCTGCTCCACTCAATCATATCAGGCTGTGCCACACCGGGGGTTGTCCTTTGAAGTACAGTTCAGTTCTCAAAAGCTGGAATCAAAAGCAGTGCTTGAAAATCATTTTTCCTGAAAATGACTTTTGAGAACTGCGGGCTGCTCCGTCTGGGTTTCCTGAGCCCATCACCTAGCAGGCAGGTGCCAGAGCATAATCTTCATCCTCTGGTTACATGAAAATGTTCACACCTTTATTGCAGACAGCTTTCATATTGAGGTTTTATTTTTATGAGGCAAAAGGAAATGTTGTTAGCTAAGGTTCCTGACACAAAAAAAATCTGTGCAAGGTAGAGCCCTGGTCTTACTGTGGATAATTTATAGGGGTTCTGACTCCCAGGTGAGTGCAGGGGCTGTACAGGGACATCTGTCAGGATTTCAGCTGCAGATCCACTGCACGCATGGCCAAGCTGTCAAGAAGTGACTGCTTACAGCCCAGTCCTTGAGGCAAAACAAGATCAGTGCAGGTTCACCACTGAACCTGCAGTGAACCAGCGCAGCACAGTGCTGCGCTCTGTGCTGGATGGAGCGAGTCAGGAGCTGCTCCAGCCATCTGTGCCGCCAAGGTGGGCAGGTAGGCTCATAACCAACCTCCTCAGCTGTTCCTCTGCAAGACACATCTACTCGTCACAAGCACTGAGTGCTGTGTACACCCAGATGAACCCAAGTGCTGCAGTCGCTGAACCGTTCTGGTGTCTTTGCAGTGTTGTCCCATTTGACTTACTCAAATTAAGTGCACTTTTATTTCTAGAGTTCAAGTTTCCCTACAGGATCTGAGGCTCAAAGTAGACAGGTCTAACGCTATCATATTTATTAGAGGTTATAGCGAGCATGAAACAATACCCATTATATTTGTACTATTTCGTATTTATTTTGCAGTAGAGGTTAGTGTACCTAGGGACTGCAGGAGAAATTTAAAACACAAGAAAGCACAATAGATGTTTGGCATTAGCTTCCCTGTTGTCCTCTCTTTTGCAGATGGAGCCTGTTTTTTTAAGTTTAGGTAAGTCCATTTTCAAAAAGAGGCTTTTAGTGGTGTAAAAGCATTCCACCAGAGGAGTTTACGTGGCACAGCTATTCTGCATTAGATGTTCTGTGCTTTTTCTCATGTAATGTAAATGATCGTAAAGGATACAAAGCCCAGCAAAGAGAGCAAGCTTCCAGCCTGCCAGGTAAAATGAACACCAGTAGCCTCACAGAACTGCAATCTAGAATATGTGAGCCACATCTGTCTCTGAAGTTTCTTCCTTTCTTTTTATTTCTTTAGAGTCTAATACCCATTTTTCCTTGGAGTTCAACAGCTTTGGTAGGCTGTTTTTTTTTTCTTTTTTTTTTTACATATGATCTCTGTTGTGATGTACCTAACAGAATTAGGACAGATCAGAAAACACTGAAAGGTTAAAGTTATTAAGAAAGACATTTTATTTTATTTTATTTTATTTTATTTTATTTTATTTTATTTTATTTTATCTAGCAGTATCCAATAACAACTTTTGAAAAATAACATACAACTATTCTTTGTAGCACATGAACCTAGTAAAGGTATGTTAGCATGAATGCTTGGAACTCTTTTTTTATTTACAATGTTCATATGAACAGTGACTTAGCAAATTTAATTCATCTCACAAGTCAGTTCCTCTCTCCCTTGCCATGTATTTTTGATGATCAGGTTAACTACTGCAAGCAAATTCTGAAACTTAACACTTTGATCTCAATTGTATTTAAATAGAGCAAAACTGTTTTGCACTGGAATTTGCACTTGCAAACATTAGGGTTTTTGACAGAATTCTGTCAAACCTTTCTAACATTTGGGCTTTTGACAGAATTAAGGATGTTCTTTCTTCTATTTTGCAGTGTATCAAGAAAGTTTATGGTAATATCCAAATAACTATAAATCTATTTCAGTAGCAGATCAGAGCTGAAGAGATTAATTCTCAGATATGTTAATAATTAATCTTAAGACAAATGCATTTGCTGCTGAATTTTCTAGAAAGAGATGTTTAGAATATTAGGCCACCAACTGATTTTTTTAATATCTTAATTCATGCATTATTAACACATGGGTCTATAATTACTTGCCAAATTGCATTTAATTAACAATATTATGCTAGCATTTGAAAATATTAAGAGTATTCTTATTAATAGTATTATTCTTCAGTCTTGAGATTTTACACAGATTTAGGTACCTCTGCACAATGACTGATATATATGTTTTTATAACCATCTTAGATGCTTGCCCTTTTGAAGTCCACCTGTGCTCTTCCATTATCCTACAGCTCAGCTGTGACTCCTGTAACTATAATAGTCAGCCTGCTCTGTAATTATTTATGGACACTGTCTGCTGACCTGATTACTATATGATATTTTGCTTTAGAAACTACTTCAGCTTAACATAAGGCTGTAAGGGAAAACAAACAATATATACAGTGCCTGTAATAGCTCTTGAATTAATGTAGACGTTTAATCTTGGATATTGTAACTTTTAAAATCCTAAATGCATTCTTTTCCATAATGACTGTTCTGTAATGCAATAGTGTCCTTCTATGGCAAGGATCAATTTTGCCTCTCATTAGCAACATCTACTAAAATTTACTAAGAAAAAGGACTGGGGCTAACTGTTCCAGTTCACTTTGAATGTCTGTCTTCTGCAGTCTTAGAGAATTGTTCAAAAACACTGTTAATTCCCTGGATCCCAGCAAGGCACAGCGCTCATTTTACTACACTTCATTTCCACAGGCCTATGCTGCTAGTGAAGGGACTCAAGTTCCTAACTGTTTGAACGAGACTGTCCCCTATTATGGTCAAAGATTAGTGTCAGGATACATTTTGTATTTTTATACTTAATGCTTGTTGCTGCAGAGAAAAATGTGAGTTTTCAACCAATAGAGTGTAGAATTAAACATACTTGCAAGGTTGCTTAATGATTTTCAACTGAATATAGCAGAACAGGAATCACCGTGGAGAAGTCACAGCAAGATGTAATTATTTTGGGTCTCTGATTTTTTTTTTCAGCGGAAAGGAGCCCTGAAATTCAGGGCTGAGACACCATTCCTTCTGGGAAGCACTAGGAGAATTTCCAGCAACAGATCTGGGAAGAGCATGACAATAAAGCATAGCTGGGACAAACAAAGTGTTGAAAAAAACATAAAGAGGACTACAACAATTTAAATTCTAGCAAAAGGAAGGACTGACCTAATTTTGGGGAACCCTGTGCCACATGCTCTAGGTGACCCTGCATGGGCAGGGGGGTTGGACTACATGACCTCTAGAGGTCCCTTCAAACCTTAAGCATCCTATGATTCAAAGGCCACATGTCAGTCTAGGTCTTTAAAAACTGTTTCTATAGTTTTGTGTGTGGAAAAGAGAGACCGTGGTTTTCCAAACATTCCTCCTAGCGGCAGTTTCGGCTTTGCCCAATCACTGCTTTGGGAGAACTGTCTCTGAACCCATTAACTAACATCTAAGAGCTCCTGAAAGGAAGGAATCCACTTTCTTCTAGAATGGAGGAGACCTTCCGAGAAAATTGCTGACAAACTGAGACCAAAAAAGTTGGTCCACAGTGCACAGAGAAAAGGTTGTCTGGAAACCTTAAGTTGCAGAAAGTCTTGCCATTATTGCAAACTGGATTCCCCAAAAAACCTTCACAAGTAATGAGAAGAAACTCAGTCTGTGACCATGAATGTATTGGTTTCAGTTCACACACTTTAAAAAAATACCGCTTTTTTTTGAATTTTACAAAATACGTGTGCTTGTTTGCTGTTCACGTTCAAGCCCTGGGTGACACAGTTTTAACTTGTCAAGGGCCTGAGGGATCAAGTCTTGTGATTAACAACTCCATGGCAACTAAAATATATCGTTGTACTTTTCATATCCAAGCATGTAGCCCTAAGAAGGAGTAAGTAGTGAGCTTTACATCCATTCAAAAGCAATTTTTTATATAACTATATATTTATGTATATATAACTAGATAATTCTAAGTAACTTCAGAAAAAAAATGTGGGCGGAAAAAAAGGACCGACCGCCTCCCGGGCTGCGCACTGCGCATGCGCAGCCCGAGGCGGCTCGCGCGCAGGGAGTCTCCTGGCGCCCCCCGTGCGCATGCGCGGGGCACGCTGCCCCTCACGGCCTTTGGCCTCGGGGTTAACACACACCCCCCACCCCGCGCCTGCGCTGTGGCGCCTTTTCCTGCTCTCGCTCGAGTCCTCTCCCGGAAGGGTCCGTCCGGGGCCATGCTGCTGATGGAGAAGAGTTCCGGCGGAGGTTTAGTTCCGGGGGCTGGTGTGCATGAGCGGCGGCTGCCGCCGCCCCGGCGCCGGGCCCGGCCGCAGCCATGATCCCGATCCCGGTCGTGGTGTGCGTGCTGGGCGGCTGGTGCGCCATCTACCTGGCGGACACGCTGCTGAAGGTGAGCGCTGGGCGGGCGCGGAACCGAGCGCCCGCAACGCGGCGCTGGCTTCGGCCCCGGAGAGCGGCCTCGCCGGCCCTGCCCTGCCCTCCGCCGGGGCGCCCGCGCTGCCCGGAGCGCCGTCCCCCACGCGCGGGAACACGTGACGGCCGCCGCCTCCGCGGGCCCCGCCGGGCGCCCGTTAACGGGGCGGGGCGGGAGGGGCGGCTGTTAGGGGTCCCGCCGCCCCGCCCCCCCTGGCCCGTCCGTTAAGGGTCGTCCGTTAGGTCCCGTCCCGTCCCGTCCCGTCCCGTCCCTGCCGGTGGATCCGGGGTCCGCCGTGTGGTCGCGCCTCGGCTCTTGCCCGCGCTCCTCGAGCTCACACTTTCCCCTAAATTAATGGGAGTGAAAACATGACCCTGTTTTCTTCCCTTTTGTGCTTCCGTAGATTTACTGGGGAAAAAAAAAAATAGAGTCAAAGTGAGCTGAAGAACTGCATATTAAATAAACTTTAACTTTAGTCTTTGGAGAGTATTGCAAGGCTCGGGTTTTTCCCCCTAATGAAGAAGGGAAGGTCTGAAAGGAGAAAATAAATCAGACTTATTTTCAGGAAAAAATAAGTCAGGGCACCGTTTGTTTTATCTGGGAATGTGTTTGTGCATTACACAAGCTTGTTTATTTATTTTTTTAGATTAAGATCAAGGGGTGTAATCTCTTGGACATGAGTGATGCTGCTAAGAACCCATGCAGAATAAGATCTCTGCTAGTTAAGGAAATATAAGGGAAAAAACAATGTGAAAGATTTGATCTATAATTATCTTCCTTCCCCGCCCCCCCCCCCCCTTCCCTCAAAGTTAATGTTGCAATTCAGGAATCGAATTTACTTCTGCCAAGTGTGTTTTAGGGCTTAGTAATTTCAAAGTGACATTTTTTTTTCTTTCCGTTGTTTTAAAATACAGGAAGGAATATTATCAGGGAAACTATATTTAGAAGATAATGAAACTTGAGCAGTAAGTGGCTCCCCCTGCTGCTAATTGTTAGGGAACAAATGTGGCTCTGTAAATGATGAGAGCTGTTATGGCCAAGTATAGTTTGTGCAAGATTCTTTTAATCCTATAAATGACAACAAAACGCCATTTTTTTTTCTGAAGATTTTTTTCAAATGTTACTACTCCAAGTCTCTATTAGGTATTTGGAGACAAACTTGACTTTTTTGAAACACATTAGAAGATTGACTGAATACAAGAAAAACAAGGTCTTGACTATGGTGAGACACCTCAAAAGTCACCAGAAAGGTCAGTGAAGAGGCCGGGTGCTGGCAGTAACTTTGTGTCTGATGAAAAATCTTGAGACTATAAAGCTGTACCTGGATTAATGTAGCAGTGTTGTGCTGAGACCCATTCATAGCCCTCAGATTCCAAAGACCTGTTTTAGATTTAGATATTTGAATCATTCACTTCCACGAGCAGGAGTAGCTGCTACTTTTCTTGTTAGAATCTCTAGTAGAGCTCAACATTAGCAAAAGGGAAAAAAAAAAGAATGAATGGGTTAGAGGCAACTTAGTATCTGATTTATGTTGCAGGAAAAAGGAGTCTCTGGAATGCAAGCAGTTTGGAAGTTTAGTCCAGAAGTTTAATTTTGACTTTGATCTTTTAATCACAAGTTGCCAAAAGTTGTTGATCTTTTAATCAGAAGTTGCCAAAAGTTGTTAGTCATTAGCAGCAGTTGAGTATCAGTGAACTTATTGGTGGATATGTGTATATCTCAATGGTAAGTTCTGTTTTGAACTTCTATTTTTTGCATAGAATAGAATATTATTTGGATTAAATAAGTTTTATATGATTGCAATACTTGGGCATGTTTATTTTTATTGCTAATATTGTAAGTGTCCTATTACATTTTGCACAGTGGCTAGCAAGCCACAGTGTTATAAGGACAGACCCTACTTGGACCTCAAATTGTGTATACTTTGAGTACAACAAAGAGACATATGGAACCTGAGTGAAAAATCATACAGGAGCGCTTTTCCATACATAAT
Organism: Nothoprocta perdicaria; assembly: GCF_003342845.1. Lineage (NCBI taxonomy): Eukaryota > Metazoa > Chordata > Aves > Tinamiformes > Tinamidae > Nothoprocta > Nothoprocta perdicaria. Next base: position 2,210,904 of record NW_020454228.1, read on the forward strand.
CCTATTAATATTCTTGGCAAGGGAAAGATTCCTGCTGTAACTTTTGCACTTGGTGTTTTAAGGTCTCTCTTGTTGCTCTTCAGTATTGCATTGGCATGAGAGATTCACAGAAGCTCGGGTCCTGAAGATCCCAGCTCCCCAGCACCCCAACCCTCCCGCTTCCATCCTTCCTGAGGGGCCAGGAAATGCGCGGGAGCTTGTCCCTGCTCCGGCCTAAGGCCCTGCGATGTGCATTAGGCTCATTCTCCCAAGGTTACACTTCAGCTTCCAAGGTCAGGAGCTGAGAGGGTTCAGAGCTGCCGAGCAGGCTTTGTCAGCACAAAAGAATGTTAAGGACTCCTGCTTGCTGACAGGTATTTATGGAAGTCCTGCAGTATTGAGCCTCATCATCCTGAGGGCTGCCATAAATAATAATAAGATATTGCCTTCATAGTGAAGTTAACATAATAACTTAAAGCTTAAATTGGAGAAGCAGAGCCAAAGCCTCAGTGAAGGAAGCATGAAATGAAACATAACGTACAGATGCTTGGGGTGGGAGGGTTCATTTGCACGTGCTGATGTTGGGATCAGGACAGTAGAACAAAAGTTTGTGTAAAGACTTTAATAAATCTTGCAAAGGAATAGTGTAATTTAGTTGTTTAAATGATTTGGATTATACTTTATGAAATTGTTTACACAACTGTTTTCCTCACACTTGTGATGAAAACCCGAAAGGATAATTAATTTTGGTGCCTTTTTATATATAAATATATATATACTTTTTGCCATTTGGTGAGTGTATTGAGAAGATCACTAATCTTCATGGTCCTTGCTGCTAAAGTTAGGATGGGTTAGCTGATCTGGTTGTGGAAGTCAAGCCTAGCAATGCCATAGGGAATGACTGATGTTGGCTAAGGATTATGTTAGGATGGAAGTTGCTACCAGTGTGTTCAGCAGCCTGAATGAAAATGTGACTCAAACCAGTAAGCTGAAGAAGAAAATTACACAAACATATGGGTAAAAAGGATAAAATAGTGTCATGGATGAATAAACAAATGATAATCTGAATAAACCAATCTCACATTTTTGAAGACTGTTACTTAGAGTAAATGTTTAGTATGTTCACATTTTAATTTATCTAAAAACATATGAAAAAAAGGTAACTGTAAGTGTCCAAGAAGATGATCTCACTCCCTCACACCATAGAAGGACAGCAGGGATTCAAGGAAATGAGCTATTTTAAATCTATTTAAAGCATGTTGGAAGATAACTAGTAGCTTCTGAAGTTCCTTTTGAGAGACAGAGGGGAGCTCCCTAAGACACTCACAGTCCTGATTCCTTCAGTAGATGCTGCTGCTCATAGGGAGGATCAGGAGCTGAGCTGTAGTTGAGGCAGCTGCAAACACTCATCCGGATTATGTCAGAGGCACTCATGCCTTGGAGCTAATCTCAAACTATTCCTCTTTATTATAGTTTTAAAAACATTTACTAGATATTAATTGCACATAAAGAAAATAACATAAGCAGCCAGTTCTTTCTATAGCCTTCTAAAAAGGCAGTTAAAACCTGCTGATAATGATTTAACACTAGGAAACATCATATAACATCTTATTTATGAAGCAACATGGGATACCTGATTTATTTTACAGTTTTAAAACTACTGCGACTTGCATCACAAGAGTGGGATTTTTTTTTTTAGTACTACATGTCACACAAATATGTGTCAAAATATTAAAACCATATAGGATATTTACCTGAAGTTACACATCCTTTTACACATTTCCTCCTTCTGTAGTATATTGTGTGCAACATAAAATCTTCCTGAGAGTTTTGGCTTAACCTATTCTTTCACTGTTTTGCAGTCATCCAGCTCTTTAAAAGCGTCTTATGAAGACTGGCTGCTGACATATGGCCTGAGTGTCTCTCCTTTCCACATGCGATGGCAGACTGCTCTCTTCAACCGCCAGTTCTACAACTGGGGACGATGGAAACCTAGATTTCTTTATCTATGGTATAAACCCACTTTTTTTTTTTTTCTGTCAAATATAGAAGTTTTATGTATCTCTACATCTGTGCCTTTTAGCCTTAAAAGTGCAGTGGATATACATGGGTTATTTCGATAGGTTAACAAAAAAATGCCATACTTATATTGTTCCAGAATAAGCTTTTCTCCTTTGCTAAAAGATTTGTATCTCTAATGTAAGTTACATACTGTGTTGCTATAAACACTATGAATCTGTGAGCTGTGTTTTTGCTTATAGTTTGAGCTATATGTTGTTCTTAGGCATATAGCCATTAGCATGTACTACTGCATATAGATACAGACCAGAAAGCAGCTTCTCGTGTCTCCAGTCTGTCGTTCTCCCTGAGTTCTCAGGGAGTTCTCCCTGATCACTAAAGGTAGAAGCTGTTCAAGATGCCTGGGTTGTCAATCATTTCCCAGGCATTCCTTTCCCCGCTAAGACTTCTTAGACTTGGTAACCGACTGTGAATGCTTCTGGACTGATGTAGAAAATTATTGCTGAATTGCCTTTCTAGTGTTACTTTATACTCACCCTGGAAATAAAAATGCATAAGGCTAGACTTCTTTTCATTTCCTGTACTGTTGCCCTTAGTGAGAGAGGAGTGGAAGTCTGCTTCATATTGTTTCTTCTAGTGTGTCATAATTGTATTTCAATTTGTAGTAGTTCTGTATCAGTCAGGATTTTTAATATGCATAATTTATTAGTGTGATATTTCCATGAGTCTCCTTAATTAACATTACAAATGCATGCTTCTTAAATTTGCAAATTCCCAGTGAGATTCATTTAGGAGGGTAAAAGGAAAAGAATGCTATTATGAGGGAGAGGGACTGCTAGTGATCTGAAGTATAATAAGCAGAAAATAAACTTTACCACAACCTCCCTATAGGGTATTATGAAATAATAATCATGTCTAATAAAAATTCTCCATTGGTTGGACTAATGCAAATTGAAACATTTTTCAACACTAATTTTAATCAAAAATAAATTGATGAGAAGAAAAGTCTATTTGAAGTAATTGATTTTAATATAATTTCACATTTGCACCTTTTATCTTTCCTTCTTTAAGGAAGGTTGAATCTTGTTCAGTGTTCTTTAGCACCTTTATCTCTGGCCAGGAAGATGCATTTAATAAGCTTTTATAAATATCTATGCTAGCCCTTAATTTGTTTTTTTTTTCCCCTAAATTTGCAGTAGCAACATAGTAAATTATACATTCCTTACTCTTCTATGTTTTTATTCATAACTAGTGTCAAGACACATTTTGGGGGGAATAAAATTTAGAATATGTAAAATAACATAAAATGTTTGAAAATATATCAGGATGTAGTGCTGAATGTAAAAATTTGTTAACCAGGGGGAAGAGTATATATTTTAAGCGAATTAATTAATCAGTTTCCTTTAGCTGATATTTTCCTTCTTTATTGTTGATACACAAATGACAGTATCCCAGGCAAGTGCAGAATGACCATGTAGTCATAGAATCATTATTTTTGGAACAGACCCTCAGGATCATCAAGTCCACCCTTAAAGATTTGCTCTGTGAGTTTGGTGTGCTAAGGAAGTTGAAGCAGTTATGTGTTCCAAGACTACACCTTATATTCTGACTGCTAAATTGCTAAAATACTTATTTGCTTTGTAGGTTCAGCATAGGAATGGTGTTTGGTATAGTTGCCATGTTTGGATCAGTTATTCTCCTTGGAAAAACACTGATGCAAACACTGACCCAGATGCTAACCGAGGCCCCCAAAGCCCAGAATGACCGAATGCTGCAAGTTGTGGTAAGTGGTATCTCCTTGGGTCATCCTTTGAGAACTGTGAACTGATCTTAAACAGTTTCTTAATGGGGTATGATAGCTAATGTGATACTTATTTTTGCATGGAAGGATTTAACTAACTCCTGATAAACTTTGGCATGAAGTATGCTGGCTGTTATCAGCCTTGAGAAAGGGAAGTGGAGTTAGTGCAGAAAAGAAGGGAAGAAAAAAGGAAGGAACTCTTCCACAAATTTGGAAGTTTTCAAAATAAGTTCATAATCCATAAGAGGAGAGGAGTTTGCTTTCATTTATTATTATGATGCAGAACATTATCAGTGAAGGGTAAAGATTCAGTAGTAGGGACATGGCATGTTTTTGGATTGCTCAAGGTCCTCTGCCTAATTTGCAGTGTGAAGTGGAAGATTCTTTCTGTAGCTGGTCACAGGGTGATAACAGTTCATTGAATTGTCTCGTGGATTTCTGATGCGGGCAATATATAGTGTGGTTTTAGAAAGGAATGTATTTTACAGAATGGAGAAATTGCAGATAGTGCCTTTTTTTAATCAGTTGAATCAAAATACCTTAGGCAGTATGAAGGAATTAGCATTAGCTTTAAAACAGTTTAAACTTGCAAGGATTCTTAGCGAACCTCATTTACTCAAGAATGCTGTCTGATCAGATTGTATGGTGATTTTCCAGAACACAGAAAGCTCTCTGAGGTTGCTTTGCCTTCTGCTGTGTGGCGTAGAGCAGTGGTTTCCAGTGAGTTTACACTATATGGTACTTAGCTAGTCAAGTGACAGGTTGAAGGTTATGTACTGCCCTTCTCTGTTAGATGACAGGCCTTCCTGTAGGTGCCAAAATTACTGTGTGCAGCTAGACCTAAATGTTGCAGAAGCCCAGGAAGCTTGGTGGTTAGCATGTGCTGTAACTCTGGTACTTTTCAAATAGTTAGGATTTGTTTTGCACATGCAGAGTGGTGCTGCTGCTGCCACTGGTCACCTGGCCCACAGCCTCTTCCTCAATTATGGAGTTACTGGAAACAGGAGGGAATAAGCTCTCTTGGTTGTATGTCCAGTAGAGCATGAGTTCAATATGAGACTGAAATTTTCTGACATTCAGGCAAGCAGAGTCTTTCCAAAGCCTGTGTGTCTATTACATTGTGGAGTAAGAAAAGCTCTCTTACATCTTTATTTCTGACATCATTATATGGATTTATCCTCTTTTGTGGCACCACAGTGAGGCAGTCATTTGCAATACACTGCTCTTTGGAGAAAATATCTTAAATAGGCAGGGGACAAAACAAAAGCTGCTGCTTTGGGAAGTCATCTAATTTGAATTGAAACTAAGAAAGCAGAAATCTAGGTTGACATCCACAATTTCTATGTGAGGAGGATTTCTCAGTGACTACTAGCAGCATCACCGCATTCAAAGCAAGGACAGATTGGTATTGGAGAGGATGTAATATATAAGGATCATGTAGCAATATTGCTACTTTTCCTAAGTCGACTTGTGGTTCTGTTTCTTTCCTACCTCATTCTTTCATTTCTGAGTGGTCAACTGTAATAACATTCTGCCTTTGAAGAATTTCAGTATTCTTTTTGCGGGGAATGTGCTACCATAAGTTAACATAAGAAACTGGCCCAGATATGGTTGAAATGATGTAAAGAGCAAGGGAGGAGAGCCTTTTCATTTAGATTTGTCACTCGTAGGTTTCATTGTTATCTGACTGCCTAGGGGAGAGTTATGTTAAAGAGGCAAAATTTTATTGTGTTTTGTTTACTTCTGCGTTAGTTAGCTGTCATTAGCCTTTATTTAACCTTTGGCTTTAGAGTAGAGGAGCAACAGTCCTGTCTATGTTACACTGATCAAGATTTTTTTTATCCCTCCTCTTTGTACAGTCATGTACTTTATTTAAAATACCTGTCTGTACATAACTGAGTTGTTTTTCTTCAGCTGCCCACTGTTATCTTGATTGCCTCTTGACAAAAGTGGGAAAGAGGCTGATGAGTTATTAACAAAGGATCTTCTTTTATTTGAGGTATTTTCAAGAGACCATAAAATATAAGGTTATTAAATGCATATTAACAGAATATTGCTCTTAATTTCAGGCCTCATCATGAGAGATATCATGAGCTTCTTTTTTAGGTGAATCTGAAAGCATTCAATGCTGTATTCTAACCTGCTGCTGTCATGGTAGAGTTAAGATAGCAGTTTTAGCTGTTGCCATCTATCCTCATCTATATGCACAACAAAGGGTTACTAAGAATGGCAGTGAAGTGATCCATCAATGCCACCATCTGATGCTGTAGTAATACCAGCAAGAGGTTCTTGACAAATGAAGAACAGATAACTTCTTACAGGCAGGCACAATAATTATGTCAGTTAAGGTAGACCAGATACCTTGGTTATGGTCACACTCGGAATAGGATTTTTGAAATGTTTCAGTTCAACACTATTGAAAATGGTCTCCTGAAAGATTTCATTTATCTAGATTGCTCACCAAGCTGCTTTAGAGTTCTGCCACACATAGACAGCTGAATCACGTAACGGAGGGATGAGTGCGATTAAATGAAGGTAGGGTGAAGTGGCACGTGCTCGCAGTGACCTGCTGCCAGAAGAAATAGTGCATCTCCCTTCTGCCACTATTCATACTATATTCACAGCAGTGCTAACAGTGAGGTACTCTTTGCCTCGAGGAGGAAGAGCAGATGGGGCCTTCCCTGAGTCAACAGCAGAAGTGGTCTTAACCTTCCTGCTAAAGCAAAAGCAGCTGAGAGGAGATGAGGATGAAGCAGCCCCCTCAGATGGAAAGAGGAAAGGTTTCTCCTTTGCTCGCTTGTGACTGCCTTGAAGCCTATTTGGCAGGAGATGGTGACTTAGAACTAGTGCAATAAGGGATGTGGGGAACAGTGTGAATCCACAGAGACAGCAGAAATGTGAGGGGCCTATGTGTTATGTCTTAGGTAAATTATGTTTTTCCTTCAATTATCATATATAGACACACAAAACATCATGAATAAGCCTTTTTTTAATCCTTTAAATCAGGGTCGGCCTCACAATTTGGTTTAGGGAAAGAGAAGAGAGTGTGAACTCCTCTTGCAGCCCTTTTGAACTGTTTGCACAATGTTTTAAGTGCAGTGTAGCTTTCAGTGGAGGGTGGATCTCTATAGCTACATGGCTAGCTGCAGGAAATTGTAAACTAATGCTCACCGCGGGCTGATCTGTTAAAGCCTGTGTGCATTCTTAGGAACTTATGGAGCTTAATATAGGGTAGGACACATTCTGTGAGGGTTGTGGGTAAACAACCCACAAAAGGGGTAAAGAAAGGGTAAAAGCTCTGTAGAGCTTTTTGTCCTTCAGTAAAAGATAATATATTCGGTATATTTTAAAATATACCCAGTAAATTGAGGGAAGAGGCACAATCTGATAGCATTGCATGAAAATGCCCTCTGTTCTGTTGCTTAGCTGAAGATGCAGTGTGAGAACAGTAAGTTTAGAGGCAGCAGGATTTGTCTTTCTACCTCTTGGTTTCCTAGCGTTTTGTTTTGTTGTCATGCCCACACAAACAGGTGCCTGGTGTAAATTTGCCTGTCAGCCAGCTGGCCTATTTCTTCTCTGCAATCCTCATCAGTGGTGTGATACATGAAGTCGGCCATGGGGTGGCAGCTATTCGGTAATACAAATTATTTTTCTCTTACTGTGTGTCAACAAAGCCTAATATTCCAGAGTGTTTTAATTGCAGGCAAATATTGTTAGCATTTCATTGATTCATTTGGAGAGTGTGTTTATGCTGTTTTTAGTAGCATTTTCTAGCTTCCTTAGACTAAGTTAGGAAGGTTGTGCAGTGGAGGATAGAGTTTTAATGCAGTGTCTGTTGTACAGAAAGTGATAATGACTTTTTGCGTTGTTAATATACTACATTGTGTCGTATTTACAATTCCACTTCTTTAAAGCTATCTTGCTTTTACAGAGGAGTTGCATTGCTGTAGCTGAAGCATTTGCAGAGGACCTATGCACTATGGCACAATGGCACTCTATAATAAATTTTAAATTATTTTTTTAAACATATTTTGTAAAGTAGTGTATCAGCAGGCTGAAGCGTGGAAGTAACTCCATCAAATGTAATCTATCCCTGCTAATTTCAGTGATATGTTAATTTTGATCACAGATGAGTTTTTTTTCATGTCACTGTTAGCTGTGATGATTACTTCACAAAAAGATATTTGCTATAATTAATCATTACTGTTCAATGACATTCTAGTGTTTAAGTGATGGTTACTAGAAGGTGAACTTGATATTCTGGTGCCCTCTGTATTTCTCTTGGACGTCATAGGCATTATTTGTCCCAAGGGCACCAAACACTAAGTTGTTCTTTTATAGTTGCTTGAGTGTAGGAAGTCCTGTCTGTGTCTCAACTATGTCTACCTGCCTGTAGAAGTTCTCGATTAAAGTAGAAGTTTGGGACCAGAATGGTTTTCATCAGTCTGTTTAGCTTGTTTTCTCTAAAATTCACAATGGTTTTTCTGTGGAGAATGAAACTTGCCCTTGATTGTCCTGCTATAGGAGGAGCCAACAAAATTTTATTTCTTCCTTTCCCTGTTACAGTTGGCTTCATGTGCTGCTAGCCAACATCAGAGATACTGGGAATAACAATGCAGCCCTTAACCAGAATTAATAATTTTAACATCTTAATGGTGTAATGCATAACTATTTTCACTCATGATATAGAGCAAAGGTCTTAGATATTCAAATTCACCTGGTGTTTTTCTACAATTTTTTTTGCCAGTTATTTTAAAGGAAATAATGTTCACACAAGTACAGAATGGTTGAAGATGGAAGGGCCCTCTAGAGGTTGTCTAGTCCAGCTTTCCCACTCAAACAGGGTAGTCCAATGTTAAATTGCCAACAGTTAAAATACATTAGAATACATTAAAATACATTAGAAAAATAAGATTTTTCCTGCTCAGATGGCTGCTGCTTTCTCCTTGACATTTTATTTTTCCTCTCCTTGTTCAGATTGGGTCTACACTGCTCTTAGGATCAGTTCTCAGGGTTTAGGCTGTACTGAGTAACTACTGCAGGAGAATTTCATTATTCTGGCAAATGACCAGACTCCCTGGTCTGCAATATGGTTTTGCCAAGTGCGGTTCAAGACAACTTAAAATATTTGAGCCAAGGCTTGTACTAGAAGGGCATTTGTCACTTTACAGAGCTGCAGTCTTTAAAATCAGCAATTGCTTTAACCTGCAATGGGCAGGCTTATGGCAAGAGGGATATCTGTTCAGAACATTAGTTTTAAAATGTTCTGGATCCATTTTTCATAGATGACAATCTGTTTAAACGATTGGCTCAAAAACCTTTTTCTTCTTCAGCATGTACCTCCTGCATATGTTATGAAATCTCGCATACAATGTCATTACAACACCTTTCATTAGCTTGTACTATGGGGAGATCCGATAAGTTAACTGTGGGGAGTGAATGTATTGTTTCATTCTGAATTATATTTATATTATATTATGTCTTTTTTTTTTACTATATATGCGCTTCATTCTTGCAGCTAAGATTATATGAAAATCAATAAATAAAATACTGTGCCTACTGTCACAGAAAAGATGTGAGATTAGCTGATCCATGCCTGGTTTGCAATAATCTACTTAGAATACTATTATTATGATTCTATAAGTCTCTTAGGAAATTTCTAGATTCAGAAAACCTTTACATAGTAACTCAAAAAAAAAGAAAGTACTGTTTAAAAACACAGAAACTCATAAAATGAATTATATGTGACAATGTAATGTATGGCAGTGTCAGGTGTTTTTAAAGGACATTAGTCCTTCAAAACTGTTGAATTTTCCTTCTGTGTGTTTTTTCTTTTTTATGATGTTTACCCTCATCTTTGTTAGTTTATAAATTACTTCAAATTTCCTATGGACAAAGAGAGAAATGATAAATCCAGACAATGTATAAGTGCTTCTTATAACTTTCTCCAGATAACTTTTAGTTTGAAATTGAGTCCTATGCTGCCATGTTTTATTTAAGATTAAAAAAAAACCTAAATACTGAAATATATATATTAACTTGAAAGTCTGTAGGATTTAATGTTATTCTTACCAGAAACAAGAAAATAAATTGAAGTGCTCCATAGCGATACTGCAAATGTATGTTGCTAAAAGTTAGTTATATTATGATAATTGTAGTTATTCTAGTATTCAAAAATGTATCTATTATGCAGAATCACTCATTTCTTGCAATTGTTTGTTTGTAGTAGCAAGTAACATCCTCCCTCCTCTTTTTTTTTAAGAGAGCAAGTACGGTTTAATGGATTTGGAATTTTTATCTTCATTGTCTATCCTGGAGCATTTGTTGACCTCTTCACAACTCACTTGCAACTTATCTCTCCAGTCCAGCAATTGAGGATATTTTGTGCAGGTAATAGTTCAGTCTCTTGAATTAAATCTTCATTTAGAGAAGTTATTAGTTTTACATGTGTTTGTTGACATATGTCAACGTGACAGGAGTCCTCTGCATATCTGACTTTATATTTTTCTGGTCAGATTTGTGAATACATGGTAACACCTCTAAAGCGGGCGTAATGTACAAGTCCTTAATGGAGGATTGAAGCCTTAAATAAGACAGCATATAAGTTTCTCTGTACTTAAAGTAATCCTTCTGTTCTGGATATAAAAATGTTCTGCCAGTGATGTCCAAAAATCCATCGAATACTTCTGTCTGTTATCATACTGTTTTCCAGGGGAAGAGACTTCAGTTTCTAGGAACTTGACTGAGTACCAATTTCCTTTCATGGAAAGTGTTGCTGTATCCTAGATCTGATTCAGAACAGTTGTGCATAGGAAGTCTCAGCTGTATGATTGGAAAGGAATGTGATTTCTGACCTTCCTCTCCCATTAGAATAGGCTCATACACTGCCCAGGTGCAGAAGCTTTTCAGCCTGTTTTCTGTATTATATGTCCTAATTGATAAAATCTTGAAGCACACAAGCTGGAAGATTTTCAGCCAGAAGACTGGTGATATGAAGGCAGAAGTAGCTTTCACAGCCAATCTTGAGCAAATCACTTCCATTTGCTGCAATAGGTGCTATCACATAATTTTCAATAGTAGTTTCAAGAAAGTATAAGCTATACAAGTGCTTTGTATAGCACTTGTGCAAATTATACAAGTGCTTTGATGTTACTGTCAGTGGGAGATAAAGATTAAAACACAAACTTGTTTGGATCCAAATAAGATCACAGCTTATGTTTCCAAATAACCTCCAAATGGTTTTGGATGGATATTTTTTAATATATATACTGAAGGGAAAAGTGGCTACTGTGTTATTCTTCCTATATTATGAATCATTTCTGGAAATGTTTCCTAACCTATTGAAATAAAGACAGAAAAGTTAGCATTTTGCTTTAGTTCTTCACACTGATGTTTTTTCCACTGCAGGGGAGAATAGGCAATACAACAGCAGCCTGCCTGTTGTATTGCTCACATGCTAACATATGTTCCTGAATATTGTAACCATAAAATATTGCGAAGGAGGCTTTGGGCAGGAAATGCAAAAGTAGTTAGCAAAGAATATTTTCAAGCTTTTGTGAATCAGGTAAATGATAATAAATGCTAAGGAAATAAATATAATTTATATTCCAAATACCTAAGCTAAAATTATTCACTGAAATAGAGTATCTTTTATGATACCCTATTTTTCAAGTTAATCAGTTCTATTTTCCAGCTAGAAGGAACATATGTGCAAGAGAAGACACATTAATTTTTCAAATGATCTACTTACATGTATTTCTGCAATTATATAGAAAACAGAACTGTAAACTGTAATAGAAAGTAATTGTTTGCTTATTTTAAATGACAAGGAAATGCCTGTTTTTCTTAAGAAATTCTTAAGAAGCCTGAAATAGGGAGATACAAAGTAATTGAGTAATAGTAGTAGCAATAATAATAGTAATTGAGACATATTACAGGTTTAGGTGTAACAAATATCTGCAGTTGAATACAACATGATAATGATAGTGTAATGTTTCGAAGATCTGAATTTAAAGACCTGAATTTATAGAAAAATGCTTTCAGATTTTTGTATTGTAACTAAGTAAGTAGAGAACTACACTAAATTGTCCTCTATAGGCCACCTATACTCTGGAGATTAAAAAGTATATTTGTTGTACAGCAGATGGCATCGTGGGTTCACGAATAGTGAAAGAGCATTCTTTTAAGACAAGTGATATTTTTGGCACTTATTTTATGCCTAAAAGAGAAAAAGGTACTCCTCTGCAGCACGTATGTAATTTTTTGTTTTATTTTGGAGATCCTTTTAATGCTATTTATTTTAACATGAAGGGGAGTTAAAGATTTTGAAGATGTTATGGTAAGGTGTTGCAAGGGTTGGTTAAAGTGTGCCTTTTTAAATATAAAGAATAAGTTATCCAAGGATGAGGCTGTTTTAGCAAAATGAAATTGATGGCATACTGAATAGTGCACCTTTTCAGATACTCTTTCTTATAAACTTTTCTTTATTTTTTTTCTGTGGATAGCCTGGGTTGGATTTCATGGCTTTCTGTTTTAAATTTCTCTGACATATTCCACATAGAAACCTGTGGAGATTATAGTAATAAAGTCTGTGTTTTCCAGCTGTTTGCAAGTATTCCTTGTCATCCTCCAGCACTTCTATTAACTCTCCTTTTTTGTTGTTGTTTTCTTGTTTTATTTTGTTTTTAATCCACTTTACTTTCTCTAGTAGCCACACTGTTACAAAGCAATTTTAGTTCGATCTTGGATTTTATCCTGTCTTAAGCTGGGAAAAGAAGATTAAGAAAAGCTTTTTAAATCAAAAATAATTAAGATAAAACTTTTATTTAACACTTCATTTTTATGGTACTTGCACCTGTGCAGTAAGGGAGAAGAGACTTTAGTGCTGAAACACTGTATTTATCCTATTACTTTCAATGCAGTACCGTTAAAAACTTGCAGGAAGGGATATTACTTTAAAAAATAGCTGCGAGTGGAAATGATAACAAACACTTAATCAGAGTCCTCCAGAAAATATTTCTCACTAGAAATCTAGCAGAAGAAGAAAAATATTTTTTAAAAACCTGATGACATGTTATGACAGTCAGGGAAAAGAAGAGTCTGTCATATGTTATGGTAGTTACCTTACATATGGTATGGGATTACAATTTTTTAAAAATACATTTACTTTATATTGCCTAATGAATCTATTGCATAATGAAATACAGAATTGAATCAAATCCTTCTTAACAAGGTGAAGCACTATAAGAGGAAATAAGGCGTTTTAAGTATTGGAAAGCTTTCCTACATGGGTTACAAAAAATGTTTATCCAAGAAGAGAAATGGAATGTGAAAAATTTTATAGGGTGGGATGTTAAAGGAAGTCAAATATGTCTTATGTGGAGTTGTTTTCATCCTATGGAGAACCACTAGCTGTAAAAATTATAGTTGTAAACAAGAAACCAAAATTAATGGGTAACAAAATGCTAATTATACAACACAGTTTCTTGATGTGGTTTTAGGCCCATATTTTAAACATGATTTTAAAAGAAGCTATTTTTCTAATCTTATTTGGCACATATTCAGGTGATTATTCTCATTTTAACAGGATTGATCCGGTGAAGATAACTGCAACTGAGTATTTTCCGTGGTTAATTGTACCACAACAGTACATCTTGCTCGCAAAAAGCACTTAGTATTTTATATTTGTATTTAAGTCCATTTATTAAAGTTTCTTAAATTTGGCATTTTCTATTGTAGAAAGTGACAAACGATACATTTCTCTCCTTTTTTATTATTTGTAGTTTATGAGAGTTCTTTAGATAGAAACTGTAAATTAACAGTAGATTCAAAATACCAGTGTTTTTCATATGGATAATCTGCCCAGAACATACTCATGCAAGTAATATTATGTGATTAAAATCAATATAATAGAATGATGCATTGAAATTGGATCTACCCCTTTCTTGTATTTTCCATGTAAGCATACCACCACAATAAAATGAATATAGCAATAAAGCAAGTCACACTAATTGTTTTGTTTCCGGTGCATATAAAAGTTGTGCTTACAATATACTGTAGTCTATTGTGTGTACAGTAGCATTAAAAAAAAAAAAGCCTTATTTTTAAAAAATTCTTCATTACTAAAAATGCTAACCCCTCATCTGAGTCTTCAGCAGATTGTAATCTTTTTGCTGTTGGAAGGGCTCATGTCAATACTGACAGCTGCTGACAGATCACGGTGATGGTTGCTGAAGGCTGCGGTGGCCGTGGCAATTTCTTAAAATAAGATAGCAATGAAGTTTGCTGCATCAATTGATTCAAAATTGTAGTCATTCCTCTCAAACCTTGCTGCTATTTGGCAAGTAAATTTTATGTAAAAATCTAAAGCCTTTGTTGGTATTTCAACAGTGTTCACAGCATCTTTTACCAGGACTAGATTGCATCTCAAGAAGCCACTTTCTTTGCTCACCCATAAGCAGCTCCTCATCCGCTCAGTTTTATCATTCATGAGATTATCATGAGATTGCAGCAATTTAGTCATATCTTCAGGCTCCACTTCTAATTTCGGTTCTCTTGCTGCTTCCACCACATCTACAGTTACTTCCTTTACTGAAGTCTTGAGCCCCTCAAAGTCATCCGTGAAGGCTGGAATCAGCTTCTTCCAAACTTATGCTGATGTTGATATTTTGACCTACAGCCATGAATCATGGAAGTTCTTAATGGCAGCTATTTCCTTATGAAATATGTTTTTTTTTTCTTTTTTTGTTGTTTTATTTTAAAAAGTCTTGAAAGTCAGAATTACTCATTGATCCATTGGCTGCTGAATGGATGTTGTGTTAGCAGGCATGAAAACAAAATTAATCTGCTTGTGCACCTCCATCAGAGCCCTCGGGTGAGCAGGTGCATTGTCAGTGAGCCATAATATTTCAAAAACAATCTTTTCTTCCAAATGATAGGTCTCAACAGTAGGCTTTAAATATTCAGGATAGCATGTTGTAAACAGATGTACTGTCACCCAGGCTTTGTTGTTCCATTGACTGAGCACAGACAAAGTAGATTTGGTGTAAATCTTAAAGGCCCTGGGTCAGAGTGATAGCTCCAATTCAGATTGGTTTCAGCTAAAGTCATCTGTCTTTTGAAGCCACTCTTCTCTCTAGCTGTGGGAATCACAGATGACATCTACTTGCACCATAAGGCTGTTTGGTCTCCATTGAAAAATTGTTTAGTGTAGCCACCTTCATCAACTATCTTGATTAGATCTTCTGGATAACTTGCTGCAGCTTCTACATCACCACTTGCCGCTTCAACTTGCACTTTTATGTTAATGGAGATGGCTCCTTTCCTTAAACCTGGTGGACCAGCCTTGGCAAGCCTCGGGCTTCTTGTCTGCAGCTTCCTCAGTTCTCTAAGCCATGATAGAACTGAAGAGAGTTAGGGTCTGGATTAGGCTTTGGCCTAAGGGGATGTTGTAGCTGGTTTGATCTTCTGTCCAGACCACTAAAACTTTTTTCATAACAGCAAGAAAGCTGTTTCTTATCATTCATGTGTTCACTAGAGTAGCACTTTTAATTTCCTTGCAGAACTTTTTCATCTGCATTCACAACTTGACTGTTTGGCACAGAAGGCATTGCTTTTGGCCTGTTTCAACTTTGACGTGTCTTCCTCAATAAGCTGAATCATTTCTGTCTTTTGATTTAAAGTGAGAGGTGTGCAACTCTTCCTTTCACTCAACACTTTAGAGGCCATTGCAGGAATATTAATTGGTCAATATTATTGAAATTAGGGAACGTAGGGGCAAGGAGAGGGGAGAGACACAGGAAAGGCTGGTTCGTGGAGCAGTCAGAACACAAGCAACGCTTTATCATTTGCCATCTTATATGGGCATGGTTTGAGGCACCCCCAAACAGTTACAATAGTAATGTCAAAGATCACAGACCAACTAACAGATAAAGTAATAATGAAAAGGTTTGAAATATTACGAGAATTAGCAAAACACGACACAGGCATGAAACAAGTACCCGCCGCTGGGAAAAAATGGTGAAGATAGGCTTGCTTGATGCAGGGTTGCCACAAGCCTTTAGTTTGTAAAAGTAAAAAAAACAGTACCTGCAAAGTGCAATGGACAAAAGCACAACAAAATGAGGTGCATATATACATGTGTGTGTGCATATATATGAACATATATATGTAGTATTATTTTCAAGGGTTTGGAAGATTCTTTAAATCTACCTCCTGTACAAGTTTGCACCTCCTGTACAGATTGTAAAATACGCATACTTTTCTTTCACACCTGTATTCATAAGTTAATTTTTCTACTATTGTTGCAGTAATTATTTTTGCAATATTTAATTAAAATGTAGCTAACATTTGCATTTCAGAAATACCATTTTGTTATTTCTTTGAGTGTTTATTTAAAAACATTTTGTATATCTTTTTCTTTTTTTTTAGGAGTGTGGCATAATTTTGTTCTTGGTGTTGCAAGTCTTATAGTTTTGTTTCTGCTACCAGCCATTCTTTTCCCTTTCTATTACACGGGTGTTGGGGCACTTGTCACTGAAGTCACAGAGGTAGGAAAAGGTTTCATATTATATGTTTGTTTGTTTCTTTGTTTTTTTTTTCTTACACTAAATATGCTGTTTTTCATGGAGAATGCTGTTTATGTAACACTCTATCCTAAGTTAGAATATATAATACTACTCTTATTAGAGCCAGGTACTTTCTGTTTCTGCAAAAATAATTTCTTAGCCTAAACATTACAGCAGAACTGTAAGCTAATTCTTCTAGCTTTAACAGTTACGTGACTATATGACTAATGTCACTTTCTTCTCAGGATTCTCCTGCCAATGGACCACGAGGCCTTTTCGTAGGGGATCTTGTCACTAGTCTGCAGGACTGCCCAGTTTATAGTGTGGAAGACTGGAATTACTGCCTGGGAGACATTACAGAGAAGTCACAGATTGGCTACTGTATAAACGCAGCAACCCTACAGCAATTAAGTTTTCCAGCTAGAGGTATGGCTCTTGGTAGTCTCTTCATTAGATTGTAATTTTACCATATATTAAAGACTCTTTGGCATTGAGGATTTGTTACTGAAACAGCTTTTAGCTAAGTCGAGTCTACTCTCCTATCTAAAATGACGACCTGTGTGCATTCCATATACTGTATGGTCTGAATAATGATATTTGGCTCTTCAGGATATTGCATAATGTGTTTGTTACCAGTAATACAGTTATGTCCTGTATTTTTAGCTTAGGCAACTCGGTCATGTATTACAGAGGTAAATTTCGCATATTACCTTATTGCTGTCATCTGTGTAACATTTACAAACTGTGGCATAAGTTAATGATGTGCTTTATTATGGCCGCTTCTGATCCGTCTCACCATGCAGATTTTATGCTTCGTTTGCTTCTCCAGACTTTGCCTATAAACTTATTTCTGACTGGATTGCACGTATTTTTTCTGGAAGCCAGTTTATTTCCTTCTGTTTTCATTTATACATTAGGTTGCTTGTTGCTGTAGCAGCTTACCCCCAAGAAACAAAAACCAGGAACTGAACTAAACTGAAACCATAAACAAAATTAACTAGGAAAAAAAAAACAGTCACATTAAATTGTCTGAATGTCTTGTGACATGCCCTAAAGCTCTCAAGAGTTTTGTTAATTCAGGCATCCAGGGAGACTGAATTCCAAAGGTAAGAGGCTGCGGCTACGCAGAAACTGCGTAATGCTATTCAGAGCTTTAAAATTTTCAGTGGCATTTTTCTATCATACTGCGAGTAAAAGGGAGGTTGAGTACTCATATTTTTGATGAATTATTGTTGTCATGTGACATATGAAAAAAAAAAAGGTTATCTTTTCTATGTAAGGAAAGTAAACTTGCAGTGGGAACTAAGATAAATATTTAACCCAAAGCTAGAGAAGCATGGGTAAGGTTCAGGCTTTCAGATGTCTAATAGTTTGGATTATCTTCTGAAGAGAGGGGGCAGCTTGGCACATGCTCTCAGCTGGGCTGGAATGGCAAGTGGTAAACAGTTCCTAGATCCTAGAAAGATATACGTGCTGAGATTCTGTTGCCCTCAGAAATACAATTGCAGAATCATGGGTAATAAAATTGCACATCCTGCCGCAGAACCAGTCCTATTTAGATGGAAATCTAGAGACTTAATATTGCTTCTAAGCTTGGTTGCTGTATTGTATTAGTAGCCCATTGTCCCACTGCTGCTTTCTAATCAGACCAGTCTGTCTGTATTTTCTAAGCCACAGACCTCCAGCAGTGAGAAATATTCCTCTGAAATTAAATGAACTCTGTTCAGTCTCTAGCTGCTGTCATTTGTCAAAATCTTGACAGCTCACAACCTGACATATATAGCGTATCAATAAAAATGTGTATAGCAAACGGACCCTCTCTACTTGACCGTAAAACAAGTGGAGAATAAACTATTTAAGCTAAGTATGAAGTTAGATTGAAAACAATGCCACGGAGGCCTATCTGAGATTAAAACCAAAAACAACAACAGCCAAAAAGGAGTTTTTAATGTGGTTTATAAGGAAACTAATTTCATGGTCATTCGCTATTTGGACATATATTTCTGGTTGCTTAGCCTCAGGATATTTGAAACATACCTCAGGCATAAGGCTCCAAGTTAGTGGACTACAGAGCATGTTGAGATAAGTAGGCAGCCAGTACTGCGGGCCTCCTCTACCTAAGGAAGGCATTAATCCAGGGCTGCAGCAAACCAGATTGTTGCAGTCACATTCTCTTGTGGTTTTTTTAACCTCCTGTTGTGGAGTCAAATTTGATTCACAAAAATTCTGTACCACATTGTAGCTCAATCAGATGTGCTCTGTAGCTAAATCAGTTTTAAAATGTCGTTTATATACTGCTCTAGCCTTCAAGGCTTGGAAAGTTTTCAAAATCTGAATCTTGTAAAGGCCCCTCACATTTTAGAAAGGGCATTTTGAGCCTTAGTTATTTCCATAGTCAGGCACTGAAATCAGTACAGAAGCAAGTAACAAATTTCTGTTCTAGCAGTTACTGCTAGCTGGAGGCAGTAGATAAAAGTATTTTGTAATTCATAGTGCTCAGTACATTGTAGTAGTAGGTCTGTAGGCTCTCAAGATTTTTTTTTTAAGATGAAAAGATCAACATTTGAGAGGAATCATTGAGAGCAGGTGACATTCTTAAAATGGTGAACTTTGTTTTCAGCTGTGACTGAACCACAGCCATGTTCTGTGAATTACTGTATTTCCTCAAGGCTATAGAATGATAGTTTTGTTCAGAGAATTTCATTGCTTTTCAGGAAGTTAGCATAATATGCTTGCTGATCTTTTGTTCTATGCCTACGTTCTTTAGTCTATAGAAGACTCGACGGCACAGTTGAATGTTGTAGTAACAACAGCCTCACCGACATTTGCTTTTCATACAGCAATAACTTGGACAGCCCCTTGGTAAGTTGCTTACGCTGATAATTCTGTTTGGTAAATCTGAAATTGTTAAAATGAAATGAAATTAGTAATACTTAACAACATTATGCAGCATACTTAAGTAGTTAAGAATACCTAAAGCGTTTTATAAAAGTGCATGAATATATTATGTTCCCCATCTACAGCTAATAAAACCAAATTGTGGTTATGATTTTTTTTTTCACATGATCACACAGACTGTGTAAAGACAGAAGGACATTCACACTCCTTTTTTTCTCTTATTTTCTTCCATCTTTTAACACAGAATATATGAGTTTTTTTAATAAAAAAGCAAGAAGGTGAAATTGCTTCTTCCTTTAAAATATTGGAGTGTCCGTTAAAAATAAGATACCCACTTTGACAGCAATGGAATATTTCTGGCAGTTCTCTATACAGAGACAATGAGCAAAGTAGCAGTTGTTTAAACTTTTTACACATGGCTATTTGTTACTCTTCTGACCTGGAGTGATAGATATCTCAAGAAATAGAAAAGAAGTCTGTTCCCAAATCTGCCGCGTTTACAATTTCTCTCCTATTGGACTTTCCAGTCCAGTGTGTTTTTTGTGGTATCCAACTACTGAGAACTGGGCACAGACCAACAGCTCATTGAAAATATGACGGTGGTTGGTTATATCACTGAGTTCAGCAGGATTTGATAAATCACTGCCCCACAGAGCTTGGCATTCTTGTGCACATAGCTGTTGCTTAGGAGCAGAGAAGAAATAAAAGCATCTAAAAGCCCGCCACCTTCAAGTTTCCTTAGAATGAATAGGAAGTTTTAAACAGTTATTTAAAATATTCTTTGTGGCGCTGTGGGACTGTATTTGAAAACATCCAAATGCCCCCTCCCCCTCATTACAATACAAAGAGCTGGTGTTGAGGTTAATGGAGAGTGACTGATGCACAAGCATCTGTGGAGAGGAATGGCCATTACTATCAGGCTTAACAAGCAAGGGCACTTCTTTTTTTTCCTTCCTTGTTTGTGTTGGAGAACAGAAGGAAAATTACCCCAGAGCTTTTTCAGGACACTTGAGATTAAAAAAAAAAAAAAAAAAGAAACAAAAAAAAAAACCCTTTTCTTTTCTGCTCTATTGTCTTTGGCCTGTCAGGAGCAAGAGAGATCAGGTCTTTCAGACTGCGGAGCGAAGGAGTGTTGTAGGTGACCCAGAATTGCATTAAGTGCTGTGTATGTCTAATTCAGAATAGTTTCTTAGCAACTGCACAGCCAGCCTAGATTGGTTGGGTTGTCTGCTGGATTTAAGATTTTGTTCAAACTTATGCTGTCCTATGTCAACAAGGTCTGAAACTTCTTAAGCAGATAACTCAGTAGTCTATTCATTAGAAATACTAACTTATGTTTAGATGCATAGCATCTCTTCAGCATTCCCCCAAAAGTGGAATGTCAGGCTGATCATGTATATTAATATATAAGGTAGAGGTTCTGCAGGGCACAGAAATCTGACAAAAATAAATTTAAAAAAAAAAAAAAAAAAGAGATTCTAGCTCTATGGCTTGGTAGTATGTTAGTGAAAGTCGTACTTTGCTGTAAATGTACATGCATGGTTTTTTTATGTAGTAACATAAGTAATGCTCTTTGCAGCATGCCTGTCTGCCAGCCCGAAAGGCGATTGAGGCCAGCCAAGTGTGTCGAACCAACACGGACTGCCAGAAGGACTTTGTTCCAAGCTTGTGTGTCACTCCTTCTTTAGAGAACCAGACAAGACTAATCAGGGTAAAACATCCACCTCATGTGGACATGCTGTTTGTAGGACACCCCATGCATCTCCAGTACACAGGTTTGTATTATTTCTTTAAAAATTCTGGGGGAAAAAATAAGAGTTTATGTACTATGCTTGGGCTGGATGTTTGAACAAGGTTTTGGAGTGCTCGTCGGGTAATTTGTTTAAAGCAGATAGACTTTATTAGTGTCTCCTACCAAATTGTAATTCTGCAGGAGAACCTAGTTTGTCTGGCTTTCAGAGATTGGCCAAGAATATTATTACATTCATTTAGAGAGGCAGTCTATTTTAAGAAGTTACTATGTGAATATACAACTTGCACAGTATATAAAGGACTATAGTTTTACTGTGATTTACTGTACCCTCGGAGCTGTGAACCTCATTGCAAACTCAACCTTAGAAAAACATTAGAGATGCAGTTATAGGATCTTCGGTAGCAGGTATTTGTCCCATTGTAGAGTTCCATGCATTCCACTGAGATGACTTGGAAACATTTCAGACTTACTGTCCAATGTGCAGTACTGCCTGGTTTCACCTTTATATACCATGAGTTCAGCTTCAAAAAGTGGGGATCTTCTATAGGTACTGAAACAGAATAATTTTCTGGCCTTGAGAGAAAAGACGTGTATAGCCAGGGTATGAATGTATACATGTGGACTGCATATGTTGAAGAAGTCTGGTAATGATAATCTCTTTTTAGATATTTTTATGGAAGTGGCTTAAGTTACTCGATATGATCCTTATGATAAAGATGTCCAGTTGCATCTGAAAGTGTGCATCTTAGATCTGCTTTTGCTGACATCGTGCTAATTCATACATCATATTAATACTAAAAATCTGATTTTTCTGCAAAACTATAAAATTCATGTTGTTATCCAGGAATTGACTATTCATTTTTTGTGTCTCTATATTTTCCTTTCAGTAAGTCTCAGCAGTTTTGTACCACGACATAACTTTCTAAGTATTGATCTGCCTGTGGTGATAGAGACGTTTTGCAAGTATCCTTTGAAGTGTATTTGTTCTTTTAAGACAAAAGAAAACTGTTTACAATTTGATTACCCAGCAAGATTTCAGTTGGATATGATTTTCGACAGGATGCTCTGAAACATATCCGTAGCTTTGTACATATTTACCCCATGCTGCAGTGATTATTTACCCCATGCTGCAGTGATTAATTTTCATGTGCCAAACTCAAAATGAAATGTCTAACTTCCTTATTTTTAAACAGGAAATGTTGGATTGTATTTTTCTTAACTCTTTCATGAAAGTGGATTTTAGTCAAAGCAATCCTGAATTTTGGCAAGATAAATGAGATGATGTTGCTAGCTTCCGTGTACTGGAACTAACTATATTAATACTGTTTGTTAGCCATTACCCTGAACTAAAGAACTTTTTAAGGAAAAATTATCATATTCAAAAAGTAATATGATAATGTCTAAAATATGGATATTAGTCTGTATTAACGACTAAGATTGTACACACACACACATACACACACAAAGGATAATGAGCATTGGGTACAGTTAGTCTAAGAACTCTTAGCCTTAGAAACTGAAATGTTAATGGGTAGTTAAGAACAATTGAACAGGGTAGTTTAGATTTGTCCATGAAGCACAAAAGGTGATACACAAGTTCCTGTTTTGATTGTTTGATGTTTTCTTGGATGTTACTCATGAACCTTAACTTATTTCAATCAGGTACCTAATTTCGCTGTCGGGAGCACTGGCAGTTATCAATGCTGTACCCTGCTTTGCGTTGGATGGTCAGTGGATATTAAATTCATTCCTGGAAGCTACTCTGAGCTCACTGATTGTGGAAAAGCAAAACAGGGAGCTTGTTGGCTTTTTAATTTTACTTGCTGGCAGTGCACTTTTGGCTGCCAATGTTGCACTAGGACTTTGGATGGTAACAGCACGGTAGGACATTGAAATGGCTTCGATCAGTTATTGAAGTACACAAGAGTGGTGGAGCTATTGCCTTTCAAAACTTGGTCAGTACTGAAATTGAAGTAATTCCCTTAAAATGCCACTGGAAGAACAATCACTTGTGGCTGCTGTTTTAACTTAAATCTGTACAACGTTGTGCCTGTGATCATGGAAAGAAATGAAAGAAACAAGTAAGGACCTTTTTCAATACTCTTTAAAACATGGTACTAATTTTGGACAAATTGTGTTGTAAAACTTCATAGGAAAAAGCCTAAAGCTTCATTAATCTAGATTCCAAAATAAGGAAATTATTTGGCCTCAAACACTTGTAAAGTGGAAGGGGGAAAGCAGTTTTCTTTTGCAGTCTGAATAATTGTCAAGTAGTCTTTGTGGGATATGATCATTTTACCAGTCACCATAGTCTTGAGTGTCTTGTTTTATTTTTCAATCTAGTGATCTACCAAATATGACTCTAAGAAACCATAAAGTCTGAGCTCGTCCTAAAATGGTGAAAAGCTGAGTAAATGATAAGCATGTGTTAATGAGAAGAGAGGCACCATATGGGTTAGTATCTTTCCAGCTGGCCAATATGACTGGAAGGACGTGGTCCTCAGGATGTAGATGGGAAGGGACAATGCCAGTTAAGAATGGGGTTATGTGGAGGATAACGAAGCCTCCAGGTCTGTGTTTCTTAAGCATTCAGTGGTGTAAAACCATGTGCAGCTGAAGATTTTATAAGGCAATATTTTTCAGCAATAGCTAGAAAATAATCCGAAATTATAGTTTATGTGTACTGAAGCATTCTGTACAAAATTATTCCTAATGATAAATGATCTTTGTGAGTTTTTTATTTATATTTTATTCAGAAGGTGATACTTTTTGCCGTTAATGGTGTAAACTGTTGTTTTTTTCTTGTCCATCTTTGGCTGCTATTCATGCAATACAGTTGATGTACAGTAACTCTGTCTTTCAAAGAGTTGTTTTTCTTTGTTAGCATTCATTCTAATTGAAGATGTTTAGTTAAAGGTTTCCTTGTATCAGAACTGGTTATATATATGTATTAGGAAAATTTTGAAAAATACTTAGCAGCTTCCATGTTCCCAGTGTTCCCAGACGGAGCTGCTCCAGTTCAGAGTCGTTTAGAAGAAATGCCCTTTTCATCCAGGAACTTATGCGGAAGCTGAGCCTCCAAAGAGTGGTCTGCAAAGAGCCGTGAAACACTCGCAAAAGATTCTCTTGGCACTTGGGGTAAAAACCTGCATAATTTTACCGGCAGGGTTCAGCCCTCTTCCTGCTGCTGCTGCATGGACTCGCAACTTTCATGTTTGCATATGTCCATGATTTTTGCACAGTAGCCTTCACATCTAGAATGACTATAAAATGATGGTACCTTGGTTTAGGAACTGTTTTTATTAAGATGTTATAAGTAGGAATGAGAGAATATGTTTGTTTATTTATTGTTTTATTAGTTTATTATCTCTCTAGGGCTGTCACAGCTTTGGCCTCCTTCCTGAAGTTCACTGATGTGGGGTAGCAGCCCCTTGCCTCTGATTTTCAGTCAGCCAACCTGGGCATGCCAGCACATGCCAGATCCTGGTAATGGAGAGCAAGTCATCCAGTGAGTCTAGTGTGAGTCAGTCTGTATGGGGTTGAGAGGGAGAAGCAAGAAAGGAAAATCAAACTACCAGGAAATGCCAGAAGGCTTCTCTTTCTTCAGGAAACATCTGACAAGTCTAATTCATCATTTATACAATAAACTTAGCAGAAGTTTCCAAATCACAGTTCTCATGTGCCATTCTTCCAGCCTTCTGTGGACCTGGGTGACCTGAGCTGCGTGGCTCCTACGTGAGGCCCAGCTCTGGAAGTCTCTTCACTCACCTAAGTGGCTGCTCTCTAATCTGATCTCGTCCTTTTTCAGGGCTTTGTGCCACTTGCTTCTGTCTCCATGTCCTGTCCAACCTACACTGCATAGAATTAACTTTAATTTAGGAGGCTTAATGCCATTTAGTAAGACAATATATTGACATTTCAAAAAGGCTGCCACTGTTTACATATCGTAGAGTTGCAGTCTTTTTCATCTAACACAACAAAACATGTATCTGATGATTTCAAAAGCATTCTGTGAATAACATTTAAAGTTTAATACATTCTATATTCAGACTGACTCCTGTTGCATGGGACAATCTCTTCAGCGTAATATTTTCTTTGGAGGTGTAGGCAAGATATTTAAAATTTTTCTTTGGAATAACGTAGACAAGTTCTGTCTGCTATAATGAGTCTGGCAGGCTATTCCTGGCTATTTAATGTTCTACCAGAACCTCATGTCTTACCAAAGGAAAATAAATACAGTTTCTTTAAGTAATCAGTTAAGACCAAACTTGTACTAAGCACGATGTCAGCCTGTATTTGACATTATAATTAGACCGAGACTGGAGAACACAGTGGTGGTGGTTTTAGCAAAACAGACTAGTACACTTTAAAGACCCTGGTTAACTTTCATGGGACAGATTAGTATTATAAGTATTAAAAGAGAATTCATGCATCTGTTCCTGAATGTGCTGAATTTCTACTGAACAAGGTTAGATTTAGGCATGTACAGGTCCCCTGAATCAAAGCTTTAAGTAAATTACAAACACTTGGTGCTTTTTTTTTTCAGAAGGACACTCAGTGTGTATTTTAGGTTACCTGGACCTGTTCCTAAAGAAAAAGCTTTTCAGTGGATCTGTTCTATCCTTTCATCCTAACCTATTTATTACGTGCTGATAAGTGCCGTTTTGACTGTTTTTGACAAAAAGCCTTTGAGAGGCTTTTTTTTTGCTTTTTTTTTGTTTATTTGCTTATTTAGCACCAGAGAACAAGAGAAGGATGTAGAATGTTTTTTGTATGTTGGATTTTTACTCTGAAATATTTTCAATGTTCATTTTATTTTTTGTAAAAATTATATGTCTTTAAAATGAAACCTTTTCACTTCTTATTCTAATTAGCCCTCAGAATATAATTATTATTTAATAGAGACTCCATCAATGTAATTATAAGGCATATTGAGTGGAGTGCAAAACAGAACATTCTTAGAGTTACTATTTTTATATATTCCGTGCATTTTAAATACGTCTATGAGAGATGAGAAAAGTAACGCCTAACATTGGGAGGCAGCATATGTAGCTTTCACTTGAAAATGGTTAGAAGATTTCCATACTTGTAAATGATCATTATTCTGAGTCCCTTTTTTGTAAGCGGTTCACTTTTTTTTCTGTCAAACACTTTCATAGCATATTTCATAGCAGAGCAAAATGAAAATTCTTAGGAGTTAGGTTCTTACATACTTTTTTTCTAATTCAGTGATTAAATCTGTCTTATTTCCTTGTAAAATGAAAGAGACTTCACTGGAAGGATTATAAATGACCCTTGTAGATTAGATATTCCAAATTTAGATGGCTGAGTAGAAAATCAGTTAACTCTTCCTTTTTAATTATAGTGAAACAACCAATTGCATTGACAATTATATTTTAACTTGATGATCCTGTATGTATATATGTGTGTATGCATATATGTCTGTGTGTATACAAACAGTCTACATTGCTGCTTTTCTTGGGAAAACTTAGACCAATCCTCCATATTCTGTAATATAGGAGATTTTTTTTCCCCTATATATACATTCTGTGGCTTTCTCTGGAATTTTAAAATTGCACAGTTGTTCTCATTACTGATCCGTAGAAGTTTTTTTACTGGAACTGATGGACATAAAATTAATGCAGCTGTAGTCATACTCAGCTAAAGTTGAAAATACCCTACTGTCTATGAGACTTCAGGTGTAAGGATGCTAAACACAGATTTTTATAGTGATTAAAGGCGATCAACCTTAGAATCTATCACTGTCCAGTCCTCCTGTTTGTGCCGTTCTGAATGATAACTGAGATGTGTGAGACTGAGGGGAATGCACTGAAGAAAATAATGCTTTCAGCACGGACCTTCCCACAGCAGTGTCAGCTTTCTTGACTACCTTGTTAAAGGTTATGCTTTTGTTCAGTTTAAACAGTCAGTGTTTCAAATATCACAGGAGATTCTGTGCATTACAAGGCCACAGATGCCTTGTAATGAAAACATAACAACATCAGCATATCATCTATCAGAATTTGTAACTGGATGTATTCCATGACAGTTAAAGAAGGGATATAAAGGATTAGGTAGCCTAGTCTATATTTGTTTGAAAAACTGTGATTATGGCTATAGAGATTAATGGTTATTGTAAAACATGTGTTCTGTACACCAGCATTCAGACCAATTCCCACAGTCAATCTTTTCCCAGTTTTCTTCTGGTGACCTTGTGATTAAAGAAACTGAATCTTAACTCAGGTAACATCTAACATTTGCAATTATTTTATACCCTTTTTATCCTGGACAGCATGTAATGCCACATATAGATTTGTAACTTCATGTGGCTGAGTTGTCTGTGGTACTTATCCTGTACTAATGAAGTATTTGGGACCTGTCACGTTAGGCACTGGCAGAAACCAGCAGCTCTGTGACTGTCTTATGCCTTGGACACATCCGCTACCACCCGGTGAAGAACCTTCACACTGCTGACCCCATGTGAAAGAGCAGGGACAAAGCAGGATATGACGCTGCAACTCCATTCATTCCATTTATATCGACATGAAATGTGAAAAGAACTTGTAATTAACATTTCAGAGCTTGCAGATAAGTTCTCATACACTTTCCAAAATCATCCAGTGATTGGTGCTCAGACTTCTTCATTTTGCTGTTCCATAGATGTACATGTACTGGTTTGGGTTGTCGTAACTTGTCCAGTAACATGGGATCTTTCCCACCTCTAGCTGCTCGCTCCTGGGTTTGTTCTTGCAGCATCACATTGTAATTGACCTTCACTTAGTATTTGTTTGAATATTTAAACAATATTAACCAACCATCACCAGAGAAATCCAATTTCTTCCTTCCCATGTTTTCTGATAATGTTTGTAATACCTCTTTTCTTACATAGCTTTTTTTTTTAGATATCAGATGATCTTTAATGGAGTTTGTATTGTTTTGAAATTCAGTGGTGTTTTCCCCTGCCTAGCCCTTTTTTTTTTTTTTTTTTTCCCACTGACTCACAGCTGTGGAATGTCAGAATTCTAGACCCTTTGTTCCCACTCTGCATTGTTCAGGATCACGTTAAAAAAAAGCTTCATTTGGAAAATGTCAACTAATGAATATATGGAGCATTTTGAATAATGTATTGTGTTTTTTTGTCGTATTTTTTTCTCACGCTATTTTATCAACAAACAATAAGTATTGTTTTCTATGTGTAAGTGTATCCTGCAAATAAATTCATTGTTTGATTGTCACCGTGCTTGAATCTGTTCTTAAAACTGAGGTAAAAATGCTACACTTCCTTATTTGCATCATTTGCTATATTCTTAAAAGGAATGATTTTATATTCTCTATGTAACTACCTACAAGATTCTCTGCATCATTATTAGTATCTGACCACCTTCTGAAATTCAAATAAATATCAATTTACTTTCCCTTGTAATCTTTACCCTACCTACCATAGTAATCATTTGATTTATAGTGGGCCTATATAGTGGCCTATAGCGACCAGGGACAGGACAAGGGGTAATGGGCGCAAGTTGCAACACAGACAGTTCCGTCTCCAGGTGAGGAGGAACTTCTTTCCTGTGAGGTTGCCAGAGCCCTGGCACAGGCTGCCCAGGGAGGCTGTGGAGTCTCCTTCTCTGAAGGTCTTCCAAACCCGCCTGGATGCCGCCCTGTGCCCCGTGCTCTGGGTGTCCCTGCTGGAGCAGGGGGTTGGACTAGATGGTCTCTAGAGGTCCCTTCCAACCTCAACCCCTCAGTGATTCTGTGAACTGGGCATCAGTGTGCCTAGACAGACACATGTAATTCCTAGGCAAAAGTAACATAATTTTAGCGTACGGCATGTAGTGATTATCCTATAGAAGCAATTCCCTTTGCCTCAGCCTGGCTTCTGCGTGGCTCTTCTCCCTTGGGGCTTCTGTTAGTTTATTTGTAGTGAAACATTTGAAATATGTTTCGTTGAACATCACTAAGGTGATGTTATGTAGAGCAACATTTGTTTTCCATATGCAGAAGTCAGCACAGTGCTGGCCACATAGCTGGCGTTACAGAAGGTTAGCTTAGGTATCCAGATGCAGTCTGGGACTGCATTAGCATGCTGTAACCAAAGCGTTTCTCCTCACTTGAAAATGAAGCTTTATTGCTCTGTTTCTCGAGCAAGCTCATCCGGAGCTGGCCAGGTTGTTTGTTACTAAGAGCTAAACTGTCCCCTGTTGCTCATCGGGCAGGCTGTGCTTTGATGCAAGATGGCCTTGTTCGCAGATAGAAGAGCACTGTGAGAAGAAGAGATGAAACATAGATCACAAGCACTTTGGTAGGATCATCCAGATAGGCAGTCATGCTGTTTTCTGAATACTTGCATGGGGAGATGGCTTTTTTATCAGCGATTTTTGCTGATATGAGTGATTTATTGATTGCAGTGAATTATTGCTGGTAACTTTATAAATAAGGGTTAATGTATTTCTTTGTTTGATCATGACAGAAAGATAGGATTGCTAAGCAGAAGTATTCCAAGACTCCTAGATCTATAGATTTTGAATTCACAGTCTTGAGTTTTTTTCACATGTAATTAATGTTTTCCTTCAATATTTGTGCATTTTTTTGTTCATTATTCTACATACGTACTTTGGAGGGAGATATTTAGCGACTTTTTAAGGAATAAGCTGCCGAGTCTTCTATGTGATTAGGACATGGATATTGGTTCCTAAAAGCTCCTTTAAACATCACAGTATGGATGACCTGGAAAGTCATCCTCTATTCAATATGCTCATGCTAATTTAGGGAGTTACTTGGTGTTCTGTAGAAAAGCAAACTATTGTGTAAAGCTGTCTCTGTGACAATGTTTTAATGCGAGCTTCTGATGTGAAATACCCAATAAAAGACAAGGTTTTGCTCTAATCAATCATGGTCAAGTGGGGGAATCCAAAACATTCACCAGGTCTAAGAACACAGTCACCCCAGCTTTTATTAAGAAAGTTTTTTTTTAATCTCAAAGATGTGGGTCTGGCTTTAGGGTCTGTGCTTTAAATAGGATTGGACAATCTAACCAGTTATATGTCTTTTTCTCTAGATTTCTAGATTTCTGACTAATTCTCAGCCTCTACCTTTAAATTTCTTTTTTTGGGAATAGAGTGGTGGTTGAATACCGTGTACTCACCATTTCTGAGTCTTGAAAGTACATGGTTGTAGATCCTTTTCATCTGCCTTTAAAGGAATCCTTTAAACAAAAAAGATGTGTGTGTGTGTGTGTATATATATGTATTTGGTTAAATGCCATCCTTTTTAATTGTATTGTGAAAGGATCTGTATCTTTTCTGTTTCACAGCTCTGTTAGGATCTCTCTATTGAAATATTACCAGATTTTTTTTACTGTTTAATTCCCGTAAGCCTTCTGGATGTGATTCAGTTGCCCACACATAGGCATCTAGCGTGGGCTGAGATACCCTAAGGTATGTGTAGGTTTAGCAATCTAACTTGGAACATTATTAGAGTTTGGAAACTTAGCCTCCATTTGCCTCCTCTTGGTTTAAATCTTAGAATTTTCAGGCCTACACCTGAGGCTGGCAGATTTGTGTGAGGCCTTTCAGGAGATCAAAAGATCAAAGATCTCCTGGACCAGCAACTGAATGCTAGGAGGGTACCTGAGGGCATTTCATATTGCACCAGATGCTTATATGTGGGCAACAAATCAAGCCCAAAAGCCCAACTGACTTTATTGATTTTTTTTTTTTCAATTGTGAGTTCAAGTAGAATATACAGCTTTCTGACTAAGTTTTCCAAAAGCATTCTCCTCCTGTTATGGACCTTTAATATAGGAAAAAAAAAAAGCAAGGCTTTTGAAAGAAAATACTGACTTCTCTCCAGAAATGGAGTGGCACTGAGGAAGATGCACAGAGATTTACAGCAAGTGATGAAGAAAGGAAGAAGCCCCAGGTAGAGATAAGGCAGGATGGAGATCTAGGCCAACTGCCATGAAGTTGTGAATTTGACTTTTTTTTTTCTTGAATGGAGACAGAAAGAAAAAAAAAAAAGTGGTGAGACTCATACAGGAGAAAATCTGGGAAGTAACTGCTGTTTAGTAATTCCAAGATTTTTACTACTTCTGTCAGTGCATTTATAAAGCTGACCTGCGGGTAAATTAGCAAACTTACTAACTCATCATTAGTAAGATCCCATGCACAGAGTGAAATGGTAAAAGCCTATGCTTTTAGACACTAGCAGAGAGCCCTTAGGTCCCAAGATCCAAGGTGGTATCACTTGTCCTTTTTAAACTTCAGGATCAGTTTGACTGTGAAGTCAGAACTTTTGTCCTGTATTACCCATTCTCTCCTTAGTGTGAATTGACCTCACAGATGCAATTATTAAAGGAAAAAATCATTTTTATAGTGTTTTGCCCCCTGGCTTTGTTTTTGTTCCTGCAGCAGTTTGAATAACTTGCATAAACTGGGCCAAACCACCTGTGTCTCTTATCATCTCTACAGAGTCAACACAGGCAGATTTTGAGCACGCATTGTAAACCACACATTCCTCAGCACTTACCACACTTCTTTACCGACATTTTTTCTTTACTAGAGCTGTTAACTTTCATTAGATGATTATTAGAATTTGTTGTTAATTTGAGACTTTGCCTACCACTTCTTTTTTTTTTTTTTTTTTTTAACCTTGACAGGAAAATATACTGGAAACAATCCAGAAGAAAATATTTCAGCTCTCTAACAGGTGTACTTAGAGGTCCTTGCTGGTGCAAGTGGTAATCTGAAAAATAAAGTATCATTTTATTTTAAATGTCGATATCGCTTTCTCAGGCTCTCTACTCGCTGAAGTCATGCATGGCACATGCCACACAAGCTGTTTCCCCGAGCTGTTATAGCTGTACAGTGCACCTGCGGGCGTTAAAGTTGCACCACACCAGAGTCCTGGATTTGAACTTTATCATAGTAACAATGTAAAAAAGAATAGATAGTGAATATAGCTTGTAAGTAGAGTCTTGAGACTAAATGGGACATATTATGAGGAAAGACAGCAAAAAAAAAAAATCCAGAAATTAATAATTAAAATATATTGTTAATAGAAAAAAATGTGATTGCTCATTAAATAATAAAAAAAAATACAGGAAATACAGGAAAACATGCCACTTAAATGGAAGTCCTAGATTAAAAGGAAGCTTTGAAATGGAAAAAAAAAATCACTTCTGCCATGAGTTTGTTGGTACACAGAGGTGCTCGTTTGGTATGCATTTG
Organism: Nothoprocta perdicaria; assembly: GCF_003342845.1. NCBI lineage: Eukaryota > Metazoa > Chordata > Aves > Tinamiformes > Tinamidae > Nothoprocta > Nothoprocta perdicaria. Next base: position 2,243,145 of record NW_020454228.1, read on the forward strand.
GTTAACTTTATGTGGCCTAAACAATGCTTGATATCAGCCTAGATGGTGGTGACGATTGCTTGTCCACTTAAAAACCTGTGGAGCACAAGCTACAGGCTGCAGGGAAGGAGGTGGAAATGGGTCCATATATAACAGCTTATAAAGAAGAAAAGTGGCTTACTAACTATATATGGGCCTAGGATTTGGGAGTGCCTAGTTGGGTTCTCTAATGTGCTACAAATTGCCTGAAGGACTTTGAATAATCTGTCGGGACCAGACTCAAAATGGGGCCTGATGTCCTGTGTAGGGACTGGGGACAGGAAAGCCCATTGATCCCTGGAGGAAGGACCTTGCTTACCCTGTGGGCAACAGACCTCTAGAACCAGCCGAAGCTCTTACTTGAAATAGTCCTGGAGTCCTGCTTTCGCACAGACTCGGCCTCTCCAGAGCACAGCAACTCACATACAAGTTCAGCTGGGATCTGGGAGTGAGACCTGTGGTGTCTCTCACTTGAGAAGCTCAATCAGATGGTTGGTCTTAATGTGAAACTAAAACCAAGCACCACACAAAATGCAGCGGTGGTCACTTCTGTCTTTTAAAGCGCTGTTTGGGCAGATGGGAGCAGGGCACAGCAGAGGGAAAACATTCTGGACGCAATTTAGTGCCTCTTCAGTGAACTACTGTACAAACTGTTTACATAATATTATAGGTAAATTTGAGGTTTTGGCTAGGATGCAATTTAAAATCTCTAGGTCAGAGCCAAAATGTTTTCAGGAACCGTTTTAAATTGCATATGTGGTTTATGGTAGTTGGAGGGTTTTTTTAATCTTTGCCATATTTATTTTGGAGCATAAAGGGTTTGGTATCCAGGGCCATTAAGGCTAATACCATACAGCAGTATGGGTGGGGATGCTTCCTCCAAAAATACATACAAACTATGTGGGAAAAGGGTGCTTTCTTGTTAGAGAAAATGTTCAAGAGATAACCATCAGTTTTCGGTTTGGGAGGGTGAGCAAAGTATAATTTAAAAAAAAAAGTGTTTTAATATATGAATAATGTTTGCTTTTCTGCAATATTTAATGAAATACCTTTTCTATGTTAAAAAAAAAATTGCAGATCTAACTTTATTCACAATTTACAAAGGACACAGATTTGGAGATGGGAGTTTCTGAACAAAGGAGCATTGAAATGGCATGTCCTTGCTGAATACCCCAGATGGTTGACCTTAGTGTATCATTTAGTAAAAAATGTGGCAAATTTGTTGCTGATGAGAGCTCCAATGGTAAGGAAAGCCATTTGTCTTAAGAAGAGCTTAAATAATAAACTAGTTGAGCAGTTGAAATCAGTAGGATTCCGTTTCTTCTGGTTAGTAACCTGCATCCTAGATGCTGGAATGACATCCTCTGAAGTCCAACGTTGTCGTTGAGCTGATGATATCGGATAGCAAAAAATTACAGGTCCCAATTAAATGGGGCCAGTGAAGTAAGCACTGACTGGGGCGTTCACGTGGAGACACAGCCAAGTTACATGTGAGTAATAGGGCTGTTAGCGATGTGAGAACATCGGACTCCTTTTTTCCATCCTTACTCACCCTAGACATGATCTGGCTGCACTGACGTCCATGGGAATTACCCGGTCTCCATACTGAGTGGAATGTCAAGCATTTGCATATAAGTATTATCCACACTGACAAGTGGAATAAGTGGAACATCGCATAAGGAAGAGCGGCCAAGCTGGACCTGCTGTGGTAGGAAAGCTAACACTTCACCATTTCTTCAGGCCAGGGTTCCCGTGCTATCAACAGCAACAGCTGTTTTCCCAAAGCCCCTTACTTGCACAGCGTTAACTCACAGGCCCATTCTTCTGATTGCCTCTGGTGAAAGATATTTTGTGTTGAAGGATAAGGATGTAGCAAAGGTTTCTCTGCTTTAGACTGCATTGAGCTTCCAAGGCCTTGCGGTCTCGCTACCTGCCAATGCTGCTCCGGCGAACAGGGTGCTGTGAGGGGCGAGACTGCCCGCCAGAAACGCCCCCAAACAGCTGCAGGCCCTTCCTTGAGGCACTTGGAGGGAGCAGATAGTCATCTCAGCCTCTCTGTGCGGTTTATCAAGAGAAACCACCACAGAGGGCCCCCTGAGGAGCAGTCGCACTGTGGGAATGCTGCTTGTCCTGCTTGCTTCAGGCCCAGCGGAGGCCCAAGCTCCGCGGGGCGCCAAAGCGGGAATACACACGCAGACGGCTCAGAACACCTCGACACGCGACCAGAGTGGGATGAGACAGCAGGGCACCTCAAAAACTACACCAGCAACTTGAAACCAGAGAGTATTGCACTCTTTCCGTCTTTCTTTGACCCACTGCGTAGGAATGAGTTAAGAGATTCACAGGAGTCAACGCTGGTTTGCAGCTGATTGTCTTGCTCAAAAGGTCCTTATTCTTGCACATTACGTTGTCTCAAAGAACACTTCCTCTAGTTCTAAAAAATCCTAAATATTAATCTGAATCATTTCCAATTCCAAAACATTTTAGTTTAGTAACAGAATGCCGCTTTTTATGTATACGTGTAGGTGTATATATACACGTATGTACGTCATCATGGAAACATCGATGAGCGACTTACAAATTCTAGATACCTAGCATTATCAATCTATTATTTTTAAATAAAAAGTTGCTTAGAAATGATTCAGAAAAGTAGACAATGATGCTTAAAAATATTGATGATGATGATGATGATGATGGTCTTCTAGAAATCAATCTAGCTGGGGTAGGCTAAGGAAAAGACAAATGTATGGTTAAAGAGAGGACTTCTCAGTTAAGAGTGCAGCCTCAAATAACTCTCCACAGTTCTTTTATCTCTCTGCCATAGCTGTAGCTGTTTAAGGTTTTGCGTTTCCGCCATCCTTCTGCAAAGATCAAGACTGGGGATTAAATAGCCAGTTAGAAATGTATCTTCCCTGTCAGAGCTTATTATCACTGCCACATTCATTACAAATTTGATATTCAATTCATAATCTGTGTTTTTTTTCCTATATCTTGCCTTTCCACTAGGCACACAGGGGAGACCCTGCTTCCCCATTTTCTCACTGGCAAATCCTGAAGGGATTATTTGTAACTGCCTAGCTTTGTTTTGTCAATAACATTTTTTTTTTAATGAAAAATGTGAGTTTCTCAGCAACCCATTCCTATGCAGTCAGGGAGGAAGGAAAGAAAGAAAAAGATAAAGATGTGTATTATGACTGATTTAGCTGAGGGCTAAATTGGAAGGATATTTATTAACCTCTCTGTTCTTTATATCTCCTTGAAAAATATAACTTTGATGACAGGATTGTGAAGAGCTATTTATAGAATTAGGAGCCCCTACCTAATCACATTCGGTTTGTGAGTTGTGACATATACTGGAACTACTTCAATTCAGAATAGACATTATTAGTGTCTTATATATACCAGTTTCATACAAACCATTGTTTTATACTTTATCCCTCTTGAGGACAATACAGATGCTAGGGTAAAACCTGGATTCACGTTGATGTGGGCAATTTTTCTTCTGAATACATTGAGAAGAAAGGCTTTTTTACAGTAAACATTACATGTATCATTTAAAAATTTAGCCTAGATTCTGGAAAATGACCACTGAATTTTGGTGAGATTTTTGAATTCCCACTTTAAAGAATTTTTCAGGGCAACACAGCAGAAAATTAATATCCTTTAAAAAGAGGCAATTTGCATTCCAGAAACATAGTTTACTGCATATTAATGGTTTTAATTGTATCTATGTATGTTTGTGATTTACTTTTCACAAATAAAAAAAAAATCCGAAGAACTGAAAAATGGCATTGACTCTATTGCTACATACAATCACTTTAGCTTCCTGGACTGCTGAAATAATAGCAGCCTGTTTTAGTGTTTCTGAACCAGTTTCTACTGGTTAATTGTAATTCACAGTTAAGTCAGCGAAACAAGTTTTATCAACATCAGCAGCACCTTAATAGTGACACATAATAGCTACAGCAAATGATGAAAAAATCTCAAGATCTGCCCAGGCCTGGTTTGGCTTCTGAAAGAATCAATAAGATGACAATCCAAGTAGCAGAATATTTTTAACATTAACAAATCAGATTAAGTTTTGCAATATCTTAATTAAACTCTCAACCTAGGCACTGTAAAACAGAGGGAGTAATGTCTGAGGGAGTAATAACTGAGGGAGTAATTCTGCTGATCTCCTTTATTGTCCATATTCAGACTGTAAATTCTCTGCATAGAAACTCTGTGAGTTTCTCAGTTAGGAAGCTCAGTTGGGAAAGTGGGTCCTCCAGGTATTAATACCAGATTGGTTTGACAGCAGCATGTATTGGAAGAACTGGCTTCCAGAAAAGAGGAACCAACGTCCAAACATGATTTGGACAGTATTCCCCAACCCCAACAGCAGCATGCATTTTGAAAATTGATTCAGTCAGCAAGTCAGGAACAGAGTGCAGACAGAGCAAGAAAAAGAAAAAACAGAGAATCGGAAATCAATGGAATCCCAGGAAGCACTAGCACAGGAGACAGTGCAAACAGTGAACATTGAACAGAATAGAATATGGTTTAGGAAAAGAAGAAAGGAAGCAAGATTAAAGAACAAAGAGCGCTTCATACAGAACCCATTGGGCAAGCAATTATGAAGGTAAGTAAAACATGAATGGTAAAGTAGAGAAAGGTCCACTCATTTCTAAATAAGACAACATAAGATGCCAAGATGGATGAAAGATAATATTAGATCTAGGTTATCAAAGAGTTAGAAACCAAAGCAGGGCTGGCAGAGCACATGGCAAACTAAAGCCAAGCAGAGAGAAGAGACATACTCAAACAGCGTTGAAGAAGGAGATGTCCAATCAAAGGCCATGTGAAAGAAAAAAACAGAGAGAGGACCTGAGAAAACACACTGCTAAAGAAGAAAGGGAAGAAAACTAAAGCTACAGGAGAGAAGTCAAGATTAAAGTACAGTCATACAGATATCCATTCCTTTTCCTTCATTTAGAGGTACCTCATTTTCTTTGTCTTTTTATCTCCCTATCTTATTAGTTAGACAGCACTTTTGTATTTATACCACAGTTGCATGACTTGTTTTTAACATATGTTATTTCAAACAGCCTGAAATATGACCTTAGGGGAAAGGGTAGGTTTTATAGCAACCTTTTATCTACCCACCACTTCTTCTTAAGCAATTTCCAGTTCATTCCTGCCATGACTGAAATGCTGCATGATACCATCTCTGCAAAATCTGCAGAAGCAGCATATGGCCAAAACAAAGTGTATGCATCTTACTGCTTCTCAGCTTACATTTTCCTAAAGTCATCTTAATCCCACATATTTCATCCTGTAAGCGAGTAGTTTTACAAAATTAAATAGGAATTTCCCTATGTGTTTATGACATTCCACTGATGATAGATTTCTGTTTGTAGTTAAATATTTCCCTGCAGTGTTTACTGATTAAACATAAAAGATACACATGGAATGACTGTGGGCCTGATTGAAAGCTGGTTGAATAAAGAAGATTTCAACGAGTCAGATGAATTTTAGTATTTAACTGTCCAGAAACTATCCATGAATAAATGTGTACATCTAACTTGCTTTTGAAGTGGGCCCCTGGCTTTTATGGACAGGAAACATGTACAAGACATTGAACAATTGTTTCATTTATAAATAGAGCTCTGAACAGTTGCATTCTCCTGAAGGATATACTGTACATGCCTTACTCGAGACCACCATTCAAACAGCCTGCATACAATCTAGTCAATGAAACATGCCAGGCACGATGTATTTCATGCAAATAGGATGTTTTTGCAAATAACACATACACTAACATTTCTTTCCAGAAACCAGTCCTTGAAAATCAGGCTCTATCTATTATTAGAATGGTAAAAACGAGGTTCACTAACACAAGTGTACCTAAAGCAAATGCTACTGAGAACATATGATCTGACCAGAGCATTGCCTACATGAGAGAAAACTGGTATCCCATTCCCATCAAAATAGCATTTCAGTTTTGCACAAAAGATTTTTAAAAATGTGTTTTTAGACTGAAGCTTTCCATAAATGGGAAAGAAAAACAATAAAAGTGATTGAAAGCAAAAATACTTTATTGCCAGGTTGTCAGCCTCATATACAGTCTCCTATATGCTTATGGACTTAGTCTTGTCAGGAGAATTCAGAGAGCCCCTTAGTTTACCCTGTGAAATCAAAATTATGTGTTCCAATTGGAAGCAAGGATCCAGCAGGAGGAATGCTGGAAAGACTGTATTTTCAGAGAAACAGAATACTCAAAGAATAAGTTGCCTACTAGCATTTCCTCTGACCACTTTGGCTTCCCCTTGCGATGCTATTGGGGCTCCTCTTAGTGTGATCCCATAGAACTTGTTTCAGTACAAAGGGCTGCATAAAATACTGCTTCTGCAGATCAGATAGGCCTGAGGCCCTCTGACATTATTGTTACGTTTGTTTAATGACAGGAGAAGTTTTTTTTTATCTTTTGTGAACAGGTCTTTTAATTCAGCTGAAAAGTTTCAATGCAAGACCACGTGTGGGAAAGCTGAGCTGTAAGTTACTTCTGCACATGTACAGTGCTGGAGTTGGTGAAGTCTCCATGGTAAAGTCTGGCTGCATTTACCTGCCTTGAACACAGAGGATAAACAGTCTCACCTTCTATGAACAGCCCTGAGCTCCCTCTCTTAGCAGCTGTCCATGTCATCATGTCATACTGTAATAAAACTTGTAGGAAAAAAAATAATAGAAAGGAGCCAATCAACTACACAAATTTGTGTAAAAAAATCTGTATAAAACAATGTTTAGATTTAACTTCTATGACTTTGTTTGACATAGTCACATGTATGGCTGTTACAAAGCAAGTGTATCTTGTCTTTTCCCAAATTGTTTTTATTGCAAAATCTGTTATTCAACATATTGTGGTGAAAAAAGGAATTAATTCTTTTACATTCTCTCTCACACACTTCGTAAGCAAACATAAAATGTTTTCTTAGTGCTTTTTATTGCTCATCCTCAGTCCTTTTTATGTTTGCATGGGGCTATGTTAGTTTGCATATGCAACAAAGAAAAATACAACAATGTATATTGTAGAACAGGAACAAAAATATATATAATCCAGAAGTTTCATTTCAAGTGTCTTTTTTAAACTAATGTCTTTGGTATTGTGTGAACTTGGTAGGACACCAACTTGATTTTTTTTTTTTTTTGGCATAGTGAAACATAGTAATGCAGACTGTGATAGATGTTGTTCTTGAAACAAAACAGAATAAGGGAAAAATGAGCACTCAGAGCAGATTGCTGCTTGAAATCATCAGAGGACAAACTCCACGCCACTGTATCACTGCCCAAATCAGAAGACAAAAGTAACCTGGATTACCAGTACCCTGCAGGTGTGAACCTATAACATTCTTTTCTTCATGCAGTTGAAACTCTGCATAGTGACAATTTCAGCAAAACACTGAAAGCATAGAAGGCAGACAAAGCTAATTTATTTCTGATATGCACTATTTGCTTTAGGTCATAAAAGCCACCTTTGTATTAGGCACAGCTGAAAAAAAACCAAAATGTTTCCACACCAGAAATTCTGAGATTATCTATACAAGGACATTTGTAACTTTGCACGTCATGCTGGTAAAGTTGAGACTTGCACATTTACAGGAATGAGAATATCTACTTGTTCTTTTCAGGAATCATACACTCAAAAAAAGTAAGAGTCTGAATTAGTTACCATCAAAAAATGAAATGTAATTGTATATTATCGCCTAAGAAATTCAAAGTCCTTAAGTCACAGATCTCTGTATAAACCGCACTCCTTGGTGCAGCAGAAGAAACCTAGACCTTTGTTTAGAGGCATCTTCATTGCCTGTGCTTTGACATTAACTCTCATCAAGGAAGTTTTTTCCTTTTAATTATGTCCGGACAGAGGAAATGAATGATGTGGTGATTTTGTGTAAGAAATTCTTTTGTTCTGTCTCGGATTTAGAAGCCAGCTTTTCTATCACTGTAGAACTCTATCACTGTAGAACTGGAGAACTTTTATATTCATCTACGGCCTCATTAACAGGTTTATAATTTTGTAGGTAAGTGGACATTCATGTCTGTTTCTCCAAATTTGGTCTATTCATCGTAGCTCTGGTTGTAAAAGTATTTAGGTGACCTGTAGATCACTCATTTTAGACTACATTGTTGACAGTCTGTCTTTTGGCATAATTACTTTGGATTTAAAAAATATAAATTTATAATTAGATGATAGCTGACGATACCTTAGAGAACCTGCCTCTCAATAACCCCAAAGCCACCTCTTTATCCTCCAACTTTTTTCTCTAACTCAAAAATAGTCTGAAAGCCAATAGGTTGAGATCATGGCCTGCTGAGTTAATTAATATTATCTGTTTTGTATCATTTGTTACTATTATTTGTTGAGACTCAGCTCTCTTCCATAAGCATGTGTTGTCTCCTACCTACAACAGACCATGAATAAAGAAGTCTGTGCAAAACTTCCAACAAAAAGGAGAAAATTTAAAAGAATAACCATTGTTCTAACTCTCTACAAGGCAATTCCTATTTCATGTTAAGAATAACTCTTAATAGAAGGAAATTAACTTAATCTGCGCAAAGTATTTTACCTATGTGGAATGCCAGAGTGGAATTTACCTGAACTGTCATCAGAGAGAAGCAGAGCCGCTTGATTTAGCTGATGTTTTAGGAGATCTGCTGTAGGGCGAGATAAATTTTATCTAAAGAAAAACGGTTTGCTGTTGGCTGTGAAGGCAGCCAAGACAAGCAGACCAACTGCACTTCTGCACTGTGGATATCTTAAGTTAGATGGGATGAACTTCATTCACACACTCAACAGGAAGCTAATGTGGAAAAACCCTCTGCACTGTCCCTGCAGCCTTTCACACAGGTGCCTTTATCATGACTGGAAAACCCTCCAAGGAAGGGCTTTCCTTTGAGAAGGAGACCCTCTTTTGGACTGCATCTGTAAGGAAAAGGCTCGCTCATGACAGGCAAGATGGTAATGCTTCTGTTAATAATAATAAAATGATCTAGTGACTGCAAACTGGTACCTGTTACAGAGTTATGACAGTATGTGCAGCTCCCTTGCAGTTAGTATGATTAATCAGTGTGTATTTAGGTGTTATATTTTGAATGCAATTATGTAAAGTCCTACCTAGAAAGCTAAATGAGCACATAAAAAAAAACGGAGTATTAGTCTAATTACACACAAAGAGCTTCAGTGCACCAGGAAAAGATTGAGATTCTCTCTCCTTCAAAGTCAATTGTAAGTCTGTCTTGGTCTTCAGTGGCAACAGGGTTTCATATATTGGGCATATATAGATGTGATAACAAATTCCATATTGCCATTTACCACTGCTTGTCACAGATTGCATGCTGAGGCTTCATCACTCAAAAGGGAAGCAGAAAAGATAATTTAAAGAGTCAACTTTGTAAGAAACAATATTGTACAAGATATATACAAAATAAGGTAAGTAACACTCATCTCTTGCAGGTACACCACCTTTTCCACAGCCATCTTTTGAAGTCTGTTGGTTGTCTGTTCTACTGCCTCCTTATCCTAGATAGATGAATCAATCATTCTTATTTTAATTAGTTTGTCATCCATTCTTTGTGCAGAACTTCCCCTCTTGTAGCCACTTTGAACAGAAACGCTAGTATTTCCTTCATGAAAGTCTAGAATTATAAATTATCGACCTATGGATATTTACCCCTCACTTACAGAGTTTTAAAAGCTATAGAAACCAACAAGCAATCCTCTTTCCTGGACTCTTTTTCACTGGTCTGGTTTCAGTTCTGTATTATTTAAAAGGAACCTTCTGACGTGCAGCACTGAAAGAGAAAGCAGACTGCAGCCCACTGGACACAGTGCTGGGACAAAGAACACAGGGACGTAACTCATATCACTCATATGGTGCTCTGTGGGTCTCTGACTATGCTGGCACTAAGCTCTTCCTGAAATCACCTGTGTAGAATGGGAAATTTCAGTAGATCAAACACTAGAAAAAATGTTGTGAGTTGGCTGAATTGGGAAAAATGGACTGTGTTACTCATCTTGTGACTAATTACTGGGAGGCAGAAGCCAGGACGGAAGCAGAAGAGAAACAACCAAATTATGGTAATAGAAAAACAACTGTATTTTTTACTGATGGCAACTAAGAGAGAGTTATCCTAAAGTCGTAGTTATATTACATGTGGCAACCCTCATCCTGGTTTTCCAACCTTTCCTGAGCTTGTCACTGTTACGCTTTGTTACACTGGGAAACAAGGTGTCGGAATGCAGACATTTTTTCTTTTCTGTACAAGTCCTGTCCTGTAACATGATCTGCAGGTCACTAGGTGGAAGAAGAAGCTGTTAGGATCTTCTAAGAGACTGATGCAGCTATGAACACTGCTATAACTTGGATCATAAAGGAAGACTGGTCCCAGCAAGCTCTGTGTATGCCTCAGGAGGTGCACGCAGCTGACGTGATGGGCAAACTAAAGAAGGGGCTCAAGCTTGGGTGTTTTTCCAGGAAAATGATCATCTGCTACGGGATTTGGATCACCTGATGATACTGAGCATGGTGTCAGCTGATGATTAGGGGTATAGAGGGGCTGAAGAGTTTGGAAAGTTCTTTTCAGGGGCCATTTTTAAAGACTCCAAAGGCCTGCTGGTAAGATGCAGTGTTTCTGGGATGTGATGCAGCTGCTAAAGAAAAGTTTGACCTCATTCTGCTGCCTTGTAGGATGAGCTCAGGAGTAAGACTATGGCTGGAGTGGAGCAGCAGTATCTCTTGCATCTGTTTTGGGGATGAGGGACTGTTTGTTTTATGGACAAATATCTGTAGAAGGACATAGAATGAAGCTTCTAGGTCTCTACCTAATTGTCCTTTGTGGGATTTATTTAAAAAAAAAAAAAAAGAAAAAAGAAAAAAAAGAAAAAAAGCTATGTGAGGGGAAAGGCAGGACCCTGGGCTTCCTGGATGACATTGCTGAGGAAGGTAAGGTAAAGAACAATCCATCAATGTCTTCTTATGGCTACTTTTCTGTGTCATGGGAAGAATTTGTTAGTCTCTCTCTGGTTTGAAACTGAACTAGCAAGTACCTCTCCACGAGGAGAATGTCCCTGAGGGGAAGATGGGCAGGGTATGAGCAGGAATAGGGAGCCGCTGACCCTGAAGTCCCACCTCTGTATGGCAGTATGCTGTGCCCCAGAGACGAACCAGCCTTACCCGGATCAAAGGAATCCCCGCTGAAAGGGTTCAAACAGAGCACGCTGGCTGGCATCCAGCGGAGGGCTCGCAAAAGGCAGGCCCTGCGAGAGCTGCTGTGATTTATGGGAGCCTTTTCTTAAGCAATTAACTCTTATCTGAGTTTGCTAAAACTTCATGGAATTATACTCTTGTTCTGTGAAAATCCTTCTCTTCTTCCAAAAACTCAAAAAGACTCATCCTACCCACTCTGTAATCTAGCTGGATATATTTCCTTTCTCAACAAAATATACGTATTTTGAAGGCTACAGTATGTTTTATGGTTTCCTGTAAGATGTAGGTTATGTAGTGCCTAAAGATATTGCGAAGGAGAGTCTTAGCTATGATATTTTGTTTGTTGGTTCGGCACAGCAGTGCCTCAGCAAGTCTACATATTTGATTCTGATCATCCAAGAAGGGTAAATGGTAGTTGTTTTAGTAAATAGAAACATGCTCAGACACAAAAGTAGAAATGAGAAGGAAAGAAGTAATTCCAGGCCTCTTGGTGAGCTCTGGTTTCTTTGTCATATTGAACAGACGTTTATTTCCAGAAAGCACAGATTTCTGTCTTTATGATAATAAAATGCACTGCTTTGCAAGAAGGCTTTATCTTTCGTCATCATGGTAGTACTGTACACTACGAGTCTCACTTCAGATCACTGCATAAGAACAACTACATGCTTATGAAATGTTTTTCTTCACATAATGCTATTCTGAAAACTGGGATTTCTGTCAGCTACAAGCAAATGCTAAAAACTAGATCTGGGAGGGGAGGAGAAAAAACCTGACCTGATGCAATGGAAAACAGTGAAGGTGATGGGACTGTCTCCAGGACTCTGCGCCAAACTGTAGCCCTCTTCAGTTTATAGCCCCTATTTTTCCTCCTTTGGTGCCATGTTGTAACTCTCCCTTCAGCGTAGCACTGTGTGTTTGCACATGCTAGGCCACTTATTTATTTTTACTGTTTAAAAGCTTCTGTTGTGTTTAACAGTATTTTGAATATGAAGAACTGGACCTGGAGAGACAATGATCTCTGTGTGCACAGGTGTTTTCAAGGTGTATGTTGGCGTCAATGTTTTAAGTAGCACTGCAAGGTGGCTGCCTCATTTGTAAGTGACAAAGCTTCATATTCTGCAGGCATTCCTGCACAAGTGCTAACAAGATCTTTGCAAAATTCTATCTCAAATGGGCCGTCGCTTTGGAAACATGCTTGGCTATTTAGGGAAAAGGAGGGGGGGAAAAATATTCTACTAAAGTCAAGGGTTGTACTTTAGCCTAGGTAGGCCCCGAGTGACTTTAAGTTAATTAACTGCTGAAAAGGTAATAAGCATGGGGAAAAACATTCTTGTTAAAGGAGGTGTCTTAGCTCTCTATAAGGAAAAACTTGTTTTTAATTTTGATTTATGAGGTAGGGGAATTTCAGACTGTGGCAGTTCTAGGCGAAATATTTTCAGACCAATGAGCACAGGCAGATACAATCTAGGGAAGATGGGAATCTGTGATTAGAAACGCTACTGGGTTCCTCTTGAAGAAGCTATATGGTATTTTGAAGAAATATATGAAGAAATATTTGGTATTTTGGCTGGTTTGTAAGGAGAACACATGTGATGAGGGGAAAAAAATGCACCTCTGGTGTAGGCTGTTGCTTAAGAGTTGAAGGCTATCGTCCCACCTTTTCTTTTCAATGCAAGATTGTTCCCTTTGGTGTTTTTAATCTCATCTGTCAAATCTAGTTTTGGAGGGTAGGGCCTCTGCCACTGCTTTTCAGAACAAAGCATTTCATAACTCTGTAAATACTGGTGTTTCACTGTTTTTTCCTGTTGCGCCCATTTTTGCAGTCTCTATTGGCTTTAAAATAAGTAGTCCTATGCTAAGTAAACTCTTTCCATACAGCCTGTACTAATCTCAACAAAATGATGTCATTCAAACTCCACAGTGTTTATGAAGCATGTTTTAATAGTGTAGCTCCTCTGATCTTGTCTCATAAATCAGTCCTTCCATCTCTTTAATTATTTTAATTGCTCTTCTTTAAATGGTCTCCAGTATAATTTTCAAATAGGAAGATTCCCAAAAATATCGTTGGCACGATGCAGTTATGCAGTACGCAATGGGTAGTCATGTCCAAGGGACAGAAAAGCATTCGCTTCTTGCTACATGATCACGAAACTGTTGTTCTCCCCTCCGTGATGGGATCCTTCCCAAAGAGCCCTAAATTCTGTGAGCTTTGCTAATAAACTGCGCGTATATAATGGTGTCATATATAGATAGATAGATATTGTAAGACCATATATAATTTCCTGTCTACTTCTACACATTAATATTACAGGTTTCTTCCTCTTGCTGAATGTTTTCCTATGGCTATACCAATATGTTTCCAAGATAAGCCTTTTCTTTTTTTTTTTTTTCTTTTTAACTTACTTGTGCTGTTTACTCGCTTCCCAGCTCCAGCTAACTTAATATTAACAGCTGTGACATCCATTTATCAGCTAACACCCCATCCTTTAAACCAAGATTTAAGAAACAAAGACTCTCCAAAGTAATTCATTAGCCTTTCCAGACCTTCAGTTCAAGTCCAATGCTAATCCAAACAAAATCCCAGACACATAATAAGAACATGGTAAAATGGCAACTTGTTCTGTTTCATTTTATTCTCCGTATCAGATTTAATTAAAGATGATGTTCCTCTTTTTTCAAATACCAGTCCTGAAGGGTCCACCTTAACTAGCAAAATAAAGTTACTAAATAAAGTTACTCAATGGTAAGACTCAACAGTAAAAAGACTTTTGCATGACAAATTTGTGTTGCGTTTTTTCCTCAGTGCAAAGTCAGTGAAACTGCTCATGTGTATGTAAGGGCATAATTTTGCTAGGTGCCTGGCACATATGCACAAATACTTTAAGATACTTAGGTAAAAACATCATTATTACCTTCTTCTGACTATTCCACTATGGAAAGATAATGTAATAGGCTCAACTCAGCAAAAGACAATGAGTATTTCTGTGTTACCAGTCACCTTGAAGATAGTAAAAATGATTCCATTAAGGTCCTTGATGTGAAGAGATAACTGAAACAACTGCAGTCTCCATACGCACACGTAAGAATCATCAGGGTACAGCCACTTTTCTGGCAGTCTTGTGGGAGGTGCATTGAAAACAGTGAGCAATAAGAGAAAGCAACAAGCAAATGTGGTTTTTTTTTTTTTTTTTTGACTAAACAAACATTTAGTTTGTTTTGAACTAAAAAAGTGCCATGGCGCTAAGAAAAAGCAGGGTTCCCAGTGAAAAGGGATTCCAAGAAGCACACAAGATTTTCTCCCCCTTTCTTTTCCTGTCTGGATTTCAGGAAAAAAAAGTAGTATATAATCCTCTGTAATATCCAGGATTGGATCAAAGGTGTTTAATATAAAATTGCATGGCCCTAAACTTTGGCTAATTAATTGGACTGAAAAATGACCTCTCGTGGAGCAGCAGAGTCAAATGAGTACCCGCTAAGGAAGCTGTCTTGCAGGCTGCTCTGCCTTTTTAATTCAGATCTCCAAAGATCTGCTTTTCTCAGGATGCACGTGCAGAAGTTGCAGCAGCCAGAACAACAATACTGTAAACTTCCATTGAAAAAAAGGTGACTTTTTTTTTTTTTTTTTTTTTTTTGCAGTTTACAGAAATTACCGTGATAGTATATTGTCTAGGAATTATATAATTATCCAATAGGGTAATAGCGTAATAAATACATGTAAACCTCCCAAGCTATCCTAATTCATCTTTAAAACGCAGAGCCACGCGACGCTGCACCAGGAATGACACCTCCCTCCCGCACGGCCGCTGCTGTAGCCTGAGAAACAAAAGGAAGCTGTAAAAGTTGCAGCAAGCGATGCCATGAACTAGCCATAGGCCGGGCCTATCCCCCCGACTGCTGCTGCATGGCGTGTGTGGGGGGCTGCGACTGCACTGGGAACTGAGGCGTGCTATTGTACAGCTGCCCTTTGTGTTTATATATATATATATATATATATATATATGCGCCCGTGTATGTGCGTATAGTATGTGATTTTGGCGGGGAGATTCCCTGGTGTTAACCCTTTGAGGGCTGGCAGGAGAGGCGCCTGCGGCCTGGCCTCCCCTCATGCTGCCACCGCGCTGCCCTGGCTGCCCCGTGGCCTTGCTGCCGGTGGGCACCCGGGGGCCGCCGCCACGTAAACCTTAGCAGTCGATAGATTAATAAAACAAACAAAGGCTGCACGCGTGGTTTTCCCACCAGGCTGCGGCCCCAAAGGGAGCTGGGGTGCGCTTCATGATGGTGCAGATGGCGGCGGCGGCTGCTCTGCCCCACGCAGGGGGGAACCCCGGCTCCTAACGGCCGCCGCCGCCATGGCACAGGGGGGACCTTCGGCTCCCAACAGCCGCCGCCATGGCGCACGGGGGACTCTCGGCTCCCAACGGCCGCCGCCGCCCTAATGTACGGGGATCTCGGGACTCCTGGCTCTCAACGGCCGCCGCCATGGCGCACGGGGGACGCCGGCGCCCAACGGCCGCCGCTGCCGCCGCCATGGCGCACGGGGGACGCCGGCGCCCAACGGC